>NW_027204492.1:85059061-85414061 GCF_024711535.1 Dipodomys merriami
CTGGGTGCTGTTCTTGAACTTTTGTGCTCAAGGATAGTGCTCTACAACTTGAGCCACAGCTCCACTTCTGGCAGACCCTATTTCAAAACTAGGGTTTTAGGGAAGTTTTTGGATCATCTCTCTAAACCTTAACTTGACAAGCCAAGGTTTTACAAGACCAGTCAGTCTGTCCAGCTTTAATGCTGTAACTCTTATGGCTTTGCCCTCACCCAATGGCCTATCACTACAACACGGAACAGCCTTCTTCCTGCTGATGCCTTTGTGTGCCTGCATTTGGAATACGCCAACCTATTGCTAAAGCCTGAGCTGGAGGAAGGGAATAGTGTTTTATAATGTAGACCCTTTGGGGGAGTACATGTGTGTGAACACACATAATAGTCTAAATTGCTTCTCAAACTCTTTCGGATCTAGACCCTGTGCCCATATTGCCTGAGGGTATTTTTTGCCAGTCATGGGGCTTGAACTCAGGACCTGGCACTGTCCCTGAGCTTCTTTGCTCAAGGTTAGCACTCTGCCACTTGACCCACAGCACCACTTCTGGTCTTTGCTGTTTTTGTGGTACTGAGGAACCAAACCCAGGGCTTTATGCATGCTAAGCAAGCACTCTATCACTAAGCCACATTCCCAGCTAAAGCCTGAGTTATTTGCTTGCAGTTGCTAGACAAATGGGGAATCTAGGTAGTTTGGGCCATTTTTTTTTTCATGAAAGTCAACGACTTTGCAAATGTCACTACTAGAGAATTGTTTCTACCATAGTAACCACAATAAGGCTCCTCCTTTTTATTCTCTATCCATCTCTACTGTTGTTCCAAAAGCACCATGGTTACTAGGTACTAGTGGCTTGCTCCTGTAATTCCAGCTCCTCTGGAGGCTGAGATCTGAAGATCGTGATCAGAATCCAGCCTGTGTAAGAAAATTCATGAGATTCTTATTTCCAATTAACCAACACACATACACACACACACACACACCAGAGTGAAGCTGTGGCTCAAGTGTTAGAGCATCATCCTTGAGTGAAAAAGCTAACAGACAGTCCTCAGGCACTGAGTTCAAGTCCCAGTACTGGCACAAAAAGAAAATACATGCCAGGCACCAGTGGTTCTTGCTTGTAATCCTAGCTATTCAGGAGGCTGAGTTCTAAGGATTGAGGTTCTAAGCCAGCCCAGGCACAAAAATCTGTGAGACTCTTTTTTTTTTTTTTTTTTTTGGGTCCGGTCGTGGGGTCTGAACTCTGGACCTGGGCACTGTCTGTCCCTCAGCTCTTCAGCTCAAGGCTAGCACTCTACCACTTGAGCCACAGCGCCACTTCCGGCTTTTTTCTTTTTGCTTATGTGGTGCTGAGGAATCGAACCCAGGGCCTAAGGCATGCAAGGCAAGCGCTCTACCACTGAGCCACCTTCCCAGCCCCTCTGTGAGACTCTTATCTCCAGTTAACCAGCAAAAAGCCAGAAGTAGAGCTGTGGTTCAGTTGGTAGAGCACTATCCTTGAGCACAAAAGCTCAGGGACAGTACCCAGGCCCCAAATTCAAGCCCGAGGACCAGCGCTCAAAACAATTTATTGACCAGTGTAGACTTGGTGTATAGGTGTCAACATCTCTTTACTCATAGGTATACATGTCCTTTTATTTTAAATAATGTTTTTAATTAAAAAATGTATAGTTACCTTTATTTTTCCAGTTGTGGGGGCTGAACTCTGGGCCTGGGTGCTGTCCCTCAGCTCTTCAGCTCAAGGCTAATGCTCTACCACTTGAGCCACAGCACCACTTCTGGCTCTTTCTGCTTATGTGGTGCTGAGGAATCAAACCCCAGGCCTCATCCCAGCCCCAATCTGTTCAATGCCCAGGCCCTGAGTTTAAACCCTAGGACAGGCAAAAAAAAAAAAAGGAAGGAAGGGACGAAGGGAGGGAGGGATGGCCTGGGAAGGTGGCTCAGTGGTAGAGTGCTTGCCTTGCATGCATGAGGCCTGGGGTTCGATTCCTCAGCACCACATAAGCAGAAAGAGTCAGAAGTGGTGCTGTGGCTCAAGTGGTAGAACGCTAGCCTTGAGCTGAAGAGCTGAGGGATAGTGCCCAAGTCCAGAGTTCATACCCTACGACACACAAAAAATAAAAAAAGTAGGGCTGGGAAGGTGGCTCAGTGGTAGAGTGCTTGCCTTGCATACATGAGGCCCTGGGTTCGATTCCTCAGCACCACATAAGCAGGGAAAAAAAAGCTGGAAGTGGCGCTGTGGCTCAAGTGGTAGAGCGCTAACCTTGAGCTGAAGAGCTGAGGGACAGCGCCCAGACCCAGAGTTCAGGCCCCATGACCAGACCCCCCCCCCAAAAAAAAATAAATAAATAAAATAAAATAAAAAACAAAAAGAATAATAAATAAAAAAAAGAAATACATAAAAAAAAGCAGCCAGGGCAGGAAAGGCCATGTGACTCTGATCTCCAATTAAACACCAGAAAACCAGAAGTGGTGCTGTGGCTCAAGTGGTAGAGTACTTACCTTGAGCTGAAGAGCTGAGGGACAGCGCCCAGAGTTCAAGCCCCATGATCGACCACAAAAAAAAAAAAAAAAAAGACTGATTAGAGTCAGGAGGACAAGCCATACACCTATACATCTGCTGGAGTTTGGATGTGATCTGTCCTCCAAAAGTTTATGTGCTGGAATCTTGGTCCCCAATGTATTAGAGTTGATGTGATGGCTCCTTTAAGAGGCAAAGCTAGAAGGTAATTAGGTCATGGGGGCTCTGCTCTCATGAATGGATTAGTGTATTGTCTCACAGGAGTGCTTATAATATAAAGAAAGCGGATAGCCAGGTCTTGTAGTACACTCCTGTAACCTTAGCACTAAGGAAGCCAAGGCAGGAGGGTCTCAAATTTGATGCTAGCCTGGGACTTGTCTTGGGGGGGGGGGGGAGACAGCCTGGCCCCTTCTCCCTCTTCTACTTGTGGCCAGTTTCTTGCCTACTTCTCAAAACCAGAGAATTCCTACCAAGATACCATTTGCCATGCTGATTGACCTCTCCAGTTACCACAAGCATGAGCCAAACAAACTTCTACTTTATAAGTTACTCAGCCTCAGGCATTATGTTATAGCAACATAAAACAGTCCAAGATTGCTCCCCTGATATCAGTTCCTTCCCTCTGCCATCTCTCTTTGACAGCAGAATTCAGGATAGGGGAGTAAAGCAAGTGATCTAAGGTAAGGGAGATCCCTTGGAACTTCTAGATAGGGGAACATATGAAAGTTCCTGGAGGGAGATGTGTCCAGAAACAGTATGGAACCTATATGCCTGTTCTGTACTTTGCACGATGAATATCATCTGGTATTCATCACTATAGTTTATAATATCCTTTAGAACAAGCCTGTAAGTGAGAATTTTTATGGTGGCACATGCCCAAAGGCCTAACTACTTGAGAGGCTGAGGTGAGAGAATCACTGAGCCTCAAGCAACATAGCAAGACACTGGCTCAAAGGGGGAAAAACATAGCTGGGCACCAGTAGTTTATGCCTGTAATTCTAAATACTCATGAAACTGAGACCTGGAGGATCATGGTTCAAAGCCAGCCTTGGCAGGGAAGTCCATAAGACTTCATCTTCAAAATAACTACCCAAAGCCAGGCTACAGGTGTGGCCCAAGTAGTAGAGCTCCAGTCATGCAAGCCAACTGGTAAGTAAAGTTTTGGTGAAAGGTCAGTAAATGTAAAAAGAAAGTGACATCTTAGGCCAGCCAGGCCTAATGGCTCATATTGAAATAAGGCTACTGGGCTGGGAATGTGGCTTAGGTGTAGAGTGCTTGTCTAGCATGCATGAAGCCCTGCGTTGGATTCCTCAGTACCACATAAACAGAAAAAGCTGTGACTCAAGTGGTAGAGTGCTAGCCTTGAGCATAGAGAAGTTCAGGGACAGTGCCCAGGCCCTGAGTTCAAGCCCCAGGACAGGCAAAAAAATAAGGACATTGGGTCTAAGTAACATGCTTTGTTCTCACAGTCATCCTGGCTGCTTACTGGGTACTGGGGCTTTTCACCCAGCTCAGAGGTAGGTGAGCTAGGCCATTGTTGAAATTGCAGATATCATGCTGTTTAGCCCTACCAAAGCTTTGCCATAGAGAATGGTCACCCTTCATTATTTCCCCTAAATGGGTTGATTCTCTCACATCTGAGTGGTCTGCTTTGCTCAGCCCTGACTGTTTCCCTATATGGTTTGCTTTGCTTGCCTCTGAGTATTTCCCTATATGGTTTGCTTTGTTGAGCTTAGGTCTCCACCCCAAATATGTGGTTTTTGTTTTTAAAAGCTTTGCCAGGCACCAGTGTCTCAAGCCTGTAATCCTAGCTACTCAGGAGGCTGAGATCTGACGATTGCAGTTCAAAGCCAGCCTGGGCAGGAAAGGCCGTGAGACTCTTATCTCCAATTAACCACCAGAAAGCCGGAAGTAGCACTGTGGATCAAGTGGTAGATTGCTTGCCTTGAGCTGACGAGCTGAGGGACAGCACCCAGGCACAGAGTTCAAGCCCCATGACTGTCAAACAAACAAAAAAAAAGCTTTGTGCAAGCTGCATTCTGGGCTGCAGGTCTTTGAGACAGGAGTCTACCTGTGGTCACTGGCTTTCTAATAAAGTTTCCCAATTCAACCTCTTAAAATGTGGCTTCTCTGTTTCTC
Organism: Dipodomys merriami; assembly: GCF_024711535.1. Taxonomy (NCBI): domain Eukaryota; kingdom Metazoa; phylum Chordata; class Mammalia; order Rodentia; family Heteromyidae; genus Dipodomys; species Dipodomys merriami. The sequence continues at coordinate 85,063,710 of NW_027204492.1, forward strand.
ATGATTGAGTTCCCATATAACAAAGTGTGTAATCCTAGCTACTCAAGAAATAGAGATTGTGGGCCAGGAGTGCTTGCTTAGCATGCATGAAGGCCTGGTTTCGATTCCTCAGTACCACATAAACAGAAAAAGCCTGACGTGGTGCTGTGGTTCAAGTGGTAGACTGCTAGCTTTGAGCACAAAGAGGCTCAGGTCCTGAGTGTAAGCCCTAGGAGTGGCAAAAAAAAGTAGAGGCTGGGAAGATGGCTCAGTGGTAGAGTGCTTGCCTTGCATGCATGAGGCCCTGGGTTCGATTACTCAGCACCACATAAGCAGAAAAGGCCAGAAGTGGCCCTGTGGCTAAAGAGGTAGAGTGCTAGCGTTTTGCGGAAGAGTTGAGGGACAGTGCCCAGGCCCGGAGTTCAGGCCCCATAACCGACAAAAAAAAAAAGGAAAGGTTGTGAGGATCACAATTCAAGGATTACTTAGGTGTAACAAAACTAGCAAGGCCACATCTCATCCAATAAAGTTTGGCATGGTAATGTACACCCGTTATCCCAGCTACATGGAAAGTGTAAATAGGAGTATCAAATTGTGGTCCAGGCCAACCAGGTATAAATATATCTTATTCTAAAAATAACTAAAGCAAAAATGGATAGAGTCTAGTATGGGGACTGAAATGATTTCAAGTGAAATACAGGGGCAATTGCACTGGCCATTTAATTAATATTAATGTATGTTAGGTTCAAGAGAGTATATACTCCCTATAATTGTGTGCCATTTCTTGTAATCCTACCATTTTATTTCAGCTGTTCTCATGGGAACAGATGTCATAAATTGCACCATGATACCAGGATGCATAGTGACCAATTTATTCTTCTGAAAACTATGAATCTGCTTAGAAGAGAAACAGGCTTATATAGTAATATGGGAGGCAGAACCTTGGGACACATTAGAGCTACTCAGAAGTCCTTGAGGAAAACTTGCTGTGAGTTAAGCATAGTTAATACTTGCTAAGAATTCTAATTTCAAGGCCAGGTGCCAGTGGCTTACATTTGTAATCCTAGCTACTCATAACACTCAGATATTTAAGGATCATAATTCAAAGCATGCCCAGGCAGAAAGTACATGAGATTCTTTTTTTGTTAGTTGTGGGACTTGAACTCAGAGCCTGGGCACTGTCTCTGAGCTCTTTTGCTCAAGGCTAGTGCTCCAGCACTTCAAGCCACAGCTCCACTTCGGCTTTGTTGGTAGTTAATTAGAGATGAGAGTCTCAGAGTCTCACGGGGACTTTTCTGCCCAAACTGGCTTTGTTTAAGCTACTATCCTCAGATCTCAGCCTCCTGAATTGCTAGGGTTATAGGCATGAGCCACTGGGGTCCTACTTACTAGGCAGCCTCTTAGCAACTGCCAGTCTGACATTTTGACAGCTTAGCTGCTTTGAATACTTCAGTCCAGCTGCAAGGAACAGTGACAAATCTGGTCTAAAAGGTCCTGCTCCAGTCACAGCTGCTTCATTCAACTTGTTCCAGCTTCAGCCATACAAGCCTCATCTTGTAGCTTTTCACACTGGAAGAGAGAAAGACACTGTCCCTGGTGACTCAGCTTGTGATTAGGTCCTTATATAAGGGTTGTGATTGCTATGGATGAAATTGAAAGCTATGCTGTAATTGGTGAAAATTGTGGTTTTGTGTTTGTATACACTATGTGTTCCACACACCTCTCTGGCCATATAACCCGGATGTTCCTCCCACTTGAATCAGTCAGGAGGTATTTTCCTGTGTGCCTCCCCCTGGTGTTGCAACATTAGGCCCTAATAAATATTTCTCCCCAATGGTCTTTTTTGTCTCCTTATGGTGTGTGTGTGTGTGTGTGTGTGTGTGTGTGTGTGTGTGTGTGTGTGTGTGTGTGTGTGTGTGTGTGTGTGTGTGTGTGTGTGTGTGTGTGTGTGTGTGTGTGTGTGTGTGTGTTGTGTGTGTGTGTGTGTGTGAGTATTGGGGCTTAAACTCAAGACCTGGGTGCTGTCCACCCCTGAGCTTCTTTTGCTCAAGGCTAGCACTTTATTACTTGAGCCACAGCACAACTTTCAGCTTTTTCTGTTTATGTGGTACTGAAGGCAAGCACTCTACCTCTAAGCCACATTCCCAGCCCCAAGGTTTTTTGTTTTTGTTTTGTGTGTGTGTGTGTGTGTGTGTGTGTGTGTGTGTGTGTGTGTGTGTGTGTGTGTGTGTGTGTGTGTGTGTGTGTGTTTTGGTCGTTGGGGATGAACTCTGGGCCTGGGTGCTGTCCCTCAGCTCTTCAGCTCAAGGCTAGCGCTCTACCATTGAGCCACAGCACGACTTCCGGCTTTTTTCTTTTTGCTTATGTCATGCTGAGGAATCGAACCCAGGGCCTCACACACGCGAGGCAAGTATTCTACCACTGAGCCACCTTCCCAGCCCCAAGGTTTGTACTCTTTAAGAGAGATTTGTGTCTATGGGGTCATATTTCCTGGGCTGTAGGGCTGTCTATCTGTTTGTGGGTATATATCCTACCATGTCAGGTACTTGTTCTTTTTCAAGGGTGTATATATATCCCAGATGGTAGGTTCTTTGATGTGTGAGTTTAAGCACAAGTGATAGAGAACTGTGAGCATTTTTTAAATATATGTCTTCAAATGTGTCTCCCTGCTCTTTTGGGATATCTGTGAGATAGTGGGAGGTGTCTGTCTGATTTGGTAATGCATGACTAAATCTGTCTGTGAACTATATGTATGTGTTTCTCTGGTGGCTATATAGCAGAACCTCTTCTAATGGCTGGAACCTGTGGTTATGCTAATTGACATGGAAAGGGGGATATTGCAGTTGTAGTTAAGCTAAGCATCCTGAGATAGGGAAATTCTCCTAGACTTTGGGTCCCAATATAATCATGTGTACTTATATGAGTGAGGCAGGAAGGCGAGAATAGAACAGATTATGTAGTGTTGGAAGCAGAGAAAAGATGACAACACAAGCAGAAATCAGAGACAGAAACAGATGGATACAGAGAGAGACAGAGTTGGGAACAGAGAGAGAAGGGCATAGAGATTTGAAGGTGGAGGAAGGGGCAGTGAGTTAGGGAATTTAGGCATCCTACTGGAATGAACTCTCCCCAATGAACTCTGGAGAAAAGTCAGCCAACATTTTGTCTTAAAAAATTGTGCCACGCTGGGCACCAGTGGCTCACATCTGTAATCCTAGCTACTCAGGAGGCTGAGATCTGAGGATCACAGTTCAAAGCCAGCCCGGGCAGGAAAGTCTATGAGACTATTTTTTAAAATACATTTTTATTGTAAAAATAGTGTACAGAGGGGTTATAGTTACAAGAGTAAGGTAATGAGTACATTTCCTATCACGCATTGTTACCTCCTCTTTTGTTTTTCCCCTACCATCCCTTCCCTCCCACCTCCCCAATTCCTCCCTCCCCCCCCCAAGTTGTAAAGTTTGTTTTCAACATAGTGTCTTATACATCTCCATGAGACTCTTTTTGTTTGGGGGGGGAGTCCGGTCATGGGGCCTGAACTCTGGGCCAGGGCGCTGTCCCTCAGCTCTTCAGCTCAAGGCTAGCGCTCTACCACTTGAGCCACAGCGCCACTTCCAGCTTTTTTTTCTGCTTATATGGTGCTGAGGAATTGAACCCAGGGTCTCATGTATGCAAGGCAAGCACTCTACCACTGAGACACCTTCCCAGCCCATCCATGAGACTCTTTTTTTTGGGGGGGGGGGTCCAGTCATGGGGCCTGAACTCTGGGCCTGGGCGCTGTCCCTCAGCTCTTCAGCTCAAGGCTAGCGCTCTACCACTTGAGCCACAGTGCCACTTCCGGCTTTTTTCTGCTTATGTGGTGCTTTTTTCTGCTTATGTGGTGCTGAGGAATCGAACCCAGGGCCTCATGCATGCAAGGCAAGCGCTCTACCACTGAGCCATCTTCAGCCCACATCCATGAGACTCTTTTCTCCAATAAACCACCAGAAAACTGGAAGTGGTGCTGTGGCTCAAGTGGTAGAGCGCCTAGGTCGAGTTCAAGCACCACGACTGGATTTTTTTGGGGGGAGGGGCAGGCACTAGTGGCTCACATTGCTAATCCTAGCTACTTAGGAGGCTGAGATCTGAGGATCGTGGTTCAAAGCCACCCAGGCAGGAAATCCCATGAGACACTTTAAAAAAAAAAAGCAACTTTATTAATTTACTTAGTCATGGTGTCTGAACTCTGGGCCTGGGCGCTGTCCCTCAGCTCTTCAATTCAGGGCTAGTGCTCTACAATTTGAGCTACAGTACCACTTCCTGCTTTTTTTTGCTTATGTGGTGCTGAGGAATCGAATCATGCATGCAAGGCAAGCACTCTGCCACTGAACCACCTTCCCAAGCCCCCATGAGACTCTTATCTCCAATTAACACCAGAAAACTGGAAGTGGAGCTGTGGCTCAAAGTGGTAGAGAACTAGCCTTGAGCAAAAGAGCTCACGGACAGTGACCAGGCCCTGAGTTCAAGCCCCACAATCACCACCACCAACAACAAAAAGGAGTCTCCTGGACTTTCCTGTCCTGGCTGGCTTCAAACTGTCATTCTCAGATCTCAGCCTCATGAGTAGGATTATAGGCTTGACTCACCAGCACTTGGCTTCTGAGCTGTTTTTTGAAGTGTCACAGTTGTTAGGTCTTTGATCTGTTGTAGTGTGTATCTACTATGAAAGGTCTCTGTCCTGCTTGGTTTTGTGTCCCAGAATTTTGAGGTCTCTGAGTTATTTAATATTCTCTGTACATTATATAAATTCTTGTCTGTACTCTCAGTCTCAGAAGGATTTTTTTTCACTTTATTTGTGTGTGCACTGGTACAGAGGCTTGGACTTAGGGGCCTGAGTGCTCTACCTTAGCTTTTTGTTGTTGTTGTTGACATATTATAAAATATATTGGCCGGGTGCTGGTGGCTCACGCCTGTAATCCTAACAACTCAGGAGGCCAGGAGGCTGAGATCTGAGGTTCTCGGTTGAAAGCCATCCTGGGCAGGAAAGTCCGAGAGACTCTTTTTATTTTTATTTTTTTTGGTTGGTCGTGGGGCTTGAACTCTGGGCCTGGGCGCTGTCCCTCAGCTCTTCAGCTCAAGGCGAGCGCTCTACCACTTGACCTACAGTGCCACTTCCGGTTTTCTGGTGGTTTATTGGAGATAGGAGTCTCACGGTCTTTCCTGCCCTGGCTGGCTTTGAACCACGATCCTCAGATCTCAGCCTCCTGAGTAGCTAGGATTACAGGCATGAGCCACCAGCACCCGGCTCCGAGAGACTCTTATCTCCAATAAACCACTAGAAAACCAGGAGTGGCGCTGTGGCTCAAGCAGTAGAGCACGGGCCTTGAGCTGAAGCGTGCAGGGACAGCGCCCAAGCCCAGAGTTCAAGCCCCACAACTGACCAAAATAATAATTTTATATATATATATATATATATATATATATATATATCAATCATACCAACATAGATAATATAAAGCATGTGAGTAGTTTAATCCCTTAGCTTTTTTACTCAAGGATAGCACTCTACCATTTGAGGCACACCTCTACTTCCAGAGGGTGTGTGTGTGTGTGTGTGTGTGTGTGTGTGTGTGTGTGTGTGTGTGTGTGTGTGTGTGTGTGTGTGTGTGTGTGTGTGTGTGTGTGTGTGTGTGTGTGTGTGTGTGTGTGTGTATGTGTGTGTGTGTGTGTGTGTGTGTGTGTGTGTGTGTGTGTGTGTGTGTGTGTGTGTGTGTGTTGGTATGGAGACTTGAACTCAGTGCCTCATGCTCTTGCTTAGCTTTGTTTTTGCTCGGGCTGGCATTCTACCACATGGGCCATACCTCCACTTTCATCTTTTTGCTGTTAGATTGGAGATAAGAGTCTGGCAATTGTCTCCCCAGACTGGTTTCAAACCTCAATCTTCAGATCTCTATCTCCTGAGTATCTAGGATTACAGGCATGAGCTACTGGTACCTGGCTTCTAAACTGTTTAACCCAATGGATGAGTCCTTTATGCTAAGTGTTGATTTTTATTTTTTAGAGCTGTTACAGCATCTGTTCTCAGTCTAATGTCTTTCTACTGGTGCCTTTTTACTTCTCAAGTCCCTGCATTCTTTTCTATCTCAGCCCCAAAGTATAAAATCTCAGGTCTGGGGGGGGGGGGCGGGGGGAGGATGGGAAGGGATGGGAAGGGGAAACAAAGGAGGAGGGTACAATGCTTGATAAGAAATGTACTCATTATCTTGCCCATGTAATTGTAACCCCTCTGTACAGTATTTTCACAACAAAAAATAAATAATTAAAAAAAATAAAATAAAATCTCAGGTCTTTGTACCTTTTGGTGTTGAGGTCCTTTAGCTTTTAGGTTACATGGAGCACTTCTTGCTGGAGGGATGGGATGGGGGTTCTCAACCCCAGGATATAAGGTTACCAACTTCTTAGCACTAGGTTTCCAGGGCTTTAAGTTTCTACGTAGTTGGAATTCCTATTTCCAGTTTTTGTTATCTCTGGGATAAATTGGAGAGGTGTGGGAGGTGTTGTAAAGTTTGTCAACCCAGCACGTTGACATTGTACGTCCGCTTTGTGAGGGTCCACTGTCTAGGTTGTGAAGTTGACTCTGTTGAGTCCCAACACGTTATCAGAGCTGTCCCAGAGAAATCTGCAGCCAGGACATGTAGTTGTCTCTGAAGTGCTTCCACCTCATCTAAGTTAGAAGTTTGCTGAAGGGATGGGGATATGGCTTAGAGGTAGAGTGCTTGCTTAGCATGCATGAGGCCCTAGGTTCAATTCCTCAGCACCACATAAACGGAAAAAGCCAGAAGTAGCACTGTGGCTCAAGTGGTAGAATTCTAGCCTTGAGCCAAAGAAGCTCAGGGTCAGTGCGCAGGTCCTGAGTTCAAGCCCCAGGACTAGCAAAAAAAAGGAATTTGCTGAGCTGCTCCTTGGGAGCTTCCTGTCCCTGATCTGAAGTTCCCTAAGATGTTTAGGGACTGTGTCCTAAGTCATGAGGTGTCTCTGCTGTTTGTGGCTAACTAGGCACAGAAAGCCAGGTTTCTGAGCTGGATGATTGATGTCTGTGACCATCAGGGATCTTAAATCCTTCCTGATGTGACAAGAGTGCACGTTCCAGGAAGGTATTGGAGGTCTGAGTTCAAGGGGAAAATTTTGGAATCATTTGGAGGTCTTAAGAGTAGGAAGATTCTGGGTTGTTTAGGATCTGTGTCTGGGCTATTACATATATAACAGGATGTGAGCCATTGAAGCAAAGCTATAGAGATATGTTGATTTTCAAGCCTAGGCTGGGAATGTGGTTTAGTGGTAGAGTGCTTGCCTAGCATGCAAGAAGTCCTGGGTTCAATTCCTCAGTACTACATACACAGAAAATGGTGGAAGTGGTGCTAGGGCTCAAGTACTAGAGTGCTAGCCTTGAGCAAAGGAAGCTCAGGGACAGTGCCCAGGCCCTTATTTCAAGTCCCAGGACTGGCAAAAAGTAAAAAGATTTTTTTTTTGGGTCCAGTCGTGGGGCCTGAACTCTGGGCCTGGGTGCTGTCCCTCAGTTCTTCAGCTCAAGGCTAGCGCTCTACCACTTGAGCTACAGCACCACTTCCTGTTTTTTTCTTTTTGCTTATGTGGTACTGAGGAATCGAACCCAGGGCCTCATGCATGCAAGGCAAGCACTCTACCACTGAGCCACCTTCCCAGCCCCAAGTAGAAAGATTTTCAAGCCTGCCTGGCACCAGTGGCTCACGCCTGTAATCCTAGATTGGGTAATAAATTTAAAACCAGCCTGAAGTGTGTGACTGTAATCTCCCAATTAACCACCAAGAGAATCAAGTGGGGCTTGAACTCAGGGCCTGGTCACTATCCCTGAACTTTTTTGCTCAAGGCTAGCACTCTATCACTTGAGCTACAGCTCCATTCTGGAGCTAGTAGACATGAGTTTCATAGACTTTCCTGCCCTGGCTAGCTTTGAACTGCGATCCTCAGATCTCAGCCTCCTAGTGGCTGGCAGATGTGGGCCACTGGCACCTGGCAATAGATCTTTAATCCCCTATGGTGATTGATGGTGAAGTAAGTCTCTGAGCTTTGTGGGAGTGAATAATCAGATTTCCAAGTCTTTGAACTCTTTGAGCACGTGTTACAAATTAAAGTGTTTGATAGTCTATCCCAGTATGTCCCAATTCTTGAATTATTTCCGGGTCTGTCAGAACACATACAGTCTCTCATCTCTCAGGCTGGGAAGTCTTCTTATACCACAGAAAACTAAGTTCTCTGATGTGTTTGGTGTTCAGATGGCAGTGCGAGGCAGCCTGTGAGATATGTGAGCTGTGTGAGCAACTGTACCCTGGGTCTCAATGAAGTCTGACTTCAGTGGTGGAGGGGGCTGCCTGTGTCCAGTTGTGACAGCTTTAGAGGTTTAGAGACAGTATCCAGGGTCTCAAGCTAGGACCTGTTTGTTGGGAGCTGTGTCTTAGGTGCCCTGAAGTCTCTGGGCTTGACCTGTAGACTGGCACTGCCCCTAAGCTTTTGTGCTCAAGACTAGCACTGTACCACTTAAGCCTGTTTCACTTCTGGCTCTTTCAGTACTTAATTGGAGTTAAGAGTCTCATGGAAGCTGGGCGCCCGTGGCTCACGCCTGTAATCCTAGCTACTCAGGAGGCTGAGATCTGAGGATCACAGTTCAAAGCCAGCCTGGGCAGGAAAGTCTGTGAGACTCTTATCTCCAATAAACCACTAGAAAACCGGAAATGGCGCTGTGGCTCAAGCGATAGAGTGCTCGCCTTGAGCTGAAGAGCGCAGGGACAGCGCCTAAGCCCAGAGTTCAAGCCCTATGACCAACCAAAAAAAAAGTCTCATGGAGGGCTGGGAAGGTGGCTCAGTGGTAGAGTGCTTGCCTTCCATGTATAAGGCCCTGGGTGCAATTCCTCAGCAGCACATAAGCAGAAAAAGCCAGAAGCGGCGCTGTGGCTCAAGTGGGAGAGCGCTAGCGTTGAGCTGAAGAGCTGAAGGACAGCGCTCAAGCCCAGAGTTCAGGCCCCACGACCCAAAAAAAGTCTCATGGACTTTCCTGCCAGGCTGGTTTTGAACTGAGATTCCTGAATAGCTAGGATTACAGGAGTTAGCCACCAGTGTCCAGCTTGGGGGGGGGGGGTGTGTGACATGTCTTTGTTAAAATGAGACTGTTTAGGACTGTCACCTATATGGTAGAAATCTTTGGGTGTCTGTTACAGCCCAAGTTTGTAAAACCAAAGAGCATTGGCTCACAATTACATGGGATGAGAATGAGCATCCCAAACCTCATGTTTTTATTCTCATGCTTTATAACTGGTACATATAGGCTTAGAGAACACTAAGCTATTTACTTTCAAAGTGCTTTTTAAAACAGAAGTATGTCTGGGCCCCTGTGGCTGAGACCTGAGGATCGAGGTTCAAAGCTAGCCCAAGCAGACAAATCTGTGAGACTCTTATCTCCAATTAATCAGCAAAATGCCAGAAGTGGAGCTGTGGCTTAAGTGGCAGAGCACCAGCAAAAAAATCTTGTTTGAGGGGCTGGGAAGGTGGCTCAGTGGTAGAGCGCTTGCCTTGTATGCATGAGGCCCTGGGTTTGATTCCTCAGCACCACATAAGCAAAAAGAAAAAAGCTGGAAGTGGTGCTGTGGCTCAAGTGGTAGAGCGCTAGCCTTGAGCTGAAGAGATGAAGGACAGTGCTCAGGCCCAGAGTTCAGGCCCCACGACCAGACCAAAAAAAAAAAAATCTTGTTTGAAGCAAACTTCCTTTAGGGTGCTTTACAGATGGTTCAGGTGGTATGCTGTGGGGAATCTAAGCTGAGTCAGATAGCTGAACCTTGAAAACTCCTATTTCCAGGCCACTTCCTGGTTCCCCCCTACACTGTGCACCATTTGGCCCCTACCCTTTCATCTCCCAGCACCTACCCAGGCCCCACAATTCTCCACACCTCAGCTTGTTCAGTCAACAAGATTTATTGATGTCCGTTCCAGACTGGGTAGGGCTGAAGGGGTACACAAGAGAACCAGATTCAGTCCAAGCCTGAAGGTAAGCCTGGGGGGAAAAGGGCAGGAAACACCCACATAGACACAACAGATCTGGCATCTGGTAGCAGGGCACAGTCACACATCGGGACACTCTGGTGGGCACAGGTAGTCAGGAAAGGCTTCCTAGAGAACATGTCACAGGAGGAGGGGGCAGGAGACGAGGCAGCCATCTGAACCTTTGCCTTTTTGTACATGTCTAGGTAATTAACTTTTTCAGACCAGTGGACCCAGGGTGAGCTCAACAGGTTAGAGGGCTGGCAGGCAGCAGGGACTCCCTTCTCAGCCCAGCACATCTGAGTGAAGTTCTTTCCTGCAACTCTTGGCCTGTACTTTGCCTTCTGCCATGTGAGCCCTTCACTGGGCTCCATCTCCGTGGTTTTCAAGGCTTCCCTGAGACAGTCCACATGGACCAGGTACTCTATCCAGTCCCTGGCACATCATCAGCTTCTAATCAATGCACATTATTGTTCTAAGTGCTATCTACAGACTATCTAGGTCTTGATTCCAGCCTCAAGTAGTCCCAGAAGTCATCATACCCCAGGGCTGGGGTTTCCAGAACTCTCAGGAGTTCCTAAGAGTGTGAGATACTTCTTGACAAAGATAGAGCTTGATTCTTAGCTCCCTGTTTCAGGGCTGGCAGAGTCTGGGCCATAGGTATCTTATCTCCCTTCCAGGGGCATGTGGGCTTTCCAGATCTACAGCCCAGACAAGAGAACCTACAACTCTTAAGGCTAGTATCGTAAGTATAATAAGCAGAAACCAAACACAGTCAGAGCCCTGGGAGATCTCCTTTTCTTTCAGGAGGACAGTAGCTATGTCCACCTGCCCTGGGGTTGCCTCATACTAATGGGGCAGGAATGAGACCCACAACAGAGCCCTCAGGCTCCAGGCAAAAAAAAAAAGCAGGTGCAACAACAAAATATCTTCTTTGGGTATGGTACCACACACCTGTTAATCCCAGCACTTGGGCATTGGGAGACAAGAAGGGGCATGAATTCAAGGGTAGCCTGGGCTTCACAGCAAGTTCCAGGCCAGCCTCTATTACATAAAGACCTTGTCTCAAAACAAAGCAGTGAAAAAAAAAAACCCAACAAACCAACCAACTAAAATCACCCCTATTCTGGGGCTTGGCTGGAGCTCAGCCCTTGGACCTCCATGAAAGGCCCGAAATCTCAAATACAGACAAAACTTGACATAAAAAAATGTACTTCCAAAAGTGGCGAGTGGGAGGTTTCTAAGTGCAACCCACAACTGGGGAAGGGAAAGGGGACCCGGAGTTGATCCTCACCACACCCCTGACCCTGGGGCAGGTAGAAGCAAGCAAGGGCAGATGGCAGCAGGAGAGGCATTGGTGGTCATCCCCACAAGAGGACAGCAGTAGGATAGAGATGGGTAGGTTCAGGCCTCTCAGTCAGTTTGATGAAGATTTCTCAGGACTAGAAGAGATATTTTCGGCAGGATTGAGTCCCGCACTTGCATTCAATACGGACCCGCTTCTTGGGGGATCCAGGGAGCCCAGCCAGGCCAAAGTTGGAGTCCATGTGGGTACTTTCTATGTCCACGGGATCCACTATGGAGTCATAATCAGGAAGGGAGGGAAGGAACTTGTTAGAAGGACTGTACAGAGTTGTCCTGCTACCCTCTACTCCAGGAGACCAAGGGCCAAGGGAGCTTAAGTTAGGAGATGATCTGTGGGATGAGGATTGGGAGATGGGGCCAGAACATAGCACTGGAGGGATGTTTATGCCAGAGACTGAAGGAGGTTAGGATAGGCAGAAGGGTTGTCAGGGAATCAAGGAGAATGGAACGGTGGGCCACCTGGGCAACCCAGAAGGGCACCTGAACTCCTCTATCCAAGATCTATCTCAGGTGTCTCAGAGAGGCTAGTCTGTGAAGGAAGATTATGGTTGGAGGCCACAAGGGTGTCCAGACAGAGGGAAGAAGGAAAATGACCTTTTCACTGCTTGAGTAGGGAGGGGCTAGAGGTACCACTCAGTCAAGATGGGGCACAGAGCTGGGCGCTGGTGGCTCACACCTGTAATCCTAGCTACTCAGGAGGCTGAGATCTGAGGATCATGGTTTAAAGCCACCCAGGAAGGAGCTGGCTCCTGAGACTCTTATCTCCAATTAACCACCAGAAAACCAGAAGTGGTGCTGTCTCTCAAACTGGTAGAGTGCTAGCCCTGAAGCAAAAAGCGCTCAGGGCTACGTAGTACCCTTAGTTCAAGCCCCATGACTGGCCAAAACAAACAAACAAAAAAAAAGATAGGGCACAGTAGTGCCGTCACTCTCCAGCCAATCATCCTTTCCTGTGAGTTTTGGCAATCGCAGCTCTGTTTGGGGGCCCAATGGTCAGAATATAGGAATTGCCCAAGGTATAGGAAAGAGTCCAGGTAGGAGACTGGGAGTTAAAAGGCACATCCTTAAACCTCCAGTGAACAAACGTCCCTTGATCCTCAGTGATCCCTCCCACCTGTTCCTTGAGAAGGAAGTAACTGTGCACCCCAATCCCCCAGGGCCCTTGTTGCTCCCACCTTGCATGTTGTAATCAAAGGTGAGCTCCTCGCCTGCCCAGATGGTCCTTGTGGCAAAGAAAGCGATGCGGGGCAGCCGCTCATCAAGGTTATCTATGAATACGTTGTACACTTGCAGGTTGGGGTCACACTGGGCAAGAAAGAACAGTGGGAGGGTGAGGAGGAACCCTGGTCTACCCCCTTTCAACCCACTGCCCACCTGCTGGGGGACCCACACTATGGTTGACAAAGTGGGAAATATTGCCATAGTAGGCAGCATCCACAGTATACACATCCTCCACGTAGTCCAGGTCAAAGAGGTAGGTAGCACCCTGGCGGTCGTAGATCTGGCCCCGCCGCTCTGCCTCCTCTGAGGTAATGATCTGGGAAAGGAAGAGAATAGATTTGTCATGATGGTTCAAGCAAGCTGACCCTACCACTTCTCAAAGAGCTACCTACCACCCACCTTTCCTTCTGCCTCTGGATGGCAGGAAGCCATCCTTACAGTGGTGGGGGGGCTTGACTACAAAGGACAAAGTCCACCTTCTGCTGCCCAGAAAGCCTGCTGAAGATGTGCCAGAGCCCTTGAGTCGGAGCAAGATGGGGACTGAGACAGAAATTCAGAGTAAGGGCATTGAGGAATGATGACCAGGGTGCAACGGAGAGCTAGAGAGGGAGAGACTTGACAGATCCAATACAAGAGGCTTAGAGCAAGTACAAGACAATGCAGACCACACAGGTGACAAACAAGACATGGAGAACAAAAAGGAAGAAAGAAACCTGGAATGGCGGGGTTGGGGGAAGGCAGAGAGAAGGCCAGAATGGACAGAAAAGATATTCAGACAAAAGCCTTAGTGACAGAGAAAGAAACACAGACAGAATCTTGAGTATGAAAGACACCCCCAAGGGCAGGGTTCTGGTGGTTCATGCCTGTAATCCTAGCTGCTGAGAGGCTAAGATCTGACAATCAAGGTTCAAAAGGCCAGCCCAGGCAAGAAAAGTCCATAAGACTCTTGGCTCCAACTAGCCACCAGAAAACTGGAAGTGGTGCTGTGGCGCTGTAGCCTTGAGCAAAAGAGCTCAAGGAAAGTGCCTAGACCCTGAGTTCAAGCCCCACGACCAATTGCAACAACAAAAAGACCCTAAGGCCTTCATAGAGGTTCAAGGCCTTAAGGTCTCTGAGTTTGAGATATTCAGTAAAGAGGCCAAAGCCAAAATCTTGGAACAGAATCAAAGAGATAGAATGAGATAAAGAGAAAACACTAAAGAAAAAGATACCCAGGGCTGGGAATGTGGCTTAGTGGTAGAGTGCTTGCCTAGCATGCATGAAGCCCTGGGTTCATAAGACAGTACCACATAAAACAGAAAAGGCCAGATGTGGTGGCAGTGGTTCAAGTGGTGGATTTTTAACCTTGAGCAAAAGAAACTCAGGGACAGTGCTCAGGCCCTGAGTTCAAGCCCCAGGAGTGGCAAAAAAAAAAAAAAGTAAAAGAAAAGATACCCAAGCAGAGATGAGAGCAGCTCTCCCTCAAGTCTACACTATGCTTGGCAGTGCCAACACCCAGTCCTAGAGATAGCAGGTAGATCCTCTACCTCTTGTCTTTTCCCCAGCGGGGCTCCACATCCTAGGGAACATGAAGGTACCCACCCAATCTATTGATGAATTCCACCTCACTTTGTGTGTTTGTGTGTGTACCAGGCAATGTCCCTGAGCTTTGTGCTCAAGGCTAGCACTCTACTACTACCACTTGAGCCACAGCTCCACTTCCGTTTTGTGTTGTGTGTGTGTGTGTGTAATTGAAGACTAAGAGTGTCACGGACTTTCTTGACCAATCTGGCTTCAAACCCATGATCCTCAGATCTCAGCCTCCTGAGCCATTTAGGATTATAGGAATGAGCCACAAGCACCAGCTTCACCTTACTCTTGCTTGACAGAACTCTCCTCTCCTTCCTGAAACCAATGACTACTGCCTCTGGCAATCTCCAAGCATGAGTGACTACACACTTCTCCAGGCCAGGGTCCCAAGACTACCATCTCAACTCAGGGTGCCTGAAGTGCCAGCCTCCTCCTACTTCCTCCTACTCCTCAGTCAGGATACCAGAAGAGTGCATAGCCCACAGCAGACATGTGGTAATAATTTTTTCTTTTCCATTGGTTCTCTAGCCTAGCAAGCTGTCCTTTGTTCAATGGCAGTCTTCCAGACAGGTCCAATATTCTCTTCTCCCCACACTTCTTTTACCTTTCCCTTTCTCTTACTCAAAAGACCCACTGTCCACTCCACAGACAACCCTAGACACAAACCTTTTCCACCAACCCCATGTGGCTGGGGTACCACACTCTTCTGACTTACAAATTAACCCCTTCTGCAACCCATATTTACTTCCAAACCACAGTGCTCATTGCCTCTTTCTATTCCATCCAGGAGATATGCTGATTCTTTCATATGTAATTTTTTGATACTAGTACTGGAACATGAACTCAGGGCCTCAAGCACCATACTTCTTTGGCTCTTGTTATATCCCTTACAAGAGAATCTCTACTCTTTTTTTTTTTTTTTGGGGGGGGGGTGTCAGTCGTGGGGCTTGAACTCTGGGCTTGCGCACTGACCCGCGCTCTTCAGCTCAAGGCGAGAACTCTACTGCTCTTCAGCTCAAGGTGAGTGCTCTACCACTTGAGCCACAGCGCCACTTCTGGTTTTTGAGTGGTTTATTAGAGATAAGAGTCTCACAGACTTTCCTGCCCAGGCTGGCTTTGAACCATGATCCGCAGATCTCAGCCTCCTGAATAGCTAGGATTATAGGCCTGAGCCACCAGCACCCACCCCATGAGACTCTTACCTCCAATAAACTACCAAAAATCCACAAGTGGAGCTGTGGCTCAAGTGCTACAGCGCTAGCCTTGGAAGGTAGGAAGGAAGGAAGGAAAAGAGGGAGGGAGGGAGATAGCTACCTCAGGGACAGCTCCCAGACGGAGTTCAAGTCCCAGGACTGGCAAAAAAGAAAAGAAAAAAGAAGCTGGGCACTGCCGGCTCTTGTCTATAATCCTAGTACTCCGGAAACTGAGATGTGAGGATCGCAGTTCAAAGCCAGCCTGGGCAGGAAAGTCTGTGAGTCTCTTATCGCCAATAAACCACCAGAAAACCAGAAGTGGTGCTGTGGCTCAAGTGGTAGAGTACTTGCCTTGAACTGAAGAGCTCAGAGATGGCACCCAGGCCCAGAGTTCAAGCCCCACGACAAAAAAAAAAAAAAAGAGCCAAGTGAGGCTGGGAATGTGGCTTAATGGTTGAGTGCTTGCCTAGCATGCATGCATGAAGCCCTGGGTTTGGTTCCTTAGTAAACAGAACAAACCAGAAGTGGTGCTCAAGTGGTAGAGTGCTAGCCTTGAGCAAAAGAAACCTAGGGACAATGCCCACACCCTGAGTTCTGAGTTCAAGCCCTAGGACAGCAAGAAAAGCCAAGCTGAGCTGGGCCCTGGTGACTCCTGCCTGTAATCTAGCTAAGGAGGCTGAAAACTGCAGTACAAAGCCAACCCATGAAAGAAAGTCCTTGAGACTCTTATCTCTAGTTAACTACCAAAAAAGATATGGTTCTAATGGTAGAACACTAACCATGAAAGAAAAAAAAAAAAGCTCAGGGCCAGAGTTCAAGCCCCAGAACTGGCACACAAAAGAGAGCCAGAGTCCTTGTGAAGCCAAGAATTCTGAGGTCAGACTCTACCTTATGGTGTTGGCTAAAAGGAGACAGCTCTTCTCTTGAGCCTCACGCTTCCTAGCTACTTAGAAACCAGTCACCTCACTCAATAAGCTCTAGGATCAAGAAACAGCCTTTTACCAGCACACTGGCTCTTGTCTGAACCATCTTTCTAATTGTAGCTCCTGTCCATGCCAAGAAGAAAGCCCGCATCCTTCGCAGGCTCCACCTTCCTGCCTATTCTGCCCTTACCTGTTCCCCCAGTCTTACCAGGAGTTGAGTCATCACACAATCCCTCTAGGGCACAAACGGTTCCTTCTCTTCCTAGTGCCATGCTGTAATGGGTGGCCTACCTTGAAAAACCAGGAACAAACTCATGCTCTTCCCATCCCTGTTTACCAGCAGCTTTCCAGACTGTTGGGGGAAGACAAGACAGCATAGTAACGGGCAGCTTGGAAAAGTTGTGGAGATGAATGAGATCTAGCAGACTGAATCAACTGCTCTTCTGCCACTACCCAGAAGTGAGACTTTCACTGCCCTCTCCCTGTGCTTGTTGTTTCTTTAGCACCAATTACCCTCCCCTCAAAAAACAAGAACAGCAACAGGCCTGGCTGAGCACTAGTGTTAGACACTTAGCCTTAAAAATATTTGTTATTAGCTTTGTGACTCTGGACAAGTTATTACACCTCTCTGGGCCTCTGTTTTCTTACCTGTAGAACAGGT
The DNA here is from genome assembly GCF_024711535.1 of Dipodomys merriami. Taxonomy (NCBI): domain Eukaryota; kingdom Metazoa; phylum Chordata; class Mammalia; order Rodentia; family Heteromyidae; genus Dipodomys; species Dipodomys merriami. The sequence goes on from NW_027204492.1 coordinate 85,080,668, forward strand.
AAAATGACAAAAATTCCATTCTAATTTAATGAAGTGGTTTGGTTGGGAACAAAGATGTAATGAGCAGTTGAGTGCCAAATCTTGTCTAAGATGCCTTTTACCAAGAGAGAAAAGCTGCTAATTAAATGATGTCTATCATTTAATTAAGTCAATTAACACTCACCTTCATTCCAGAGCTATTCAAATATGAAGGGGATGCATGTTTCATAATGGATAAAATGTGTTAGTAGTCTATGCTGGTTGAGGGTCAAAATGTCCTGAAGAAACGTGAAGGTTTGGACCAAATGGAACGGTGCAAAGGAGTGAAAGGCTGCTTACGTAGCAGGTGTGACTGTCAGTGTCCCAAAGTAGGACAGTGTAGCATTTAGGTATGGGGCGTATGGCCTCAATTACATAGCACTTTGGAAGCATATAGAATAGTACCACCACATAACTTCACCTCAGGTAAGAAGAACAAAGACTAAATAGACTTTTATTGGGTCAGGTTGAACCCAATCTTGTAGCCAGATGGGTTTGAAGCCCACTCTCCTACCCATCTTGCTGTGCCATCTTGAGGCCATGTGGGAAGGAGGTTGGCACTGAAAGTATTTTGGGGAACTATCAGAAGGACCACTGGATCTCAGGATACCCTCCAGAGGTGGGCCTGGAAGTTGCTGATTGTGGCAAGATAGAGGCCATGGAATAGCATGGAGAAAACTGCAGAGACGGGAAGGGTGAGAACCCAAGGAAACCTTTTGTGTTGTTGTCATTGTTGGTTTTGTCTGTTGTGGGGCTTGAACTCTGGGCCTGGGTGCTGTCCCTGAGCTCTTCAGTTCAAGGCGAACACTCTACCACTTGAGCCATAGCACTACTTCATTTTCTGGTGGTTTATTGGAGATAAGAGTCTCACAGACCTTTCTACCTGGGCTGGCTTTGAACTCCTCAGATCTCAGCTTCCTGAGTAGCTAGGATTACAGACATGAGCCACCAGCACCCGACTTCCTGTTGTTTTTAGGGTACAAGAGTTAGGACCCTGAAGCCTGAGCATTTTGGATTTTCTAACTTTTAGACTTGTAGCAGCTAACACTTACCTGAGACTTACTGTGTACTGGGCACTGCTCAAGCGTCTCCTCCAAGTGCTTCACACAGAATAACTAGCTAAACGCCTCTAACAAGCGTATGAGGAGGGTGCTCTTACAGCTCCCATGTTCCAGATTAGGAAACTGAAACAAAGAGAGGTGAGTTGACTGCTGATGAGTGGTGGAACAGAGATGCAACCTTGAGTAGGCAAGCAGGCACTGGGTCCACCTTTTTTACCCACCTTGTTGTATACCCTCTTCAAAGGCCATACTGGAAGAGTCTGGCTCTGGCAGTATTTGAGAGGGACTGTGGCACTAGCAGAAGGACCCATGGACCAAAGGGTCCCAGGGTCCCACAAGTAGACCTGGAAGTTGCCAATCATGGCCAGATGGGAGGACGTGGAATAGCATGCATAAAGAAAATTGTTACAAGAGTAGAATAGGTGAGAGAGCTTCCAGAGGTGAAGAGTCAGTACAGTAAGACCAGGGGATGCTGAGGCTAATGTGGAGTGTAGGCTCTTCTTCCTGCAGGATCGTTATGTAGAGATAGCTTTTCCTCTACCTATTAGTGAAGTGGACTTGATTCCTCCTGGGAAGGCCTCTAGGACTGTCAGGATTCTTTAGGGTCTGAACACTACCATCACCCTCCAAGACTGCCAGGGGCCCCCAGAATACGAATATATATCTTCATCTACACAGTTAGTGCCACCCTCTAAGGGCATGGACACCTCTGTCCTATCAGGGTGCTCACGGGTATAGACTTCTCTGGGGTTGAGAATAATTTTTCCTGACCCTCACAACAGCATGGGTGTGGTTACTTCCCAAGTCAGGAGATGGGAAGAGCACACATTCTTCCCCTAGCTCATCAGGGTACTCTAGGATGCAAACATCTCTTCCTGCAGATCCTCAGGACCTCTTCACCCAACAAGCCTGGCCCTCTCTCTGGTCTATGGACATTTCCTCTAGCAGACTGGGGTGTGGTTGTTCCCTTGTTTGGACTGTTAGGGTCCTCTATGGTGTAGATTTGCTTTGAGACTTTCTATCTGTCCCTCTAGGGTCTGACCTCTACTCTGATTCCTCAGAATGGGAGCCTTTCTTCTTCAACTGTGTCACTGCTGCAGTGTAGACACCCTGAGATGTGTGTCCCTTAAGGGACCTATAGAAATCTGTGCAGGCTTTGGGGTTGTCTCTATGACAAGGCACACTCAGGGATTAAGATGGTTGATGGTCAAGGTCCTGGGATGCTACATATCTCCCAAGACATGAGACAGGTTTATAAAATTTCTTTTTCCAGTCCTGGGGCTTGAATCTCAAGGCCTGGGCACTATCCCTGAACTCTTTTTCTCAAGGCTAGTGCTCTACCACTTGGAGCTAAGTGCCACTTGCAGTTTTCTAGTGGTTAATTGGAGGTAAGAATCACACTTTCCTGCCTGGGCTGGCTTTGAGTTGCAATCCTCAGATATAATCCTCCTGAGTAGCTAGGGTTACAAGCATAAGCCACCAGCAACAGGCTCAACACAGGTCTATATTAACAAAATAAACCTCCCTGGTCAAAAGGCCAACCATAGCCCACCTTAGGATCTAACACTGTAACAGACACACTTGACAGTTATTTACCCATTACCTCTTTTTGCCAGTCCTGGGGCTTCAACTCAGGGACTAGGGAATATGGCTAAACTTCTTTTGCTCAAGGCTAGCACTCTACCACTTAAGACACAGCACCACTCCTGACTTTTTCTGTTTATATGGTACAGAGGAAGAGGGCTTCGTGCATGCTAAGTAAGTACTCTACCACTAAGCTACATTTTCAGCCACCCATTACCTCTTGGTTTTACACTTGACCACACACATGGCTAAAGCATTTCCTTTCTCACCCCTACTTGGCACTGAGGTAAAGTGACTCCGTTCCAGCCAGCAAATAGTGAGCAGAAGTGACATGCACTGTGTCCAGGCCTGACCCATTAGAACCCTCAACGTCAGTCCCTCCACCATATCACCAGAAACTTCCAGGCAATGCTGAGGATCTGGCAGTGAACTGGAAGCTTGAGAAAAGCACAAGTAGGGAAAGAACCTAAGGATCCCCCCACACCCCTGTAGAAATGCCTGCTCAGGAGTTTCTGGTGCTCATGGCAAAGTGCTAATATGCAAAGCTATCAGAATCTGGGCATTGTTCCTTAAAGCAACTAGCCTGACTCAAGTATCTTCTAGCTTTTCCCAAAGGTGATCTATAGAAAAGGTAGCTAACCACCATCCAAGGCATGCCTGCATCCTATTCCAGACACATTTGTGATAACATGGCACTGTAACCTGAGATGATACGTCTTTTCAGATAACACTACTCTGTCCTCACAGTACCGGCCTCTAAAAGGAATGTTGCCTAGAGCTCAGTTCCTATACTGCTTTTTTGCTAGGTACCCTTATGAAGTCAACCCTGGACAGAAGCACTTCAATGTTAATTAACTTAACCCATATGACTGTGCTGGTGGGCTCTAGGTATTTTTTTTGCCGGTCCTGGGCCTTGAACTCAGGGCCTGGGCACCATCCCTGAGCTTCTTTTTTGCTCAAGGATAGCACTCTACCACTTGAGCCACAGCACCACTTTTGGCGTTTTCTGTTTATGTGGTACTGAAGAATCGAACTCAGGGCTTCATGCATGCTAGGTAAGCACTCTACCACTAAGACATATTCCCAGCCCAAGTTGGCCAGGTATTCATATCCTTAAAGCCATGCAGACAGACCTCCCAGACCCTCCTCACAAGGAATTTCAACCACATGGTAGTGAAATCTGAGTACACTTACTGCCCACATGCCCTCCCAGGCCTATCTCCTTACCTCTCCAACATACTCCATGACAAAGCTGTTCTTGCGGATCTTCTCCAAGGTGCGGACACCCCAGCCACGCCCATCGTCCGTGCGGAAGATGCAGAGGTTATAGCGGATACCCTTCTGGACTACACGGTTGGGGCAGTCATAGCCACAGCGACAGCGGGAGTTGCACTCGTAGATAGGCTGTCCAGCTCGTAGGCGCACCTGGCCCTGGTCATTGTAAGCAAACTTGTGCAGGGATGCCCCCGGACAGCAGCCTCCTGAGGGTGCCCACAGACAGTCCTGGCACTCACAGCCCACAGCTACCTGGTTGAGGGTGATGCCCTCACCAACACGGTACTCATTTATATACACAAAGGCCCGAGGGGGGCCATCTAAGTCCACCTCATTCTCCACAGTGATGCGTCCAATGTGGTTGCGCTTGGCATTGAGTTCCTGTTCCCAGCGCTGAAGAGCCCGCCTCTGCTTAGCCTTCTGCACCAGGTAGTTGGACAAGTTTGGGTCCAGGTGCCGGGGTGGCCTGGATCGGTGGTGCCGCCGGAGCAGCTCCCTTTCTAAATCTTTATGGAACTGCTTGAGGAGGCGCACACACTTGAGATTCTGCCGTGGCTCCCAGGTGTTCTCCGAGTCAGGGTACCCGCGCCACTTTACCAGATAATACTCTTGATCCTGTGGTGGAAAGGATTTACTAAGTTCAATGCCCTCCCTGCCCCTCTGCTATCTGTCCAGTGCCTACTTTGCATTTCATTTCCCCAAACCATGTCCTTTCTCCCATGGTTCCATCAACAGCTTCCCCCTCTTTTTTTTTTTTTTTGTAGGATGTGGGGCTTGAGTTCAGGGCCTGAGCTTTCTTGCTCCAGGCTAGTGCTCTACCACATTGAGCCACAGCACCAATGGTTTTCTGGTGGTTAATTGGAGATAAAGAGACTCATGGGCTTTCCTGCCTGGGCTGGCTTTGAAGTACAATCCTCAGATCTCAACCTACTGAGCTGAGCCACAGGTGCCTGGCCTCTTATTTGTTGTTGTTGTTGTTTTTGTATTGGTCGTGAGGGTTGAACTCTGGGCCTGGGCATGTCCCCCAGCTCTTCAGCTCAAGGCTAGTACTCTACTGCTTGAACCACAGTGCCACTTACGGTTTTTTCTGCTTATGTGGTGCTGAGGAATCAAACCCAGGGCCTCATGCATGCAAGGCAAGCACTCCATCACTGAGCCACCTTCCCAACCCCCGCTTTTGTTTTTAAATGGCAGTCCTAGGGCTTGAACTCAGGGGCTGGACTCTATCCTTGAGCTCTTTTTTTGCTCAAGGTCAGAGCTCTGCCACTTGAGCCACAGCTCCATTTCCAGCTGTTAAGGGATTAATTGGATATAGGAGTCTCACTGGATCTTCTTGCCCAGGCTAGCATTGAACCATGATCCTCAGTTCTCAGCCTCCTGGATAGCTAGGGTTACAGGTGTAAGATACCAGTGCCCAACCTACTTCCTCCTCTTTCTAGATATTCACTCAATCCTTGTTTTGTTGGCAGTCCTGGGGCTTGAACTCGGGCCTGGGTACAGTCCCTGAGCTTCTTTTGCTCAAGGCTAGCACTCTATCACTGGAGCTACAGTGTCATTTCCAGCTTTTTTTGTTTATGTGGTACTGAGCAATTGAATCCAGGGCTTCATGCATGCTAGGCAAGCCCTCTACTACTAAGCCACATTCCCAGCCCTGTTCACTCATCCTTGACTCCACCTCTGCACACATTCCCCACATCCATGCTCAGGACATCCTTCAAAATCCATCTAGAATTTGGCCCTTCAAACCATCAAACCACTATCACCGCCACCAACATCATGGCTAGCCTAACCCCCAACGGGAACCTCCTCACTGGTCTCCAGCTTCCATCCTAATCCCTACAGGTTGTTTTCTACACAGCAGCCAAGAAGAGCTTTCATTGATGGGAGGTAGCTATAGGACAGATTTTTGTGTGTGTGTGTGCCAGTACAGGGACTTGAACACAGAGCCTGGGTGTTGTCCCTTAGTATTGTCCTGAAGGTTGTCACTGTACCACTTGGTCACATCTCCACTTCCAGCTTTTTGGTGGTTAACTGGGTATAGAGTCTCACAGACTTTCCTGTTCAGGTTTCCTTTGAACCATGATCCTCAGGGGATTAAGCTACTCAGGTATGATCCACCTGTACCCGGACAGAATTAACAGCAGAGTCTGGAGTTAGTCAGGTAGATAAAAATCTTCAGTTTGTAGCACTCTGGCTGTTTCACCTTAGGCAAGTTGTTTAATTTTCATAGTCCTCACTTTCCTTGTTTGTAAAGAAAATACAAATATAAACCAAGCAAGGTGCTACACACCACTAATCCCAGGACTAGGAAGACTGAGTCAGAAGGATTATAAGCTCATGAACTGTACAGCAAGACTCTACCTCAAGCAAATAAATGAGAAAAACAAACCTATGTGTGATAGTACAAGCCAGTACTCAAGAGGCTGAGACAGGAGGGTGGGCCAATCTGGTTTACACAGCAAGTTCCAGGTAGCCTGAGCTACCTAATGACACCCTGTCTTATGGCTCCTCCTCCCCAAAATGAAGAAAAATGTAGCTTGATGCTTTTCTTCTCTTTTTTTAAGGGACTGAATTAAGGGCCTGTTGCTTGTCAAGTAGGTGTTCTATCACTTGAGTTATGTCTCTAGCCCCTTTTGCCTTCAGTTTTTTGTGCTGGTATTGAGGTTTAAATTAGGACTGGACACTGTCTCTTAGCTTTTTGGATCAAGGCTGGTGTTGTACCACTTGAGCCAGAACTCCACTCCTTGCCATTTTGGTGGCTAATTAGCAGTAAGAATCTCATGGGCTTTCCTGTCAAAGCTGACTTCGAACCCGGATTCTCAGACCTGTCTCCTGAGTAGCTAGGACTACAGGTGTGAGCCACCAACTCACAACTTCCTTGTTTTCTTTTGTTTTCCTACATTGTTATTAGATGTACAGAGTTGTTACAGCTACCTAAGTCAGGCAAAGAGTACATTTCTCCCAGAAATTAAAACGAGATTTTTCTTTGTTGTTGTTTTTCTTTTCTTTTCTTCTTGTTTGTTCATTTATCTGTCTTTGGGAGGGTTAGGAAGGGCACAGAAATGGAGGGACAAAGGGTTAACAAAGTAGCAGTGGGGGCTGGGAATGTGGCTTAGTGGCAGAGTGCTTGCGTAGCATGCACGAAGCCCTGGGTTCGATTCCTCAGTACCACATACACAGGAAGAGCCAGAAGTTGTTCTGTGGCTCAAGTGATAGCCTTGAACAAAAAGAGCTAAGGGCCAGTGCTAAGACTCTGAGTTCAAACCACAGGACTGGGAAGAAAAAAAAAACAGTAGTAGCACTCACTAGACACTATGTGGAAAATGAACTATCCAACTTGTATGTAGGTAGAGATAGGAGGGAAAAACTAAGAGAGTGCAAGGGAAGGAGTGATGTTGTCCAAAAAGAAATGTACTTAAAGCTGGGCACCAGTGGCTCATCCCTGTAATCCTAACTACTTAGGAGGCTGAGATCTGAGGATTGCAGTTCCAAGCCAGCCCAGGCAGGAAAGTCTGTGAGACTCTTATCTCCAATTAACCGCCAGAAAACTGGAAGTGGCACTGTGGCTCAAAGTGGTAAGAGCAAAAAACCCCAGGGACTGCACCCAGGCAGAGTTCAAGCCCTACAACCTCTTTTTTTTCTTTTTTTGGGTCCAGTCATGGGTCCTGAACTCTGGGCCTGGGTGAGCCACAGCGCCACTTCCGGCTTTTTCTTTTTTGCTTATGTGGTACCGAGGAATCGAACCCAGGGCCTCATGCATGCAAGGCAAGCACTCTACCACTGAGCCATCTTCCCAACCCCTTCTGGTGGTTTATTGGAGATAGGAGTCTCACGGTCTTTCCTGCCCGGGCTGGCTTTGAACCGCGATCCTCAGATCTCAGTCTCCTATGTAGCTAGGATTACAGGCGTGAGCCAACAGCGCCTGGCTGAGTACATCAGCTTTATAGTAACAAAAGAATACATTTCTTACTGGACAATGTCATCCCTTCCCTTGCTCTCTCCCAGTTTTCAGTTGCCATGTTTTTGAGGTAGGATCTCACTTTATGCCAGAGGCAGGCCTGGACTTCAAACCTACTTGTGTTGCTGGGAATAGCAGGTGCACCCACTGCACCCAGCTATTACTAAAGATTTGAGTCTCAAAACCTCAATGCCAGTGGCTCACACCTGTAATCCTACCTACTCAAGAGGCAGAGTTACAAAGATCACGGTTCAAAGCTAGTCAGGGAACAAAAGTCTATGAGGGGCTGGGAAGGTGGCTCAGTGGTAGAGCGCTTGCCTTGCATGCCTGAGGCCCTGAGTTCGACTCCTCAGCACCACATAAGCAAAAAGAAAAAAGCCGGAAGTGGTGCTGTGGCTCAAATGGTAGAGTGCTAGCCTTGAGCTGAAGAGCTGAGGGACAGCGCCCAGGCCCAGAGTTCAGGCCCCACGGCCAGACCCAAAAGAAAAAAAGAAAAAACAAAGTGGTAGAGTGCTTGCCTTGCATGAATGAGGCCCTGGGTTCGATTACTCAGCACCACATAAGAAAAAGGCCAGAAGTGGCGCTGTGGCTCAAGTGGTAGAGCACTGGCCTTGAGCTGAAGAGCTGAGGGACAGGGCCCAGGCCCAGAGTTCAGGCCCCACGATTGGACCCCCCCCCCAAAAAAAAGCAGCTATGAACAGTACCCAGGCCCTGAGTTCAATCCCCACAACTGATAGAAAAAAAAGTCTTAAAAGGGTTTCTGTAGAGCTGGGCACTGGTGGCTCACACCTATAATCCTAGCTACTCAGGAGGCTGAGATCTAAGGATTGTGGTTCAAAGCCAGCCAGGGCAGGAAAATCTGTGAGACTCTTATTTATAGTTAACCACAAAAAGCTAGAAGTGGAGCTGTGGCCCAAGTGGTAGAGCTCTAGCTTTGTTTGAGCATAAAAAGTCAAGGACAGCACCCTGGCTGAGATCAAGCACCAAGACAGGAAAAAAAATGGTTTCTGTTAAAAGCCTAGATTCCCACTGGAGCCAACATCTGGTCTGCTCAAACTATCTTGCTGGCTCAGTTCCTCTCCTTAATCCTTCTAAGTAACCATCCAGCTGTTTTTTCCTGCCAGCAGTGGAAACTGTTGCCATTTTACAGAAACCTTTTTGTGGGAAAATTTCTTGACTTTTAGGGGAGTGGGAGCTAAATTTGTTTTCTATTTCAGTTGGTTTCTATTTCCAATACTGACAGAGATTTACTTAGGGTTAATATGGCTCTTACCCCCTACCAAGCAACTTAATCTCCCCACCAGTAAAGTGGGAATAAGAGGGTCTATTCATCCCATTTTTTTTCCAGGAAGGATCAGAGATTATTTCCTTTGTAAACAGGTGTGGGTAGTGAAGCAAAAGGCCAATTTTCTTGAGATGTCCCCTCCCCCAAAGCAGTCACCCCAAACTCACACGGATCTTCTTGTAATCACACAGGTACTCCACTTCAAAGTCATACAAATTCTTCTTAGACACACCAAGAGCAGGGCAGGAGAGCTTGGCCAGGCGGCACAGATCCTGTAGCTGATGCAAAGAGGATTTGCAACATATGCTGCAGCCTGGAAAGAGGGGACCCAAGAATCAGGAAAACTGAATCCACACACCTTCCCCAGGAGCTAAGAGGCTTATGCAAGTGGGAGTTCCAGGAACCAGAATGTGCAATGCTCAAAGCAGCCCCTGGGGCAGCAAGGTTCAAGGTGAAGTTAGGTGGAGTAATTACCTCAAAGGAATGGTTTCCCAGTTTCATCTACACTATTCCTAAAACGGCCAGCAAATTAGCAGAGGGGTCCAGGCTCAATCACCCTTCTTTCACTTTGCAAAAGAAAGGGAACCTACACTGTCCCAAGAGGTGGGTGGGGAGGGAGCTGGGATTAAAATTTCCAGGGCATCTAACAAAGGTGTTAAGGGAAAAGACAGGACTTCAATCTCAAATCTGAAACTTCTGGGCCAAATATATTTTGGAATTTAAAAACTAGTATAAAAAAAACTAGTATGCCCCCCAACATTAATCTTGCACTCCCTGGGTGAAGGGGCAGAGTAGTAGAGGAATAGCAACAGCAAAAGTAACATTATCCAAGGAAGTAACATTTACTGAAATAGTAACATGTACTGCAAAAGCATAAAACTGCCATATTAAAATGAAGTAAAGATGTTTAAGGACTCACTGAATTGTCTTACGTTTTAAAAAACCTTTTGCTATGATACCAAATTTTTTAAAAGGTCTCATTTACAGGGCTTTTTAGATTTGGAGATTATAATCCATTAACTCCCTTGAATTAGTCTGAGGCCCTTGATCCCGCCCAAGTATTTTTCCACAGTGCATTTGATGTGCGGGTCTCACACACACATCTTAAGGACATGAGTCCTTTTAAATATGCCTCAACTGACAACTGGAATGTGGTTTAAGTGGTGGAGCAACAAGCCCTGAGCAGAGAACAGAAGGATCTGGGTTCAATCCCCAGTACTAGCACAAAAAAATAACATTTACGTATGTATATATGCACAAACATATATACTATACACACACAAAAATCCTGTTTCTGGGATCACCAATATTTTCCAATTGCACAGGATCTTAAAAAAAAAAGTCTAAATTTCTGATTCAAAGCATACCATTAAGGTGCTTTAGAAGCCATTTTATCAGATGTCACCAAACATTCGATTGCAAACATTCCGGTCAACCATTCTATTTCACCTTTTAAAAACGCTTAATATTTTTTACTTCTCATTACAACGATCAAACTTAGACCCGCTACAAAATACTTTACACGTCAACATGAAATCATCCAAGTGCTTCTCTAAAACGATTTCCTGTGTGCCTCCGACACTTAAACCGAGGCCCAGGGCACTCAGGGCCGGTGCCCGCGCTTCGCGGTCTCAGATCTCGCTTCTCCCTTCCCAACCCCTTCAACTTCCATTTCAAACACCGTCAAAGTGACCCTAAATAAGGTCGCCAGCAGCTGGCACCGCAGCGACCACAGCGGGACTCGCCTACCCTTTACAGGTCCGGTCACACTTGTGGAATCCATCTTCCTTGCTGCTTTACTCCCGGAGAGTCCCCCCTCAAAGCAGTCACCCCTCTTTTCTTCCACATGGAGGCTTCCGACTCTACTAGGGAGGCCCCATTCCCCTCTTTGGGGGGAATCCTCTACTCCGAACTCTTCCGCCATCAGGCTACACTAGCGTTCCCCCAAAGTGTCTGTCTAAGAAGGGGTCCGTCCTCCTCCTTCCTCCCCTTCCGGAGTCTCGCGTGGAAATCGAAAGGGTAACGGTCACGGGGACCAAATTTTCCCGCGCGCGGATGCAGACTGCTTGTCAAGACCCCGCGCGGAGGCAAGACGACCAGACGTGAACTGAGGCGCGGGCCCTCTCCCGCGTCCTCACTCAGCCCCGCACCCCGCGAGTCCTGAAACATGCGACCCTCCCCCGAGCCCCGCCCAACCCGCACGCCAGGCCCGCGCTCCTGGAGCCTCATCTTTTCCGCACCCGGCTTCCAGCTCCCGGCTCCATGGCCTCGGACGCCGGATCCCCGAGCTGTCGACATCACCCTTCCAAGTCCACCTGGCCCAGCTAAGCGGCCCGTGCCTCTACCGCTACTACTTCACCTTTTAAATTTTCCGCCATCTTTCTACACAGCTAACGATATTCAGGCCTAGCTGGCCTCGCGAGAAGAGAGTTCGCGCGGGCGTGGTCCGGCACACACAGCCTATTGGCAGTGCCTCACTGCGAGCTGTGTCCGCACGGACCAACCCGTGAGCCGTGACTAGACTCCTCCCGGGACCGGCTCGTTCCCGGAGGCGGGTGCTCGCTGTGCTTTCCCAGTATGCGTCTGGGCGGTGGCGCGGCAGCGGGGGCGGCAACCGAGATAGCTGAGGTTGCCTGAGGCTCCGCGCACGCACTGGTCTGTCCGTCATTGCGTTAGCCAATCACAGCGTTCCCAGTCCTAGTGAGATTCTTTCTCCTGTCAGACCTTCTGATGTGAATCATTACATTTTTAACCCCAAGCACGCCGTGACATGCCCAGGCGGGCTACGGCCCCAGCCAGTCGCTCAGCTGATTATCTGATGCAGTCGCGCAGTCAGATGTCTGTCCATTCCGACTGCAACCTCGACTTCCATACTGTCTCTTAACAGTAGCACTCATTTGTACCCTCAGGCTTTCCTTCCAAAACAGGTTCTTGCTGTTTTCCTTCAAACCGTACCCCATGTTATTAATGTCAGCCCTCCTCTCCATCTACCCTTGACATGGAATCAGCTGCTATTTTCCCCAAGAGGAAACTAATACTAAGCTGCAGCATTCAGCAAGACCTCTCTGGCAGTCTGGGATTAAGTCAGGACAAGCTATCATTCCCAGCTTTGTCTGGGTATTTGCACTGTCAGTTGGTCACTACCGTTACTTTAAGTCCCTCACTTCTCATATAAACCACAATCAAGTTATAGATACGACCTGGGAGGAAATAGAGGTATGATGAAGACTAGGGGCCACTTGTCAGAAGGTCTCCGTTGTGTAGAAAAATTCAGTGTGTGTGAATTGGTTGTTAGTGCTGAAAGGCCAAAAAGACAAATCCAGGCAGAGTTCTGGTTGCTCCCACCTATAATCCTAGCTACTCAGAGATCTGAGGAGAGCAAGAAAGTCCCTGAGACTATCTCCAGTGAATTAACAAAAAGGCAGCAGTGGAGCTGTGGTTCAAGTGGTGGAGCACTAGCTCTGAGGGGGGAAAAATAACACTCAGGGACAGTACACAAACCCTAAGTTTCTTTATTTGGGGGTCCGGTCGTGGGGCCTGAACTCTGGGCCTGGGCGCTGTTCCGCAGCTCTTAGGCTCAAGGCTAACGCTCTACCACTTGAGCCTTAGCACCACTGCCTGCTTTTTCTGCTTATGTGGTGCTGAGGAATCAAACTCAGGGCTTCATGCATGCAAGGCAAGCACTCTACCACTCAGCCACCATCCCAGCCCCCCAAACCCTAAGTTTCAAGACCCAGTATTGGAAGGAAAAAAAAAAAACAGAAAAAATAGTAGGTTAAATGTGAACCAAAGCTGGGCACCAATACTTCACATCTGTAATCCTAGCTACTCAGGAGGCTGATATCTGAGGATCTCTGTTTGAAGCCAGTCTAGACAGAAAAGTCCCTGTGAGACTCTTACCAATTAACCACCCAAAAACCAGAAGAGGCGCAGTGACTCAAGTGGTAGAGTGCTAACCTTGAACACAATGAGGCTCAGGGACAGCACCTAGACCCTGAGTTCAAGCCCCACAAGCAACAACAAGAAGAAAAAAATGTGGGCTGGGAAGGTGGCTCAGTGGTAGAGCACTTGCCTTGCATGCCTGAGGCCCTGAGTTCGATTCCTCAGCACCACATAAGCAAAAAGAAAAAAGCCGGAAGTGGCGCTGTGGCTCAAGTGGTAGAGCGCTAGCCTTGAGCTGAAGAGCTGAGGGACAGCGTCCAGGCCCCAGAGTTCAGGCCCACGACTGGAACAAAAAAAAAAAGAAGAAAAAAATGTGAACCCAGCCCAGACAGGAAATTCCATGATACTCTTATCTCCAATTAACCACCAAAAAGCCAGAAGTGGAATTTGGACTGAAGTCATGGACCACTAGTTGAACAACAACACAAAAGCTCAAGATCAAGCACTGACTTCAAGCCTTAGGACCCACAGAAAGAAAAATAAACAGTCTGAGGTGGGGAAGGGGATGGGAGGAGGCTGGAACATAGCTTAGTAGTAGAGTGCTAAACGAATATGGTCAAGCCCTGAGTTTTAACCTCTAACACCACAAAAAAAAATCTAGGCATCAGTAGACAGTATGAAATGCAGAGTAGACTTACGTTTCTTTTTCTTTTCCTTGTTGATGGAAGAACTGGGGCATTGAGCTCTTGCTTGGCTTTTCCTATCAAGGCTGGTGCTAGTTAATTGGAAGTTGAGGCTCAAACAGTAGAACACCAGCCTTGAGTAAAAGAGTCAAGCAAGAATGTGAGGCCTTGCCAGGAGCTAGTGGCTCACCCCTATAATCCTAGCTACTCAGGAGGCTGAGATCTGAGGATCGCAGCTGCCTTGCATGTATGAGGCCCTGGTTCGATTCCTCAGCACCACATAAGCAGAGTAAAAGCCAGAAGTGGCACTGTAGCTCAAGTGGTAGAGTGCTAGCCTTGAGCTGAAGAGCTGAGGGACAGCGCCCAGGCCCAGAGTTCAGGCCCCAAGACAGGCCAAAAAAAAAAAATCCTGCCTTGCAGGAAAGTCCACAAGACCTTTTTTTCTTTTTTCTTTTGGGTACGGTCGTGGGGCCTGAACTCTGGGCCTGGGAGCTGTCCCTCAGCTCTTCAGCTCAAGGCTAGGGCTCTACCACTTGAGCCACAGCACCACTTCTGGCTTTTTTCCCCTGCTTATGCGGTGCTGAGGAATCGAACCCAGGGCCTCATGCATGCAAGGCAAGCACTCTACCACTGAGCCACCTTCTCAGCCCCGCAAGACTCTTCTCTACATTTAACCACCAGAAAACTGGATATGCAGCTGTGGTTCAAAGTAGTAGAGTGCTAGCCTTGAGCAAAAGAGATTGTCCAGGCCCTGAGTTCAAGCCCCACAACCAACAACAACCAAAAGAGTGTGAAACTCTGAGTTCAAATACCAGTGCACCTGTGTGTGCACGTGTGTGCATGCACACACGCCCACACACATATACATGCACACATAGCCAATGAAGCTAGAGGGTTTACTTAGGTTTTCCCTCAGCTATGCATGATATAACTGATTCCTAGAAAAAGCCATTCACAATACTTAGCCATTGACACCAGAAGCAGTACCTTAGGACATCAGTCAGCTACCCTGTTAGGCTCTGGCAGGGGTGGGAGGATGAGGGTGGAGGCTGCCTATAGCCACTGCCAGACACTGCCACTAACTGGTTTGGTTGTCATTCAGTTGGATATTGTGTGCCTCACAACTTCAGGAAATCACACCATCAGTTCCTCAAATTGCCCCTATCCCTGTCACTCCATGAGTTACAGTTAATCAAACTGATATTTCTGTCTGTTGTTAGTCTAGCTATCAGCTGCCTGCTGGAGAAATGGCTGGTTGGTCTGAGGTCCCATCAGCCTCAATTTACCATGGGTGGTACAGTCAACAGGAAGTCCCACCATGCAGACCTTTCCCTTCCTAATTCCCTCTCAGATACCAGTCCTTGTGTGCTCACAATCTCTGTGACAACCCAGGGCTTCCCATTTCCAGAAGTTCAAGAGACCTGTACTGCCCATAAGAGAACCATAAGTTCCCAGGCATGGTGGGCTCTCATGCCTATAATCCTAGCTACTCAGGAGGCTAAGATCTGAGGATTGCAGTTCAAAGCCAATCTGGGCAGAAAAGTCCTCCTGAGACTCTTACCGCCAATTAATCACCTAAAAGCCAGAAGTGGAGCTATGGCTCAAAGTAGTAGAGCACTATCCTTAAGCAAAAAAAGCTCAGAGACAGCACCCAAGCCCCGAGTTCAAGCCCCACACTAACAAAAAATTTAAAAAGTGGCATAAGTCATGACTTCAGCCAACCTGGATCTAGAGGAAAGGTATTGGGTAGTGGATAGCAGTCCTTGTTACTACTTGAATAATATAGATATAAGTCTTGGGGTCCAAAACCTGACCATCTGGGTTCAAATTCCAGCTTTACCATTTACAGAAATGTATGATTTTTAGCTAGGCGCCAGTGGCTCGTGCCTCTAATCCTAGCTACTCAGGAAGCTGAGATCTGAGAACCACAGTTCAAAGCCAGCCTGGGCAGGAAACACCATGAGGCTCTTATTTCCAATTAACCACCAGAAAACTGGAAGTGGTGCTGTGGGTCAAGTGGTAAAGCACTCGCCTTGAGCTGAAGAGCTGAGGTACAGCGCCCAGGCCCAGAGTTCAAGCCCCATAACTGAGAAAAAAAAAAAAAAGAAAGGAAAAGAAAAGAAAAATGTATGATTTGACTATGGGGGATTACTTCACTTGACAATAATGTTGGAGTATGCATCTCCTGCTAATCTAGAAAATGAACCAGGAAACCTCAGAAAGTAAGAAGTCATCCTGTTACTATGATGTCCCTCTCCCAACCATTTGTGTATTCATTGAGCATTAATAAAGCAACTATATACCACCTTGCCCAAGGGTGAGGTCAAGAAAAGGCTTTATCCTTCACAAACCATAAGACTGGACTTAAGCTGGGTGCTGGTGGCTCACATCTGTAAACCTAGCTACTCAGAAAGCTGAGATCTGAAGATTATGGTTTGAAGCTAGCCCAGGCAGGAAAGGCAGAGAACTTATCTCCAATTAATCACCAGCAAACCATGGTTCAAAGTGGTAGAGTGCTAGCCTTGAGCACAAAAGCTCAAGTGCAGTGCCCAGGTTCTGAATTCAAGCCCCATCAGTAACAAAAAAAAAAAAAATCTGGACCTGCCAGGCACTGGTGGCTCTGCCTATAACCTTAGCTACTAATGAGGCTGAGATCTGAGAATCATGGTTTAAAGCCAGCCCAGGCAGGAAAGTCTGTGAGAATCTTATCTCCAATTAATCACCAGAAAACCAGAAGTGGTGCTGGGGCCCAAGTGGTAGAGCGCTAGCCTTGAGCTGAAGAGCTGAGGGACAGTGCCCAGGCCCAGAGTTCAGGCCCACAACTAACAACAACAACAACCTGGGTTCACTGGCCTTGTGCCTATAATCCTAGCTACTCAGGAGGCTACTGGATGATCATGGTTTGAAGTCATCCTGGGCAGGAAAGTCCATGAAACTATTTTTTTGTGTGTGTACGCTAGGCCTGGGGCTTGAACTTAGGGTCTGGGAACTGTCTCTTGTGCTCAAAGCTAGTGCTCTATCACTTGAACAATAGCTCAACTTCCAGCTTTTTTGCTTAATCAGAGATGAGTCTTTTTTTTTTTGAGATGTCTTTTTTTTTTTTTTTTTGTGGATCATGGGGCCTGAACTCTGGGCCTGAGCACTGTCCCTCAGCAATTCAGCTCAAGGCTAGCGCTCTACCACTTGAGCCACTTTCCCAGACCTTGAGATAAGAATTTTAGGGGCTTACCTACCCACTCTGGCTTCAAATTGAGATCCTAAAATCTCAGCCTCCTGAGTAACTAGGATTACAGGTATGAGCCACAGAACCAGCTAACATTGAATTATTTTATATCTCTGAAATCACTCCATCCTACAAATCCTGGTAAGTCATCATTTAAATGGCATTACTTTTTTCCCTTTCTTTCTCAGGGATGCTTAAAATAATAGTGCATTTTAGGTACTCACTAGACACTGTGTTGAAAACTAACTACACAACTTGTGGGTGGGGATGGGAAGGTAAAACTGAGAGAGGAGGGACTGGGAAGGTGGCTCAGTGGTAGAGTGCTTGCCTTGCACACATGAGGCCCTGGGCTCAATTCCTCAGCACCACATAAGCAGAAAAAGCTGGAAATGGCACTGTGGCTCAAGTGGTAGAGTGCTAACCTTGAGCTGAAGAGCTGAGGGACAGCGCCCAGGCCCAGAATTCAAGCCTTATGACTGACCAAAAAAAAAATGAGAGAGGAGGAAAGAAGGAGTGACATTATCCAAAAAGAAACGTACTCATACCTGGCACTGGTACCTCACACCTATAATCCTAGCTATTCAAGAGGCTGAGATCTGAGGGTCACGGTTCAAAGCCAGCCCCAGCAGGAATGTCCATGAGACCCTTATCTCCAATTAACCACCAGAAAATCGGAAGTGGTGCTGTGGCTCAAGTGGTAGAGCTCTAGCCTTGAGCTGAAGAACTCAGGGCCAGCACACAAGCCCAGAGCTCAAGCTCCAAGATTCACACACACACACACACACACACACACACACACACACACACACACACACACACACACACACACACACACACACACACACACACACGAAATGTACTCATTACCTGGTTTATGTAAATGTAGCCTCTCTATACATCACCTTTATAATAATAAAAAAATTTAAAAGTGCATTTTGCAAACAGGAATTCAGTTGATACAACACAGTTCTAACAACAACATCAACACAGCAGTGGGGTTAACAGTTACCATTGTTAGATATCTGAGAGGGGCAGACACTTTGCAAAAAAGTCATCTTTGTGTGGGCCGCCAGCCATTCCCTACTGGGGCTTGACTTTAGAACTTTGAGCTCTTTTTTTTTTTTGGGGGGGGGCGGGTCAGGTCGTGGGGCCTGAACTCTGGGCCTGGACACTGTCCCTCAGCTCTTCAGCTCAAGGCTAGCACTCTACCACTTGAGCCACAGAGCCACTTCTGGCTTTTTTCTTTTTACTTATGTGGTGCTGAGGAATTGAACCCAGGGCCTCATGCATGCAAGGCAAGCACTCTACCACTGAGCCACCTTCCCAGCCCAACTTTGAGAGCACTTGATTAGTTTTTTCTGTTCAAGGCTGATACTTGAGCCACAGCTCTATCTCTGGCTTGTGTTGGTTGATTGAAGATAAGAGTTTCATGAGCGGGGAGCTAGTGGCTCATGCCTGTAATCCTAGCTACTCAGGAGGCTGAGATCTGAAGATCACGGTCCAAAACCAGCCCAGGCAGGAAAATCCCTGAGACTCTTATGTCCAATAAACCACCAGAAAACTGGAAGTGGCGCTGTAATTCAAATGGTAGAGTGCTTGCCTTGAGCTGACGAGCTGAGAGACAGTGCTCATGCCCAGAGTTCAAGCCCCATGACCGACAAAAAAAAAAAAAAAGAGTTCCATGAGCTTTCTTTCTTGGACTAGCTTTGAACCCCCATCTTCAGATCTCAACCTCCTGAGCAGCTAAAATTACAAGGTTGAGCCACCAAGGGCACATCTAAGTAATTTTTGCTATAGCTCAGAAGCTGGGTATTTAAAAAATAAAACTTTGATTTTTTTTTTTTTACTTCTCTGAAGAAGAAAGAAGAATGGCCAATAGACACATGAAGAAATGTTCAATATCCCTAGCCATAAAAGAAATGCAAATCAAAACAACATTGAGATATCACCTCACCCCAGTTAGAACGGCAAAAATCAAGAACTCTAACAACAACAGATGCTGGAGGGGATGTGGACAGAAAGGAACCTTACTTCATTGTTGGTGGGAATGTAAACTTGTTCAACCACTTTGGAAAGCAGTATGGAGGTTCCTCAAAAGACTTCACATAGATCTCCCCTATGACCCATCAATCCCACTTTTGGGCATTTACCCAAATGTTTACAAACAAGACCACACTAAAGCTACCAGCACAACAATGTTTATTGCAGCATTATTTACCATAGCTAAGATATGGAACCAACCCAGATGTCCCTCAGCAGATGAATGGATCAAGAAAATGTGGTATATATACACAATGGAATTCTATGCCTCCATCAGAAAGAATGACATTGCTCCATTTGTTAGGAAATGGAAAAACTTGGAAAAAATTATATTAAGTGAAGTAAGCCAGGCCCAAAGAAACATAGGTCCCATGGTTTCCCTTATTTGCAATATCTAGTATATGTATGAGTCAAGCAGAAAAGGTCAGATAATGTGAGGTCAGGAAAATGAACCCTTAGATATGTATTTTAATGTTTTTTTCTTTCATGCATGTGTTTCTAACGCATTTATAAGATTATCTCTTTGTTGCTTTGTATGTCCTTCCCCCACAGTATAACCCCTGCTTTCACTATATTTGATGTCAGTATAACTTGTGGAGGAGACGGGGAAAAACCAGTTGTTTAAGGATACAGGTGGACCTGTTGCAACAATGAGAAGTACAAGTTGTCATGTCCAAAACGAGCTTTACAACGTCGGTGGGGGGGGGGGAGGAGAAGGATTGGGATTGGGGGGGAGGGGGGAGGCTGGGAAGGGACGTGAAGGGTAAACCAAAGGAGGAGGGTGCAATGCTTGGTAAGAAATGTATGCATTATCCTGCCCATGTAATTGTAACCCCTCTGTACAGTATGTTCACAAATAAAATTAAATTAAATTAAAAAAAAGTAAAACTGACCCACCCACAAGTTGCATAGTTCGTTTTCAGCATAGTATCTAGTGATACCACTGCTGTTTGTTCACTAGTTGTCCTTCCATTTCTGTGCCTCCTGCTGGCATTTTTTATTCTCATAAATAAATGGAGAAACAGGCTCAGAGAGGTCAGGAAACTTAGTCAATTTCTTTGCTTTGTTTTTCCGTTTTTTTTTTTTTTTTTTTTTTTTTGCCAGTCTTGGGGCTTGAACTCAGGACCGTCCCTGAACCTCTCTGTGCTCAAGCTAGCACTGTTTTGCTGTTTATATGGTACTGAGTAATTGAACCCATGGCTTCATGCATGCTAGGCAAACATTCTACCACTAAGCCACATTCCCAAGCCCTTTCCTATCTTTTCTTTTGCTATACTGGGGATGGAAACCCAGGCCTTGTGCATGCTAGATAGTGCTTTACCACTAGCTACAGCTCAGCTTTTCAGTCAGTTCTTCTACCCAGATCCATTTCTGATGCAAGTGGCACTCCAGGGCCTTCATTGAGAATGAGTCTCTTCCACAGCTCCGAGCCAATAGCTCGTATCTGTAATCCTAGCTACTCAAAAGGCTGAGTTCTAAGGATTGCAGTTCAAAGCCACCCAGGCAGGAAATTCAGTGAGACTCTTACCTCAAATAAATTATAAAAAAGACTGAGATGGAGCTGTGGCTCAAGTGGTAGAACACTCGCCTGAAGCACAAAAGCTCAGGGACAGCACCTAAACCCTGAATTTAGGTCCCAGGACTGGCCCTGAGTTCAAGATCCAGGACTAGCAAATCCCAGGACTGAAAGAAAGAGCCACAGCAACACTGGCTGCTGCTGGTTAATTGGAGATTAAGAGTCTCATGGAATTTCCTGTCCCGGCTGGCTTTGAACTGTGATCCTCCGATCTCAGCCTCCTGAGTACTAGAATTACCAGCTTGAGCCACTGGTGCCTAGCTTGCACCAAGCTTTTTAAGACAAAGGCCACTTGTTGGGTGGAGAGCCAGCCTCAGCAAAGCATTAAGCATAAATACAGCACTAAGAGCAGGGCCCCCCTGGGGCTAAACAACACAACGAATCTACATATTCCCCAAAGCAGGGCCCTCCTGCTTCTTCTATTGAGCCAGACCTCTGTAATTAAAAGGATGTCTTGTCTCACCCTGGAGCTGAGAGTAGTCAGCCCCCCTGCTCTTGTTAAGTGAAGAATTCTATCCTCTCTGGACTCTCTTTTACACTTAAGTTCTTTTTTACTTGGGGCAAGATAATTTCACTAAACACAAAAGTGCAATGCGTGTGTGCATCTGGTCATATAAAATAATATTTCTTGAAATGAACTCCAGGAGATAGAAATGAGTTTTTTTTTACTTTGTTGTTGTTGTTGTTGTTTTGTCCGGTCGTGGGGCCTGAACTCTGGGCCTGGGCGCTGTCCCTCACCTCTTCAGCTCAAGGCTAGCGCTCTACCACTTGAGCCATAGCACCACTGCCGGCTTTTTTATTTTTATTTTTATTTTTTATTTTTTTTTAATTTTGTTGGTCATGGGGCTTGAACTCTGGGCCTGGGCACTGTCCCTCAGCTCTTCAGCTCAAGGCAAGCGCTCTACCACTTGAGCTACAGCGCCACTTCTGGTTTTCTAGTGGTTTATTGGAGATAGGAGTATCACGGTCTTTCCTGCCCGGGCTGGCTATGAACCGCGATTCTCAGATCTCAGCCTCCTGAGTAGCTAGGATTACAAGCGTGAGCCACCGGCGCCTGGCCGGCTTTTTTATTTTTGCTTATGTGGTGCTGAGGAATCGAACCCAGGGCCTCATGCATGCAAGGCAAGCGCTCTACCACGGAGCCACCTTCCTAGCCCCCCTATCTAAAATCTTGAATCCACCAAATTTCAGAAATAGGAATGGTGCTTGCTTGGGACCTTACTTCTAGTTGTGTCTATTTTCTTGGAAATAGCTTAGATACACTCATGAACATATGTGTGTGTGTGTGTGTGTGTGTGTGCACGCACGCACGCGGGCATGCATGTGCATGTGTGTATGTGTGTGCATGTGTCTGTGCCAGTCCTGGGTCTTGAATTTAGGGACTGGGTGCTGTCCTGGAGCTTCATTTTGCTCAAGGCTAGTGCTCGATTACTTGAGCCATAGTTCTACTTCCAGTTATTTTCTTTTTTTCTCTCTCTTCCTTCCTTTCTTTTTTTCCTTTTTTCTTTCTTTCTTTTTTTTTTTGGGTCCGGTTGTGGGGCCTGAACTCTGGGCCTGGGTGCTGTCCCTCAGCTCTTCAGCTCAAGGCTAGCGCTCTACCACTTGAGCCACAGCGCCACTTCCGGCTTTTTGCTTATGTGGTGCTGAGGAATCGAACCCAGGGCCTCATGCATGCAAGGCAAGCACTCTACCACTGGGCCACCTTCCCAGCCCTCTTTCTTTCTTTCTTTCTTTCTTTCTTTCTTTCTTTCTTTCTTTCTTTCTTTTCTTTCTTTCTTTCTTCCTTCCTTCCTTCCTTCCTTCCTTCCTTTCCTTCCTTCCTTCCTTCCTTCCTTCCTTCCTTCCTTCCTTCTTTCTTTCGTTCTTTCGTTCTTTCTTCTTTTTTGTTGTTGTTGTCGGTCATGGGGCCTGAACTCTGGGCCTGGGTGCTGTTCCTCAGCTCTTCAGCTCAAGGCAAACGCTCTACCACTTGAGCCACAGCGCCACTTCTGGCTTTTTCTGCTTATGTGGTGGCGAGGCCACTGAGCTACCTTCCCAGATCCTCCAGCTTTTTTCTGAGTAATTTATTGGAGATGGTTTCATAGGCTTTCCTGCCCAGGCTGGCTTTCAACCAAGAGTCTCATATCTCAGCCTTATGAATATCTAGGATTGCAACCACCAATAACCAGCTGAATTACTACTTTTTATGGGAAAAGAAATGGAGGAAGAAGGGGATGAGGAGGACTAGGGACTCTATGCGATCCCATTTGGATATCAGTTACCTAATATTATTCCTATACATAGGTGTGTGGAAAGTGAGTCTGTGAGATATTTTTCCTGGATTCTAGAGCAGATTTATCTGGTTTTTTTTTGGGGGGGGGTCCGGTTGTGGGGCCTGAACTCTGGGCCTGGGCGCTGTCCTTCATCTCTTCAGCTCAAGGCTAATGCTCTACCACTTGAGCCACAGCACCACTTCCGGCTTTTTTTCTTTTTGCTTATGTGGTGCTGATGAATTGAACCTAGGGCCTCAGGCATGCAAGGCAAGCGCTCTACCACTGAGCCACCTCCCCAGCCCGATTTATCTGGTTTTACACACACACACACACACACACACACACACACATACACACACACACACACACACACATTGCTACCTTCATTGTGACATCCCAAGGTTTGATTTGCACTGGGAGCTGGATGAAGGTGAATTTTACAACTGAGAAAGGGAATCCTCCACCAATCAAGATCATGGGGTCGGCTGGGAAGGTGGCTCAGTGGTAGAGTTTTTGCCTTGCATGCATGAGACCTTGGATTCAATTCCTCAGCACCACACCACGTTTGCTCAAGTGGTAGAGTACCTTGAGCTAGAGAGCAGAGGGACAGTGCCCAGGCCCAAAGTTCAGGCTGCACAACCGACAAAAAAAAAGGATCATTGGGTTCAGGTTGTACATGAGAATGGGGCCTGGTCATTGCATATGTTCTTTATCTTGTTATGTGTGAACTGAAAATATAATTAAGCTGGGCACCAGTGGCTCACGCCTGTAATCCTTGCTACTCAGGAGACTGAGATCTGAGGACTGAGGTTCAAAGCCAGCCTGGGCAGCAAAGTCGACAAGAATCATCTCCAATTAATGACCAAAAAACTGGAAGTAGAGGTATGACTCAAGTAGTAGAGTATCAGCCTTGAGTAATGGAGCTAAATGGAAATATCCAGGCTCTAAGTTCAACCCCGTGGACTGGAACAGAAAAGGAAGAAGAGAAGTGAGGAAGGATAGTTAAATATATGTGTAAATAAATAGCTTTCATTTTTCCATTATTTTAAATTTACAGTTACTTGTCAGATAAAGAATACATTTCTTGGCCTGGAAAGGTGGCTCAGTGGTAGAGCACTTGCCTTGCATGCATGAGGCCCTGGGTTCGATTCCTCAGCACCACATAAGCAAAAAGCCAGAAGTGGTGCTGCGGCTCAAGTGGTAGAGCACTAGCCTTAAGCTGAAGAGCTGAGGGACAGTGCCCAGGCCCAGAGTTCAGGCCCCACGACCGGACCTCCCCCCCCCCCCAAAAAAAAGAATACATTTCTGAAGCCTGGCGCTGGAGCTCACACCTGTAATCCTAGCTACTCAGGAGGCTGAGATCTGAGGATCTCGGTTCAAAGCCAGCCCGGGCAGGAAAGTCCGTGAAACTCTTATCTCTAATAAACCACCAGAAAACCAGCAGTGGTGCTGTGGCTCAAGTGGTAGAGCACTAGCCTTGAGCTGAAGAGCTGAGGGACAGACAGCTCTCAGGCCCAGAGTTCAAGCACCATGACTGACAAAAAAAAAAAAAAAAAGAATATATTTCTTTTGGACAATGACACCTGTTACTTTGCTCTCTCTTAGTTTTTCCCTCATGTCCCCACCCACAAGTTGTATAGTTTGTTTTCAACATATTATCTAGGGAGTACCACCGCTGCATTTGTTCACCCTTAGTCTCTCATTTGGGTGCCTCTCTTCCCCTCCCAAAGAAAGATAACAGAACAAACAAGACCAAAGAAAATGAAAATAAAAACAAAGAAAAATTCCTCTTGTTTCCAACAACTAGCTCTCATTTACCATACTCAGACTCTTGCCAAACTTTTGGTCACCTTAGGGTTTTTGCACTGACTGCTTCCTACTTTGCTTTTCCCTTAAATGTTCCCAGGACTACTTTTGTGTCTGTAGATCCAACACAACAGTCACCTCCTCTGACTCCTCTTCCCTGACTTATCTTCTGGAATGTTGTCTCCCCTTTATCTCTCTTCAGTATTCCAGTTATCACTTACCACAACCAGTAACTAGCTTCAAGTTCTTTGACTCTCATCCCCTGGAATGTCTTTAGCCCATAAAATATTTCCTGGCAGTGAACATTTGTACAGAGTCACAAAGGCACAAAGAAATAGACAAGGGGGCTGGGAAGGTGGCTCAGTGGTAGGGCGCTTGCCTTGCATGCATGAGGCCCTGGGTTCAATTCCTCAGCACCACATAAGCAAGAAGAAAAAAGCCGGAAGTGGGACTATGGCTCAAGTGGTAGAGCGCTAGCCTTGAGCTGAAGAGGTGAAGGACAGCGCCCAGGCCCAGAGTTCAGGCCCCACAAATGGACCCCCCCCCCGCCAAAAAAAAGAAAAAAAATAGACAAGGGATGCTAGATCCTCAGATCTCAGCCTTCTGAGTAGCTAGGATTACAGGCCTGAGCCACCAGCGCCCGTCAACAACAAAAATTTTGAATAAATAAATAACAAGGGAAAGCTGGACATGGTGGTAGGTACCTGGAGCCTCAGCTATATTGGAGGCTGAGGCAGGAAGATTGCCCGAGCTCAAGAGTAGAGGTTCAAGCCAGCCTGGGCAACATGGCAAGATCCTCATCTCAAAAGACAGACAGTGGGCTGGGAAGGTGGCTCAGTGGTAGAGCACTTGCCTTGCATGCATGAGGCCCTGGGTTCAATTCCTCAACACCACATAAGAAAAAGAAAAAAGCCGGAAGTGGCACTGTGGCTCAAGTGGTAGAGCGCTAGCCTTGAGCTGAAGAGCTGAGGGACAGCGCCCAGACCCAGAGTTCAGGCCCCACGACCGGACCCAAAAAAAAAAAAAGACAGACAGTGAAGCCAGGCGCCAGTAATCCTAGCTACTCAGGAGGCTGAGATCTGGAGATGGAGGTTCAAAGCCAGCCTGGGCAGGAAAGTCCGTGAGACTCTTTTCTTTTTTGGGGGGTCCGGTCGTGGGGCCTGAACTCTGGGTCTGGGCGCTGTCCCTCAGCTCTTCAGCTCAAGGCTAGCGCTCTACCACTTGAACCACAGAACCACTTCCGGCTTTTTTCTTTTTGCTTATGTGGTGCTGAGGAATCGAACCCAGGGCCTCAGGCATGCAAGGCAAGCGCTCTACCACTGAGCCACCTTCCCAGCCCCCTGTGAGACTCTTACCTCCAATTAACCAACAGAATACCGGAAGTGGCATTGTGTCTCAAGTGGTAGAGGGCCAGCCCTGAGCTGAAGAGCTCAGGGACAGTGCCCAGGCTCAGAGTTCAAGCCCCACGACTGACATGAAAAAAAGAGAGAGAGAATGAAAGAGTGAAAAACTGGGCTTGGTGGTATGCACCTGTCATTCCAACTAGGAGGGAAGTGTAAATAAGTAGATCAAGGTCCAGGCTACCCCAAATGGCATAAATTAGAGACCTTAATCCCCAAATAATGAAGACAGAAATTGCTGGGAGCATGAATCAAGGGGTAGAGTACTTGCCTAGTAAGTGCAAAGGCCATGAGTTCAAACACCAGTAATGCCCCCCTAGCTTCAAAAAAGGGGGAAAAAGGAGGCAGGTGTGGGGGTGGAGAGAAGTATACTCTACATGACTGAGGGCATAATGTAATGAATGAAAAATTATATACATGGAAGGCTAAATAAAAAATGGTAATAAGCCAGGCTCCTGTGGCTCACGCCTGTAATCCTAGCTACTCAGGAGGCTGAGATCTGAAGATCTCGGTTGAAAGCCAGCCCGGGCAGGAAAGTCTTATCTCCAATAAACCACTAAAAAGCCGCAAGTGGCACTGTGGCTCAAGTGGTAGAGCGCTCACCTTGATCTGAAGAGCTGAGGGACAGCACCCAGGCCCAGGGTTCAAGCCCCACGACTGACAAAAAAAAAAAAAAAGAGGAATAAATGAAAAAAAGGACCTGGGATAGGGGAAATGAACTTAAATTCTTTCATATTTAGAATGTAAGCGCACTGACATTTTGAGAGACAACAACATTTTTATTTTTGTTTAAAAATCCTTGAGAACAGAAAATTGCAACATTTTGTATAAAAAGGAGTCTAGGCATTGCTAAGGTGAGTATGGAGGTCAGGTAAGGATGATAGCGTTGGAGGTTGGGCTCTAGAAGCTCACAGCGGGGACCTCTGGCAGCAGGGTGGGCACAGAGTAGGTGAAGTGAGAGCCATTGGCCTATAAGGAGGAGCAAAGGACCACAGCTCAGTCATCCCACTCATCATCTTCATCTTCGTCAGCTGCCTGGTCCTCACCTTCATCTGGAGGGAGAGAGAGAGAGATATGAAATATGTGACTCAGGATGGGCAGAGGGGTGATCAAAGGCTCTGGGAGAGTTCCCTGGACCTAGGATGTGAGGGCTCAGTCCTGGGAGACTGAAGTCTGCTACAGATAAAGCTTGGGCAAAGCCAGGCATCGGTGGCTCACGCCTATAATTTTAGCTACTCAGGAGGCTGAGATCTGAGGATAATGGTTCAAAGCCAGCTGGGACAGGAAAGTTTCCAATAAACCACCATGGGGCTGGGAGGGTGGCTCAGTGGTAGAGTGCTTGCCTTGCATGCATGAGGTCCTGGGTTTGATTCCTCAGCACCACATAAGCAGAAAAAGCCGCAAGTGGCACTGTGGCTCAAATGGTAGAGTACTAGCCTTGAGCTGAAGAGTTGAGGGACAGCGCCCAGGCCCTGAGTTCAGGCCCCATGACCAGCAAAAACAAACAAAAAAACAAAAAAATAAACCACCAGAAAACTGGAAGTGGTGCTGTGGCTCAAGTGGTAGAGCACTCACCTTGAGCTGAAGAGCACAGGGACAGCGCCCAAGCCCAGAGTTCAAGCCCCACGACCGAAAAGAAAAAGGGGGAAGGAGTTGAAGTGTGATGGGGGTATATCGTAAGAGAGTATATCGTAAGCATGTATGGAAATGTCACAATGAAACATTTTACATACGAATAATATAATGCTACTTTATTTTTTTTTTTGTCAGTTGTATGGTTTGAACTCTGGACCTGAGCTCGTCAGCTCAAGGCGAAAGCTCTACCACTTGAGCCACAGCACCACTTCCAACTTTCTGGTGGTTAATTGGAGATAAGTGTCTCACAAACTTTCCTACCCAGGCTGGTTCTGAACCTCGATCCTCAGAGCTCAGCCTTCTTAGTAGCTAGGATTACAGGTGTGAGCCACTGATGCCTGGCCTAATATATGGTACTTTAAAAAGTCTTGATTTAAAAAAAAAAAAAAAAAAAAAAGGAAGAGGGGGTTGGGAATGTGGCTTAATGGTAGAGTGCTTGCCTAGTATGCATGAAGCCCTGGGTTTGATTCCTCAGTACCATATACACAGAAAAAGCTGGAAGTGGTGCTGTGGCTCAAGTGGTAAAGTGTTAACATTGAGCAAAAGAAGCACAGGGACAGTTCTCAGTACCTGAGATCAAGCCTCTGGAATAGCAAAAAGAAAAAAATTTTTAAAAGAAAGGAAGAAAGAGGCTTCATGTGAATATGGCTATCAATAGATGCTCGAAGTTTCACTACTTTTTTCTTTTTTTCTTTTTTTTCTTTTTTTTTTTTTTTGGCAATAATGAGAATTGAACTTGGCCAGAGGCTCAAACATGGTCTATTAGTAGTCTGTCACTGGGTTCCATCTCCAGCCCTAGTGCCACTATTGATGGTAGCATGTGGGGTTGGTATAAGGCCAATGCTAGCACTGGCAGGGTAGACTCACCTGAAGAATGGATGACTCTGCTCCTCTTCTGCATCACATGCATCAGGGCGCCCACCAGCCCTTCTGAGGTCTGAGGTGGTGGCTGCTGGGCTGAGCTCTCTACGGCTCCAGGGGTCTGCAAAAAGTAGCACAGAGCCAGAGGGCTTAGGTCTGCGAAAGGAACATTCTTTTCTTTTGGTCAGAGATTAGAACTTGAACCCAGTACCTGACTTTTTCACTCATTGGCTAATGCTCTACCAACTAAGCCATGCCTCCAACGCAGAGAGAAGCTTTTCTCTGAGCATTTCTTATTATTTCTCTTCCTTTACACTCAGATCAAAGATTCCCCACCCATATCCAACCCTGTCACTCAACCTCCAAAAGCACCCCCATCTATATTAGTCTTGATCTCAGTATCCTGACTTGTACAGAACACCCTTGAATCCCAGAGACCTGATCATTCATTCTACCAGTCTTACCTTGTTTAGCTGAATTCCCTGCCGGATTTGATCCAAAAGTGCCCCCCGACCCCCACCAGAGGCCAGGCTGCTCCCTGTCCCAAGAGTAGGAGGGGGTGGGGGAGGGACTGGCCCGCTTCCTATGGAGGGTGGAGGTGGGGGTGGAGGAGGGGGAGGTGGCATGGCTGCCCCACCAACAGCAGGGGGTGGAGGAGGTGGTGGTCCAGAACGTCCAGTGGCTGGGGGTGGTGGGGGTGGAGGGCCCCCTCGTCCTGGGGGTGGAGGGCCCCTGGGTGTTGGTGGGGGTGGGACATTTCCCATAGGTACAGGAGGCAATGGGCCAGTACGACCCTTGTTACCCCCCAGCATAGGGGGCCTGGGGGCCTGGTTCCCTCCTCGGCATGGTGGGGGAGGTGGTGGAAGAGGCTCTGTGTAGAGAAAATAACACATAGGTGCAATTATTTTCATTCCTTTTTTTTTTTTTTTGTAGGTTGTAAGGCTTGAACTCTGGGCCTGGGCGCTGTCCCTCAGCTCTTCAGCTCAAGGAGAGCGCTCTACCTCTTGAGCCACAGCGCCACTTCTGGTTTCCTGGTGGCTTATTGGAGATAAGAGTCTCACCGACTTTCCTTGCCCAGACTGGCTTTAAACCACGATCCTCAGATCTCAGCCTCTTGAGTAGCTAGGATTACAGGCATGAGCCATGGGCACCCGGCATATTTTCATTCCTTTTCTTGTGCCAGTACTGAGACTTGAACTCAGGTCCTCAAGCTCTTACTTGGCTTTTTCACTCAAGGCTGGTGTTCTATCATTTGCGCCACACCTCTGTGCTTGAGCCACACTTGGGACTTAAACTCAGGGCTTGGGCGCTGTCCCTAAATTTTTGTGCTCAAGGATAATGTTCTACCATTTGAGCTGCAGCTCCACCTCGGGCTTATTTTTCCCCTTTCAATCACGGTGCTTGAACTCAGGGCCTGACCACTGTCCCTGAGCTTTTTTACTCAAAGCTCTCATTCTACCATACTTCTGTTTTTTGTTTTTTTTTTTTTCTGACTTTGAACTGTGATTCCCAGACCTTAGCCTCCTGTGTTAGCTAAGATTACACATGTGAGCCACCAGCACCCAGCCACTTCTGGAATTTTTTCTGGTTAGTTGGAGATACGAGTCCCTTGGATTTGTCTGCCCAGGCTGACTTCAAACCTCTATATTCAGATCTCAGCCAGCTAAATAGATAGGATTACAAGTGTGAGCCACCAGTGCCTGGCCTTCCACTCCTTTCCTTCTGAGCTTCAGCTTGTTTATTGGTAAAATGTTTACCCTCAAGGGATCAACTCCTGTTAAAGCAGTGTAGATAAGACATTCCCAGGAAAATGGAGTGACTTTCAGTCTATCTGTGATTTATCAACTGTTAGGGCTGGTAGAAGACTAACCCTGGCGCCGCATCTCCTGCCGCACAGCCTCTAGCCC
Organism: Dipodomys merriami; assembly: GCF_024711535.1. Lineage (NCBI taxonomy): Eukaryota > Metazoa > Chordata > Mammalia > Rodentia > Heteromyidae > Dipodomys > Dipodomys merriami. Next base: position 85,111,114 of record NW_027204492.1, read on the forward strand.
GCCTTGGTCCTCAATGAAGTCATAGATAAGTTTGGAGGTCTCAGCGTCAGTGAGCTGGGCCTCGCTAATTCCAGCCCTTGAGAACAGGCTCCGAAGATCTGGGTCAAGGTTGTTCACCTGCCAGGAATGGAAGAGGCCGGGAGTAAGGGGAAACACAATTACCATTGGCTCTATCCCAGGGAGAAATCTGAAAGGGATGTGGGAAGGGCAGGATTTGGGAGTGGGATTCCAGTAGTGGTCTATGGAAGGATGGCTGGAAGCTGAGTGGGGGTCAGGAGACTGGATTTACTCACATCAAATCCATTCTGGGGATCCCAGCCTACGTGGCTCACATGTCTGGGGGAAGTGAGGAGACTCTGTTGAAGTCCCACTGCCCTCCCTTCCTAGTGAAGCTTTCTAGGCCTCTCCTGCTCAGAGAGGCTGTAAGGGGGCACAATGGGTGTGAGCAGGAGTCATGAAACTAGAAGGGTCCATACTGTGTAGTGCCAAATTATTCACCTGAAACTCTTGTCACTATCCACTCGTATACGTTGGACCACTGATTTGTCCACACATCTGTCCCTCCACCCATCTGCTCACACATCTGTTTACCCATTTGTCTACCAATCTGCCCTTATACCCATACACATCTGTTTACCCATTTGTCTACCAATCTGTCCTTACACCCATACATATCTAAGCACCCATTGATCTATATAAGTACCTGCCTTTCTGTCCATGCACTGGTCTTTCTACTCATTAAAACGTATACATCTGCTCACTTATCCAGTGAATTGCCCAGCCATCCATACTTGTTTACCTAACTATCCCCATCCACCTTTCCGATGAACCTGTCAGCCTACAAAACAATCTGCTCACACACTCATCCACTAGTCATCCATTGATTCACTCATTTCCCATTGACACCTTGGCTCATCCCTAGTGACTTACTCATTTCCCATTGACACCTGGCCCATCCATCAATGTCCAACCTAACCATTCATTCACTCAACCATTCATTTATTTCCCCCCCTACCCATCCACCCATCTGCCCATCCTTCCATCCACTCATTTGAATACCTGTTCCTATGCCCCTCCCTGCCCCCAGGATCCACAGATCTCCTATGTGGGAGAAATTCTCACTTGAATCCACTGGGTGCACCAATATCAGCTTTGCTTATCTTCTTCTTTCCTGAGCGTTTCTTATCAGTTGGGCCAGGGCCAGGTGCTGGGAGCCCACGGTATCGTGAACTGGTGATGTCAGGGTTCTGAATGTCCACTGTTACCAGCCCTAGTGATAGTGGGGCACTTTGTGGACCTGTCAGGAAAATAGGATGAACAGACCATTGATCCTCTTACCTACCAGCAAGACATTGGGATGAGGAATTGGAATACTGTTTGGGGAGTCTGTGGGTGTTTTTGACTGTCTTGGCAGGAACAGATAAGAAGTCTAAGATCTATGTAGAAGCAGGTGGACTCCCTAAAACCATTCAGACATTTATGTGTATGAATGATTATATGTGCACAAACACTATATATACATAAATATATATGTGTGTGTGTTATATACATGTATGAATAAATATTGTATAATTCATTCAATTATACAGTCACTCATACTTACCTTGTTACTAATGAGTCATTCATTCTCTGGCTCAATGGCTGATTAATTTGCTAACTTATTCACATTTCAGACTTATACAATTGTAATCCTTTTGTACAAGTATTAATACGACTACTAAAAACAGAAATAAAATAATATTCATTCACTTTTTTGTGCTCCTACTGGAGCTTGAACTCAGGGCCCTGTGCTCTTGCTTGGCTTTTTTGCTTAAGGCAGACACTACCACTTAAGCCACACCTCTATTTCCAGCTTTTTGTTGGTTAACTGGAGATAAGAGTCTTGGTTTTTTGGTTTGCTTTTTTTTTCTGCCTGGGCTGTCTTTGAACTGATTCTTAGATCTCAGCCAAGATTATAAACATGAGCCACAGGTGCCCAGCTTATACACTAACCACTGCTTTCTTTTTCTCTATTTTCTTTTCTTTCCTTTTTTTTTTTTTTTTTTTTTTAAATTCAGGGCCTCTGGCAGATGCTCTTAATTTTGAGCTATTGCTCTGGTCTTAATCATTGCTTTCTTCACTGGTTAGAATATTATTTATTTACTGTTTATCTATTCCCTCATTCATTGATTTGCTACACATGTACCCATATAGCCATCCATTTATCCACAGAGCAGTTCAACTGTCTATAACCTACCTGTATGTCTATACATCTTTTCATACTTTCAAGTTCCCATCATTTCATCCCCCCCCAACTTAGCCACCAATTCATCTGCTGACCCATCCATCTACACATTCACACACCTGCTCATCCAATCACATACTTATCCATCTACCATCCATCCACCCACCCACTCATCCACTCATCCCTCTGGCCACTCACTCCTTTATCCACTTATGCTCCAACTAAGTTACTCATCATCCCACTCCCCACCCACCCACCCACCCACCCTTTCATCCAAAGACATAAGAAAAAATCATCACTCACTCCCTTGGTCTCCACCTGGATGTGGGGGCAGAGGTGGGAGGCCTCCTCTTCTCTCTGATTAATGGGTTGAGAGCTGTCACGACCTCCTCTTAAGTTGAGAGCTAATTCTTTATTTCCCCCACACACACCCTTGAACTAAAAGACCCACCTTCATTGGCTGGTGCTGGAGGCGGTGGTAGCTGGCGTCTGTCTGTGGCTAGATAAGCGGATTAGAAGCCAAAACCATGAGAAGTACTTTTCTAGCCCCCCATCTGTGCAGTTGCCTCTGCCCAAACTCTGTCCTCCACCAAGGCCTACCTCCTTACCTCCACTTTGCCTCTGATTTCTTTTTTGTATCTTCTCCTGCACCAGGGCCTGGAAGGCCTGCGCCTCACATTCGTCTGCAAAGTTCAGTCCCACCTGGCAGTCCTACATATGCCTTGGGGTCAGTGGCCTTCATCCCTATCCCTCGTCCCACTTCCTCCCCAAATCCCACCTGAAGCCCAAGGACTTGCTGGCTACTTACATCTCCAGCAAAGGTGTGGAAGAAGGGAGTGGGTGTGAAGTAAATCAACTGGGAGTATAGTTCCTGTTCCCAGAGCAGTCGGCCAGCCTGGAGGGGAGGGGAGACACAGGCTGGCAAGGAGGGTAGGCCATTATGACCAGGAGTGTGACATCCAGATTTGAGAGCCCACAGTCTACTTTGGAAAATTCCAAACCAGCATCAGAAAACTAGAGGTCTCTCCAGGCACTGGTAGCTCACACCTGTAATCATAGCTACTTGGGAAGCTGATATCTTAAGTTCACAGTTGGAAGCTAGCCTGGGCAGGAAAAGTCTGAGACTCTTATCTCCAATTAACCACTGAAAAGTCAGAAATGGAGCTGTAGTTCTACCAAGTGGTAGAACACTAGCCTTCAGGGGAAAAAGTCAGGTGAAAGTTCAAGGCTTTGAGTTCAAGCCCCAGTATTGGAATAAAAAAAGACAGAGTTTTAAGTGTCAGATATGAAGGGATAAAGTACATCCTGCACTGCTGTATGACGTTTAGATTGGGAGTTCAAGGTCTTAGGTGTGGGACTTGGGGGCTTCAATTTGAGAAATTCAAATTCCAGTTCTGAGATCATGCAACACACTTAATTTAGAACAGATTTGAGGCTGAAGTATAAATATGGTACTCTTTTTTTGAGTTAGTGAATAAGATTGTGCTTAGATTTATATTAATACTTGTGAGCTTTATGGGCTAGGCACAATGGCTCATACCTCATAGCTACTTAGGAGGTAGAGATCAGATCAGGGATCTCTGTTAGAGGGCAACCTAGGGAAAAAAGTTAGCAGACTCCATCTCAACAAATAAGCCTGTGCGATGGCACACACCTATCATTTCAGCTATGTGGAAACTGTTCATAGGAGGACTGTAGTCTAGACTGGAGGGGGAGGGTCGGAGGAAGATAACATGAGACCCTATCTGAAAAATAGCTAAAAGGACTGGTTGTGTTGCACAAGTAGTAGAGTACCTGCCAAACAAACTCCAGGAGAGAGAGGGGGGGGGGAGGGGGGAGAGATTTTCTGATATGGAGACTCAGAGGCCAGTCATCTACTTTAGAAAATTAATCAGAGAGCTGATCTCTGGTGGCTCACATCTGTAATCCTAGCTACTTAGGAGGCTGAGATCTGAGGATAGAGGTTCAAAGCCAGCCTGGGCAGAAAAGTCCATGAGATTCTTATCTCCAATTAACCACCAGAAAACCGGAAGTGGTGCTGTGGCTCAAGTGGCAGAGAGCTAGCCTTGAGCTGAAGAGCTGAGGGACAGCGCCCAGGCCCAGAGTTCAGTCCCCACAACTGACAAAGAAAGAAAAGAAAGAAAGAAAGAAAGAAAGAAAGAAAGAAAGAAAGAAAGAAAGAAAGAAAGAAAGAAAGAAAGAAAGAAAGAAAGAAAGAAAGGAAGGAAGGAAGGAAGGAAGGAAGAGAGAAAGAAAGTAAGAAAGAAAGACAGTTAATTAGAGTTTCGGGCCTAGATAAGTCTTTGGCTCTGAGACTCAAGAATGCACCAATCCCTTCAAAGGCTCAGGAATGTGGATACAAGATCTGGTTTTGTAGGTTGAGAGAACTGTCTTGCAGTAGGACGTGGGGGGGGGGGCTTGTCACCTGAAGGCCATAAAGGCGGATGAAGTAAGACTTCTGGGGATTATCTTTGACAAAGCACACAGCTCCACAATGTTCCATGGTCCAGTGCTCAGCTCCAGGGGGCAACGCCAGGTACAGCTGAACAACTGCAGTGGCCAGTGTCTGTGAAGAGAGAGCAAGGATCAGCAGCGTCTGCTCAAGCTATAGGGTGCCAGTGGGTCCTGGAGCCAGTCCTGCTCCTTTCTTGCTGGAGGCTGTCGGGAGCCTAGAGGAAGAGCTGTCACCAGAGGGGAGGGGAGTAGACATTGAGATCTTCTTTGGATGAATGAACCCCGCTAAAGGGGGAGGAAGGGAGGAAAGAGGGGGGGGGAGGGAGGAAGAATTGGGAAGGATAGGGAAGGAGGGAGGAGGTAGAGAGGAAGGGGAGAGAAGGCCAAAAGATCCCCAGCTCACCCAACATTTCCGGCCCAGCATCTCAAAGATTCGTTGGTTCTCATGTTCCTGGAGGAGAGTGGAAGGAATGTTCTGCTGGACCACTGGTGCCCCTCGACTCCCAGGCCTTCCTCCAACCAGGCCCCCACTCATGATGCCTTCTGTCCTTGTCCTCTCCGGCTTAGCTATGGGTGTAGGGTAAGAAGAGGAACTTCCGCAGTGAGCAAGGGAACAGGAAGTGCAAAAAACCACAAGGGAAACAAGTCCTCCAGGGCCCCCCAGGGGCCTATCTCCTCTGTGGGACAGGCTTGGGCCCTTCTCCATTTGACTGGATAAATCCATCTATGTGACTAGCTCAGGTCTTCATCTTTCTTTTCTTTTCTTTTCTTTCTTTTTTACCCTCTGGGCTTACCTCCCTTTGACTAGCTCAAATCTACCTCCCTCTGGCTGGCAGTAAGATCTGAGCCATCTGGTGTCCTAGAGTTGGCTGACCTCCTTCCTTCCTAAAGCATCTATTTAGCCTGGGGTTGAGGCCCAAGGCCCCTAGTCTTGAAGGGTCACTGTGTGCAACTTTTCCTTTTAATGACGTAGCCAGTTAGCCACGGTGATCACATCCTTAGACTTAGTCCCCAGATGTTGCTAGCAACATACGGAAAACCAACTCAGTTCCCTACCCCTTACCTTTGCCTCCCGTAGCTACAAAATGACTTTCTGCCTCTCAGCCCCTTTCTAAATGAAAGCAACTTTATAACATATATGGATATCAGAACCATATATTGATTACTTTTCATTAGTTTTGGAAAGATTTTTCCCACTTAGCATTCTACTTGGATCCTGTGTGTGTGTGTGTGTGTGTGTGTGTGTGAGTGTGTGTGTGTGTGTGTGTGTGTGTGTGTGTGTACTGGAGCTTGAACTCAGGGCCTTACACTCTTACTGTTTTGTTTTGAGTATTTTTGGCCAGTCCTGGGGCTTGATCTCAGGACTTAGGCACTGTCTCTGAGCTTCTTTTGCTCAGGCTAGCATTCTACCACTTGACCACAGTGACACTTCCAGTTTTTTCTGTTTATGTGTTACTGAGGAATTGAATTCAGGGCTTCATGCATACCAGGCAAGCACTCTACCAACCATTAAGCCACATTCCTAGCCCCTGGCCTTTTTTTTAAGCACAGCAAGACTGGTACTCTACCATTTGAGCCATACCTCCATTTCTAGCATTTTGCTGGTTAATTGAAGATAAGAGTTTTATGGATTTGTCTGCCTCAAGAAGAGATCCTCAGATCTCAGCCTCCTGAGTAGATGGAATTACAGGTATGAGCCACCAGTGCCTGGCTCTCTAATTTGATATTTTAATTTGGGGGGGGTGATGGGAATGTAACCAGGGCCATGACATGCTAAGCATATGTTGTAACACTCTATTTTGAGATCAACATTCATGTAGAACTTAACACCCATACCACATTCGCTTCTGTCCCCTTAATACTGAAAATTCTTTAAATTAATAACAGCTAGTGGAATAGATACTAATTCATTTTACAGATGAGAAAATTGAGTTTTGGGAGAGTTAAATGATGATCCCAGTAGCACCCAGCAAGCCAGTGGAGTGCCTTGGCTTGCTAGTCTGGCAGGCAGGGTGTGGAGCACACACTTTAGTTCTTCTGTTCATGCTCTCTTTCCTTCTATACAGATTGTCATATCTACCTGTTGCAGTAGCTGTCCATTCATTGTATAGATGAGCATGTAGCTTAGGTATACTCTTCTGTTGACAGTTTAGGAGATGTTCCTGCTGGGGCTGGGGTTGTGGCTCAAGTAATAGAGTGCTAGCCTTAAGTGAAAGAAGCTCAGTGCTTAGACTGAAGTTCAAGCCCCAGGACTGGCAAAGAAAAAAAAAGAGGTGTTTCTGGTTCTTTCTGTCAGGAGCAGTGCTGCAGGGTTTGCATAGCTTTGGCTTTTCCACATAGTGCCAGACTGCTTCCCTAAATGAATGCTAGCTCATTCATTGGCCACCCACATGGGCCTTGGTTCCCTAGCCATGAGGTAGGCCATGTAGGTATATGAAGGGACAGCAATGAAGGTACATCTCTGATGGACCCATCAGGCTTGTGTGGATGCCCCTTTGCAGCCCCCCCCCTCCCCCGATCAAACCCTCTCTCCTGAACACAGGTGCTGAGCCCTTTCTGCAATAGTAACTGCAACCTCTTCCTACTTTCCCTTCTCAAATTGGTTTATAGCAGCCCCAGCTCACTGGGCACTGGGTTATTGACAAACTTCAAAGCCTGGAGCACCTTCCAGTCTGTTGATTAGGACAAACCCAACTTAAAAGCCATTGCAGCTGGGCACTGGTGGCTCATACCTGCAATCTCAGCTGCTAATGAGATTTGAGGATTGTGTTTTGAAGCCAGCCCGGGCAAGGAAGTCTATGACACTCTTTTTTGTCAGTCATGGGTCTTGAACTCAGGGCCTGAGTGCTGTCACTGAACTCTTTTTGCTCAAGGTTAGTGCTCTACCACTTTGAGCCATGGCAGCACTTTTGAGTGGTTAATTGAAGATAAGCATTTCATGGACTTTTCTGCCCAGGCTGGCTTTAAACTGCAATCCTTAGTTCTCAGATCCTGAGTAACTAGGATTACAGACATGAGCCACCAGCACCTAGACTCATGAAGTTCTTGTCCCCAATTAACTACCAAAAAAAGCTGACATGGATCTGTGGTTCTACTGATAATGCTCTAACCTTGAGGGGGAAAAAAAAGTTCAGGGGGGCTGGGGATGTGGCTCAGTGGTAGAGTGCTTGCCTTGCATGCATGAAGCCCTGGGTTCGATTCCTTAGTACCACATAAACAGAAAAGGCTGAAAGTGGCGCTGTAGCTCAAGTGGTAGAATGCTAGCCTTGAACAAAAGAAGCCTAGGGACAGTGCCCAGGCCCTGTGTTCAAGCCCCATGAATGGCATAAAAGGAAAAAAAAATGCCATTACAAGCTGAGGTGTGGCTGAAAGTAGAACATTTGCTTAGTATGTGTAAGATCCTGGGTAATATCCTCAGCACTGAAAAAAATAAAATTATGCACATATATATCTTGATTTTTTTTTTTTTTTGCCGGTTGTGGGGCCTGAACTCTGGGCCTGCGCACTGTCCCTCAGCTCTTCAGCTCAAGGCGAACACTCTACCACTTGAGCCACAGCACCACTTCTGGCCTTTTCTGCTTATGTGGTGCTTCCCAGCCCACAGAGCCACTTCCGGCTTTTTTTCTTTTTGCTTATGTGGTGCTGAGGAATCGAACCCAGGGCCTCTGGCATGCAAGGAATGCGCTCTACCACTGAGCCACCTTCCCAGCCCCTCAGCCTCCTAAGTAGTTCGGATTACAGGCATGAGCCACTAGTGCTCAGCTAAACGTGAATTCAAGGTTATAGGGGCTGGGAAGGTGGCTCAGTGGTAAAGTGCGTCCTAGCATACATGAAGTCCTGAGTTTGATTCCTCAGTACCACATAAACAGAAAAAAACCAGAAGTGGCACTATGTCTTCAGTGGTAGAGTGCTAACCTAGAGCAAAAGAACCTCAGGGATGGGATGTGAATGTGGCTTAGTGGTAGAGTGCTTGCTTAGCATGCATGAAGCCCTGGGTTTGATTCCTCAGTACCACATAAGCAGAAAAAGTCAGAAGTGGCCCTGTGGCTTTTATCTCCAATTAAGCACACACATCCTGACCACCCCCCCTCCCCATAAAAGGCCATAAGTGGACCTGTGATTGAAGTGGTAAAGTGATTTTTTTTTCTCAGTTGTGGGGCTTGAACTCTGGGCCTAGGCAAGGATAACGCTCTTCCACTTGAGCCACAAGAGGTGGCTATTGTTTTCTGGTGGTTAATTGGAGATGAGAGTCTCATGGACTTTCCTGCTTGGGCTGGCTTTGAACTGTGATCCTCATATCTCAGCCTCCTGAATAACTAGGATTACAGGCGTGAGCTACTCTTTTTTTTTTTTTTTTGTCTGTCATAGGGCCTGATCTCTGGGCCTGGGCGCTGTCCCTCAGCTCTTCAGCTGTAGACTAGTGCTCTACCACGTGAGCATCAGCCCCACTTCCAGCTTTTTCTGCTTATGTAGTGCTGAGGAATCAAAGCCAGGGCCACATGCATGTGAGGCAAGCACTCTACCACTGAGCTACCTTCCTAGCCCCACTACTCTTGAGCACAAAAGCTCAGGGTCCAGGCCCAGGCTCTGCATTCAAGCCCCAGGACTGGCACAAAAGCAAACTGTGTGAAATTCGTTCCTGAGATACAGAAAAGTCATATTTTGAGATGTCCAATTGGGAGTCTTTTTTTTCTTTTTTGTTGGTCATAGGGCTTGAACTCTGGGCCTGGGAGCTGTCCCTCAGCTATTCAGCTCAAGGCTAGCACTCTACCGATTAAGCCACAGCGCCACTTTTGGTTTTCTGGTGGTTTATTGGAGATAAGAGTCTCACAGACTTTCCTGCCTGGGCTGGCTTTGAACCGTGATCCTCAGATCTCAGCTTCCTGAGTAGCTAGGATTACAAGCATGAGCCACCAGTGCCTGGCTGGGAGTCTTTTTTTTTTTTTTTTTGGTCCGGTCGTGGGGCCTGAACTCTAGGCCTGGGCACTGTCTCTCAGCTCTTCAGCTCAAGGCTAGCGCTCTACCACTTGAGCCACAGTCCCACTTCCGGCTTTTTTCTTTTTGCTTATGTGGTGCTGAGGAATTGAACCCAGGGCCTCAGGCATGCAAGGCAAGCGCTCTACCACTGAGCCACCTTCCCAGCCCCTCTTTTTTTTTTGTCAGTTGTGGGGCTTGAACTCAGAGCCTAGGTGCTGTCCCTGAGCATTTTTGCTCGACTAGAGCTCCACCACTTTGAGCCACAGCACCACTTCTACTTTCTTTTTATGTGGTGCTGAAAAATCGAACCCAGGGCCTCATGCATGTGAGGCAAGCACTCTACCACTGAACTACCTTCCCAGCCCCTGGTACAAAGCTTTTAAAGGCAAAAACCACATGGTTGGGATGGGAACCAAGCCTACCAAAGTTAAGCAAAACAAACCATCTAGGGGAACTAACAGGAGTAAGCATTCTTCTGGAGCAAAACTTTCCTGGGGCAAAACTTTCCTGTTCCATCCTGGAACAAAGACGTATGTGAGGCCTCATATTCTTACTTCATGCTGCTCACATCCCTCTGTGGATTGCCGCAATAACATATCTGGTCTTTTATTTCTTGCCAGTCCTGGGGCTTGATCTCAGGGCCTGGGCACTGTCCCTGGGCTTTTTTTGCTCAAGGCTAGGACTCTACCCCTTAAGCCACAGTGCCACTTCTGGTCTTTTTGGTCTATGTGGTACTACGGAATGGAACCCAGGGTTTCATGCATGCTAGGCAAGCACTCTACCACTAAGCCACATTCCCAGCCCTGGTCTTTTATTATTATTATTGTCAGTTGTGGGGCTTGAACTCAGTACTGGGGTACTGTTCCTGAGCTCTTTTGCTCTAGGCTAGCACTTTCCTGCCTGGGCTGGCTGTGAACTGTGATCCTCATATCTCAGCCTCCTGAGTAGCTAGTATTACTGGCATTGTGTAAGGTAACTCAGTTGGTGAGAAACAGAGAAGCCACACAGCTTGGTTTATTTTATTTTCTGGTTTCCTCAGGGATTGGGTTTCAGCATTTTACTTTACTGTACGGTGAATAGATGACCTCAGGGCCAGGTTGCTCTCCTGGGCATTCAGATCCACTTAAAAAACAGTGCCAGCATCCTTCAAGAGAACAAGTCTAGTCCAGTCACTTCCTCACAACTAGAAATACTTCATCAAACTAGAAACAATGTTTACTTCTTAGCAATGTAGTGAACACCTGGCATCCCCCAGAGCCAAGGATATAACTAGTAACATATCCACTGCCTTCTCCTCTAGCTCCTTCCTTCCTCAGGAGTCACCAGATGGTGAACTGTTCCTGTTTACAGCTTGTGCTTATTACTTTAGTTGGCCTTCTATAGCTGTGGGTTCAGCCCAGGATTTAAATTATATGAAAGATAAAATGAAAAAAAAAAGCCTTTGTACTAAACATATAGAGATTTTCTTTCTCTGTGTGTGTGCACGCACAAACATAAATATGCACATGCACCAGTGCTGAGGCTTGTATCCAAGACGTGGGCACTGTCAATTAGTTGTTGTTATTTTTTTGATGGTCATGGGGCTTGAACTCTTGGCCTGGGCTGTCCCACAGTTCTTCAGCTCAAAGCTAGTGCTCTACCACTTGAGCCACAGCACCACTTCTGGTTTTCTGGAGATAAGAGTCTCACAGACTTTCCTGCCCAGGCTGGCTTTGAAACATGATCCTCAAAAAACGAGCTTTACAACTTTGGCCAGGGTGTGGGGGGTGGGGTGGGGGGGTGAGGGGGAGTAGAAGGGGTGGGAGGGGTGGGAGATGGGAAGGGATGGGAAGGGGAAACGAAGGGGTTACAATTACATGGGCAAGAAATATACTCATTATCTTGCCCATGTAATTGTAACCCCTCTGTACAGTATTTTCACAATAAAAAAAGAACAACAACAAAAAGAAACCTGATCCTCAGATCTCAGCCTCCTGAGTAGCTAGGATTACTGGTGTGAGCCACCAATGCCCAGCTCATGTCACTTTTTTTTTTTTTTTGCTAAAAGATGACACTTGAGTCACAGCTCCACTTCTGCCTTTTTGGTGGTTAATTGGAGATAAGAGTTTCACAGATTGGGGTGCTGGTAGCTCATGCCTGTAATCCTAGGTACTCAGGATGTTGAGATCTGAGGATCACGGTTCAAAGCCAGCCTGGGCAGGAAAGTCTGTGAGACTCTTATCTCCAATAAACCACTAGAAAACTGGAAGTGGCACTGTGGCTCAAGCGGTAGAGTGCTCACCTTGAGCTGAAGAGCCCAGGGACAGCGCCCATGCCCATAGTTCAAGCCCCACGACTGACAAAATTAAAAAAAAAAGAAAAGTCTCTGTGAACCTTTGTTTTTGCTGGTCCTGGGGCTTGAACTCTGGGCCTGGGTGCTGTCCTTAGTATCCTTTGTGCTCAGAGCTAGTGCTCTATCATTTTGAGCCACAGATCCACTTCCAGTTTTTGAGTGGTTGAGATAAGAGTCTCAGGGGGACTGTTCTTTCTTTCTTTCCTTTTTTTTTTTTTTTGCCAATCCTGGGGCTGGTTCTCAGGGCCTCAGCACTGTCTCTGAGCTTCTCTATGCTCAAGGCTAGCACTCTACCACTTGAGTCACAGTGTCTGTCCTTTTCTGTTTATGTGGTGCTGAGGAATCAAACCCAGGGCTTTGTGCATGTTAGGCAAGCATTCTACCACTAAGCCACATTCCCAGCCCCTGGGGCACATTCCTGCCTGGGCTGGCTTTGAACCACAATCCTCAGATCTCAGCCTCCAGAGTAGCTAAGATTACAGTCTTGAGCCACTGATGCCAGAATCCTGAAAGACTGTATCTCCAATTAATCACTCAAACAAACAGAAGTGGAGCTGTGGCTCAAAGTGGTAGAGCACTAGCCTTCAGCAAAAGAGCTTAGGAACAATGTCCAACTCCTGAGTTCAAGTCCTACAACCAAGAAAAAAAGAGTTTCACAGACTTTCTTGCCCCAGCAGGCTTTGAATTATAACCCTCAGATCTGTTTCCAGAGTAGCTAGGATTACAGGCATGCATTAAACCTTTTCTTCTTTTGTTGGTATTGGGAGTTTAATGTCAGGCCTTCCTGCTGATAGGTACCAGTAAGCCACACTTCTAGCGACATTCAGCAACAAGTGCAGACTATAGTTCCAGATTCCCTAGGCATTACAATGTAACAACTATTTACTTAATTTCACATTGTGTTAACTTTTAAGTAACCTAGAAAGGATTTCAAGTATACTGAAGGAGGTATAGAGGGTATATGCAAATTCCACCCCATTTTCTTTTGCCAGTCCTGGGGCTTAAACTCATGGCCTGGGCACTATCCCGGAGCATCTTTTGCTCAAGGCTAGCACTCTACCACTTGCCACAGCACCACTTCCAGCTTTTTCTATTTATGTAGTACAGAGGAATCAAATCCAGGACATGCTAAGCAAGCACTCTACCACTAAGCCACATTCCCAGCTACCACATTCCTAGCTAACCCATTTTATTTATTTAACCCATTTTATTTATTATTAACCCATTTATTTAAAGTACTTAGCATTGAAGGGCTTTGATATCTGAAGATGTGAGAGGTCTGCAGCTAATCCTCCAGATACTAGAGAACACCAGTATTCGGAGAAGAGTGAGCCTTGGAGTTCCTGATGGCCACACCCTAATCTCTTAAACAGATAACAAGTCCTGGGGCATCTCCCACACTGGGATCCTCTCTATATGATGAGGACACTTATATATAGACAGGCTCTAACTATTGTAGGTCAAGCCTGAACTGAGATACTGGGCATGCTGGTTCACATTAGCAGTCCCAAAATTTGGGAGGTTAAGTCAGGAGGATAGAGTTCTCAATCAGCTTAGGTTAAATAGTGAGACTGTCTCAAAAAATACAAAGACACGTGATGAGGGAAAGAAAAGCAAGTTAACAGTGTTCAGAAGCTGGGTGTTGTAATCCTAGCTACTCAGCATGCTGAGATCTGAGGACTGAGGTTCAAAGCCAGTCAGGGTAGGAAAGTCTGTGAGACTCAACTCCAAATTAACCACCAGAAAACCAGAATTGAGGCTTAAAGTGTTAGAGTGCTAGCCTTGAGCAAAACAGTTCAGGGACAGTGTCCAGGCCCTGAGTTCAAGCCCGAGGCCTACCCTCAAAGGAACAAAAAGAGCAAAAAAAAGGGCACAAAAGCTCAGGGACAATGTATAGGCCCATGGGGGGGGGGAGGGTGTGGTGGTGAAGGTGCTCAGGCTGGGTGCCAGTGGCTCATGCCTGTAATCCTAACCAATCAGGAAGCTGAGATTTGAGGATAATGGTAGAAGCCAGCTTGTCTGCAATTAACCACCAAAAAGCGGGATGTGGAGCTGAGGTTAAGGTGGTAGAAGACTAGCTTTGAGCAAAAAAGCTCGGGCAGTGCTCAAAACCTGAGTTCAAGCCTCATAACTACACCAGACACACACACACACACACACACACACACACACACACACACACACACACACACACACACACACACACACACACACACACGCTCAGGGGCCAGGTTCCTCGGGCAGTGCCCAAAACCTGAGTTCCAGCCTCATAACTAAACCTGAGTTCAAGCCTCATAACTACACCAGACACACACACACACACACACACCCATGCTCATAACTAACCTGAGTTCAAGCCTCATAACTACACCAGACACACACACACACACACACACACACACACACGTGCTCAGGGGCCAGGTTCCTCAGGCAGTGCCCAAAACCTGAGTTCCAGTCTCATAACTAAACCTGAGTTCAAGCCTCATAACTACACCAGACACACACACACACACACACACACGTGCTCATAACTAACCTGAGTTCAAGCCTCATAACTACAGCAGACACACACACACACACACACACCCGTGCTCATAACTAACCTGAGTTCAAGCCTCATAACTACACCAGACACACACACACACACACACACACACACACACACACACCCATGCTCATAACTAACCTGAGTTCAAGCCTCATAACTACCACACACACACGTGCTCAGGGGCCAGGTTCCTCCCACAATTGAGGCAATCAGGTCTCACAGGATAGGAGCCAACAGTCCTGGTGGGAGTGGTGGGTGAGGGGCCCTGTGTACTATCTGGGAAGCTCAGAGTGGTAGAGAAAGGAAGGAGAGAGGACCCACAGACTGGATTTGGGTGTCCTGGGAGGGGGTGGAAATTGGGGCCTGGGATGAACCATGATAGTTATTGGGAGGGAGGCACAGTGGATCAATTCGTCTGGATAGGACCACTAAGGAAGGGTGGCCATCTTGCAACGTACTATTTTGTTTGGGGGGAGCTGGGGAAGAGAAGTGTGGCAAACGGTGGAAGAAAATTCTGGTTGCGAACTGCGAGCATGCTTGTCGGCACACCCTGTCCTGCCTTCTCTGCTCCCATCTGCCTCAGGCGGATCTCACACTCAGGTCAGCCCTCCATCTCTCTCCTACCCAACACACTAGCACACCCCGGATCCTCTGTTTCTCCATTTTAAATCAGCTCTCAAGGCACTCGGGCGCACAATTGACTCAAGAGCCGGTCTTTGTAGTCTCTTTGGTTAGTGACCGAATCCAAGTCCTTGTTATTTTCCGAAAAGTGCCGGGCTTTGGGAATAACATAGTCCCACCTGCTTGCTTGCGCACTAGGCTCCAATTGGTCACTGCCCCAGAGCATGCGCAGCGCTGGCAGACCTTTGCAGGGCTGTGCTGGAAGGGGTTTAGGAGGGGAGGGTTAATACCCGCCCCCCCAAGTGTAGATTCGTTCACGAATACTGTACAAGATCAGAAGGTGCCTGCCGTCATAGGCTAGTGAAATAATATACCTTTGTAACAAACAGGGTTTACCTGCCCTCTCCCATTCTTACAGATTCCCTAGTTTCTCAGTACAGTGTTGCTTTGAGATTGGACTAGAGTGAAACTCTGGTTATCCCCAAACCCTATACCTCAGAGTGAACATCTTACAGTTTTTAGATATAATGCAGTAGTAAAGTTGTGATAATTTTACTCTTCTGACAAAACAAACTTTATAGTCAAAGTTTATGCTGTAATAGATGGGCATGGTGATATAATCCCAGCATGTGGAAGGCTAAAGTTATTACAAAAAGTTAAAAAAAAAAATGCTGGTTGCCGGGCGCCGGTGGCTCACGCCTGTAATCCTAGCTACTCAGGAGGCTGAGATCTGAGGATCGCGGTTCAAAGCCAGCCCGGGCAGGAAAGACTGTGAGACTCCTATCTCCAATAAACCACCAGAAAACCGGAAGTGGCCCTGTAGCTCAAGTGGTAGAGCGCTCGCCTTGAGCTGAAGAGCTGAGGGACAGCGCCCAGGCCCAGAGTTCAAGCTCCACGACCGACCAAAAAAAAAAAAAAAATGCTGGTTGCCAGTAGCTCACTCCTGTAATCCTAGCTACTCTGGAGGCTGAGATCTGAGGATCATGGTTCAAAGCCAGCCCAGACAAAAAAGTCTAAGAGTATTATTTCCAATTAACTACCAGAAAACCAGAAGTGGAGCTGTGGCTCAAAGTGGTAGAGCAAAAGAGTTCAGGGATAGCACCCAAGCCCTGAGTTCAAGTCCTACAACCACCACCACCAACAACAAAATTCTAAGCCATCTAGGGCAGGAAAGTCCATGACACTTTTATCTCCGTTTAACTTGTCTAAATAACCAGGAGAAAAAAAAAACAACCAGGAAAATGGAGCTCTGGGTCAAGCAGTAGAGTATCATCAGCCTTGAGTGAAAAAGCTAAGTTAATTTGCCGAGTCCCTGAGTTAAAGCCCCAGTACTGGCATGCGTGCGTGCGCCCGCGCGCGCACACACACACACGCAATTTTAAGGCTGGAAGCCTTCTTAGGAAAATGGAGGAGAAGTGAAGGAAACGGACCAGACTCAATCTTCCACAGGCAAGGATTGCTTGTTGAGATAAAGCAGTGAAGGACACAGCTTTCCCACAGGCTTGGACAGAGCTGGGACAGAAACTGGATGTTTATGAGGTCTTAGCAAGGAGGAAAACGTTCATGAAAAAGCCACTAGATCAAGGGACATGGGGGGCTTTTTGGTTGGGATGTTTGGTTGGAATGTTTACAGCCAGGCTTATATAGATTGTCCTGCTGGAGTCAGGCAGTCTGCATTTATCTTTAGTGGATTGCCTGGTATCTGCATGAACCTGGGAAAAGAGTGGGAGTCAATCCTTCATATACCATCTTTGGATACACAGAAAGAATGGGTCTAGGGCTAGGATGTGGCTTAGTGGTAGAGTGCTTGCATGGCATGCATGAAGCCCTGGGTTCGGTTCCTCAGTACCATATAAGCTGGAAAATCCAGAAGTGGTGCTGTGGCTCAAGTAGTAGAGAGCAAAAGAAGCTCAGGAACAGTACACAGGCCCTGATCTCAAGCCCCAGTGCCAACACACAGAAGAAGTCAAAGTGAAGAACTGGAGGTATGGCTCAAGTGGTAGCTTACAGTCTCAAGCTGAGTGAGAGAGTAAGGCCCTGAGTTGAAATCACACAAAAATTAAAAGTTGTAAAAAAAATTAAAAGTTGTGCTGGGCACAGATGGCTCACGTCTGTAATCCTAGCTACTCAGGAAGCTGAGTTGGAAAGTTTGTGAAACTCTTATCTTCAAATAACAAGTAGAAAACCAGAAGCGCCACTGCAGCCCAAAGTGGTAAATTGCAAGGCTTCAACACAAAAAGATTCAGGGGTTATGCCCAGGCCCTGAGGTCAAGCCCCAGGACTAGCAAAACAACAACAACAATTTTGATATTCTGAGGCTGGGAATAAAGCTCAGTGGAAGAGTGCTTGCCTAGCATGTGTAAGGGCCTGGGTTTGATTTCTCAGTACCAAATAAGCTAATAGTAATAATAATAATAGAGGGATTGACCCACATCCTATTGTCCCAGGCACATCCCAGGTATGTGTGAACCTGTTTGATGAGCTAGCTGGGTAATCCATGTAAGCCCAGCTGTAAACATCCCATTGTGAGTCCAACTGAAAGGCCCCACCTCCCTTGACCTAGTGGCTTTTTCATTAACCCCTGCATCCTTGCTCAGACCTCATATGAAAACCCAGCTCCTGCTCCAACCCTCTCGCACAACCTCCAAACCGGTGGGAAGGTCTGTGCCCCTCGCTGTTCCTCAATAAACAGTCCTGGCCTGTTGATGAGCAAGTTCGGCCTATTCCTTTTCCTTTCGCCTCCATTTTCCCAGCAATAATAAAGTTATATTTATTTTATTTTTTTGATATTCCAAGCCAGACGGTGGCTCCCACCTGTAATCCTAGCTACTCAGGAGGTTGAGGTCTGGGACCATGGTTGTTCAAAGTCAGCAAGAAAGTCCATGAGATTTATATCTCCAATAAACTAATTAGAAAAAGCCAGAAGTGGTGCTGGCTCAAATGGTAGAGCACTCCCTTGAGTACAAAGAGGCTCAGGGACAGCACTCAGGCCCAGAGTTCAAGCCCCAGGACCAGCCCCCCCCAAAAAAAAAAAAAAAAAAAACCTTGATATTCCAGTTCTCAGCCTTCTGGGTAGCTAGGATTACAGGCATGAGCCACTTAGCACCTGACAATTTTTTCTTTGAGTTGGAGACTGTTTATGTTTCCCAAGTTAGCCTTGTACTCCTGGGTTCAAGAGATCTTCCCACCTCAGCCTCCCTGGTTCTAGGACTTCAATCTCACTTTTTTTTTTTTTTTTGTCCAGTCGTGGGCCTGAACTCTGGGCCTGGGCGCTGTCCCTCAGCTCTTCAGCTCAAGGCTAGCGCTCTACCACTTGAGCCACAGCGCCACTTCTGGCTTTTTTTCTTTTTGCTTATGTGGTGCTGGGGAATCGAACCCAGGGCTTCAGGCATGCAAGGCAAGCACTCTACCACTGAGCCACCTTCCCAGCCCCTAGGACTTCAATCTCTTACCAGCAGGCTCATTCACTAGAATAGACATTGTTATTATTTGGAAAAAACAACAACAAAGGACTGAGGATGTGGCTGGTGTGTACTAGGTCCTGGGTTCATCCCTAGCACAGGGAAACCTGTTTTAGGTGGATGATGAGGTAGCCTAGGAGCTGTGGTGCATTTATGGAAGTTGAGATTATCTTCTAGATACAAACTGTAGCTGTTGCTTTTGGGCCTTCAGGGACAAAATAATGGGCAAAAAAAAAGCCTGTGAGCCTTTCCTGGGTCTGTCTGTCTTTCTCCCTCCTTTCTCCCCCACCTTTCTTTTTTCTTTTTTTGTCAGTCATGGGGCTTGAACTCTGGGCCTGAGCGCTGTCCCTCAGCTCTTCAGCTCAAAGCTCTTCAGCTCTTGAGCTACAGTGCCACTTCCGGTTTTCCTGGTGGATAAGAGTCTCAGGGAGTTTCCTGCCCGGGCTGGCTTTGAACCGTGATCATCAGATCTCAGCCTCCTGAGTAGCTAGGATTACAGGCGTGAGCCACCAGCGCCCGGCTCTTTCTTTCTTTCTCTTTTTTTTTTTTTTTTTTTTGTTGGTTGTGGGGCTCGAACTCTGGCCCTGGGCGCTGTCCCTCAGCTCTTCAGCTCAAGGTGAGCACTCTACCACTTGAGCCACAGCACAATTTTCAGTTTTCTGGTGGGAAGGTTTTCTTTCTGGGAAGGTGGCTCAGTGGTAGAGTGCTTGCCTTGCATGCTCGAGGCCCTGGGTTCGATTCCTCAGCACCACATAAGCAAAAAGAAAAAAGTGGGAAGTGGCGCTGTGGCTCATAGTGGTAGAGCGCTAGCCTTGAGCTGAAGAGCTGAGGGACAGTGCCCAGGCCCAGAGTTCAGGCCCCACGACCGGGGGAAAAAAAAAAAAAATGAATCTCAAGGAGGGGGGCTGGGAAGGTGGCTCAGTGGTAAAGCGCTTGCCTTGCTATGCCTGAGGCCCTGGGTTCGATTCCTCAGCACCACATAAGCAAAAAGAAAAAAGCTGGAAGTGGCACTGTGGCTCAAGTGGTAGAGCGCTAGCCTTGAGTTGAAGAGCTGAGAGACAGTGCCCAGGCCCAGAGCTCAGGCCCCACGACCGGACTCAAAAAAAATTAAAACTGAAGAGTCTCAAAGAGGAGCTGGAAAGGTGGCTCAGTGATAGAGTGCTTGCCTGGCATGCATGAGGCCCTGGGTTCAATTCATGAGCCCTGGGTTCAATTCCTCAGCACCACATAAGCAGAAAAATCCCGAAGTAGTGCTGTGGCTCAAGTGGTAGAGCGCTATCTTTGAACTGAAGAGATGAGGGACAGGACCAAGGCCCAGAATTCAGGCCCCACAACCGACAAAAAAAAAAAAAAGTCTCAAGGACTTTCCTACCTGGGGCTGGCTTTGAACTGCAATCCTCAGATCTTAGCCTGGTGAGTAGCTAGGATTACAGGTGTGAGCCCCCCCCCCTTTCATTGATATAGTTTGTGTATTATAAAACTCACCCATTGCGTCAATCCAATGAATTTTAGTAAATATATGGAGTTATATCATCATTATGAAATCATCATTATGAAACTGTTTTTTTTTTTGGGGGGGGGGTCCAGTCGTGGGGCTTGAACTCTGGGCCTGGGCGCTGTTCCTCAGCTCTTCAGCTCAAGGTTAGCACTCTACCACTTGAGCCACAGCGCCACTTCCGGCTTTTTTCTTTTTGCTTATGTGGTGCTGAGGAATTGAACCCAGGGCTTCATGCATGCAAGGCAAGCGCTCTACCACTGAGCCACCTTCCCAGCCCCTTAAATAGGGCCAGGTACTGGTGGCTCACACACCTGTAATACTAACTACTCAGGAAGCTGAGATCTGATTTGAAACCAGTCTGAGCAGGAAAGTCTGTGACTGTCTTATCTCTAATTAACTACAAAAACAAAAAGCCGGAAGTGGAGGTGGGGCTCAAGTGGTAGAGGGCTACACTTGAGTTAGAAAGCTTAGGGACAGCACCCAGGCCCTAAATTCAAGCCCCATGATTGACAAAAATAAAAGGAGATGTAGTTCATGACAACCATGGGAAGACCGCACTTCAATACATCCTCAGCTCTCTCTGGGGGTGGTGGGTTATGGGTTAAAGAGGTAGAATTGAGGACAGAAGGTAAGAAACCTATGCATATTTAAAATAGCCCCAAGTCACAGGTGTGGCATGGTTGACCATTATCTCGGTCTTAGACCTTGGGGGAGTTCCTGAGAAGTTATCTCTGAATTACTAGACCAGAACTGGAATATGTTGGTCTCTTGAATTTTGGGCTATTTGCTTTAAGATAATACTAATAAGTGGGCTGGGGATGTGGCTTAGTGGTAGAGTGCTTGCCTAGCATGCATGAAGCCCTGCATGTGATACCTCAGTACCGTATACACAGAAAAGGCAAGAAGTGGCACTGTGGCTCAAGTGGTAGAGTGCTAGCCTTGAGCAAAACAATCTCAGAGACACTGTCCACGCCCTTAGTTCAAGCCCCAATACTGGAAAAAAAAAAAAAAGGACAGTTTGCCTACCATTCAAAATTATTATCACTGAGTCCTATCTTTGTAAGGAAACTGAATCACAGGTCATCTGGATAAAGAAAGAGTCCAGACCAACAGGCTTTATTTGGGAGTGAGGCCTGGGAAGGGAGACCAAGTCTCCTTCAGACGTAAGTGGCGCACACGTAAGTGGCGCACACCCATTATAATTGGGCTTGTTAAATATTCGGCAGAAAGATTGAAATGGGAGAGGGGAGGGCAGATGGGAGCAGGGTGATATGGAGTCAAGGTGGGTAAGCAATTCTAATTTTTTTGCCAGTCCTGGGGCTTGAACTCTGAGCCTGGGCACTGTCCCTGAGCTGCTTTTGCTCAAGGCTAACACTCTACCACTTGAGTCACAGTACCACTTTTGGCTTTTTCTGTCTATGTGGAACTGAGGAATCGAATCCAGGGCTTCATGCATACAGGGCAAACGCTCTACCACTAAGTCATAATCCTAGCCCACTTTTTTTTTTTGTGGGGCCTGGGGCTTGAATTCAGGGCCTGTGTGCTCTCCCTGAGCCATTTTGTGCTCAATGCCAGTGTTCTACCACTTGAGCCACAGTGCCACTTTTGGCTCTTTCTGAGTGGTTTATTGGAGTGTCTCACAGACTTTCTTGCCCAGGTTGGCTTTCAACCATAATCCTCAGATCTCAGCCTCTTGAGTAGCTAGAATTACAGATGTGAGCCACTGGTGCCTAGCAGCAATGTTTATTTATTTATTTATTTATTTTTGGGTCCGGTCGGGGGGCCTGAACTCTGGGCCTGGGCGCTGTCCCTCAGTTCTTCAGCTCAAGGCTAGCACTCTACCACTTGAGCCACAGCACCACTTCTGGCTTTTTTCTTTTTGCTTATGTGGTGCTGAGGAATCGAACCCAGGGCCTCGAGCATGCAAGGCAAGCACTCTACCACCTTCCCAGCCCCGCAATGTTTATTTTGACTGAGGAGTTTCAAGGTCCCAACATCCTCTGTTAGTCAGGGGTGTCAGCATCAGACTTTGCCTTGGTCTCAGGCTATCTTCCAAGAGTGCTGGTACATTTCTTCAGTATCAAGGGGGAGGGAAGATGATTCAGCAGTGTTGGCAGCAAGGAGAGTTCTAAGATATGACTGTGTTAAGCTGGGAATGTGGCTTAGTGGTAGAGTGCTTGCCTTGCATGCATGAGAACCTGGGTTCTATTCCTCAGCACCACATAAACAGAAAAAGCTGGAAATGGTGCTGCTGCTCAAGTGGTAGAGTGCTGAGATTGAGCAAAAGAAGCTCAGGGACAAGCCGGGCACTGGTGGCTCACGCCTGTAATCCTAGCTACTCAGGAGGCTGAGATCTGAGGATCGTGGTTCAAAGCCAGCCTGGGCAGGAGAGACCGTGAGACTCCTATCTCCAATAAACCACCAGAAAACTGGAAGTGGCGCTGTAGCTCAAGTGGTAGAGCGCTCGCCTTGAGCTGAAGAGCTGAGGGACAGCGCCCAGGCCCAGAGTTCAAGCCCCACGACCGACAAAAAAAAAAAAAAAAAGAAGCTCAGGGACAGTGCCCAGGCCCTGAGTTCAAACTCCTGTTCTGGCAAAATGAAAAAAAAAAAAAAAGAAGATATGAAGATGAGTGCTTTCAGTTTAAGTCATTTTTCATCAGTCTTTTCTCCTGCCAACAGATGATTGCAAAGGGACTGTAGCAGAGAATAACTCAGATCAAAGTTGGGAGACTTTAGATAATTTACAGGAGTCAACAAAAACACTTTTTTTGCATGCCAGTAATGGGGCTTGAACTCAGGGCCTGAGCACTGTCCCTTAGCTTTTTTACTCAAAGCTAGATCTCTACTACTTAAACTACAGCTCCACCTTCAGATTTTTGGTGGTTAATTGGAGATGAGAGTCTTAGGGACTCTCTTGCCTGGATTGGTTTTGAACTGCAATCCTCAGATTTCAGCTTTTTGAACAAGTATAGAGTGCTTTTTGTTTTCTCTCATGGCTGGCTCTGTACCAATTGGGCTCTGTGCCAATCTACTTCCTGTAGATTTATACTTTGTGGATGTTTCATAAAATTGGAAGTATACACTCTGTTCTTTCATATCTGGCTTCTTTCATGCCAGTGCCAGCAATGGAACCAAGGCTTTGACATGCTATGTAAGTACTCTACCACTGACCTAACAGCCTTTACTCCTTTTTCTTGCTGTTAATGCTTCACTGTATGGCTGTACCCAGTTTGGTTTGCCCATTCTCCAGTTATGGACATTTTGTCCCTATGTTGTCTTTGATATGCATGAATAACAACTATCTACATGTAAGTTTTTTGTGGATATATTGTTCCTTCCTTCCTTCCTTCCTTCCTTCCTTCCTTCCTTCCTTCTTTCCTTCCTTCCTTCCTTCTTTCCTTCCTTCCTTCCTTCCTTCTTTCCTTCCTTCCTTCCTTTCTTTTTTTTGTGGTTGTGGGGCTTGAACTCTGGGCCTGGATGCTGTCCCTGAACTCTTCAGCTCAAAGTGAGTGCTGTACCACTTGAGTCACACACCACTTCCAGTTTTCTGGTGGTTATTTGGAGATAAGAGTCTCATGAACTTTCCTTCCCAGGCTGGCCTTGAACTGCAATCCTCAGATCTCAACCTCCTGAGTAGTTAGGATTACAGGTGTGAGCCACTGGCTCCTGGCTTGGACATATTATTATTTTGTTGTTGTTGTTGGTCGTGGGGCTTGAACTCTGGACCTGGGCACTGTCCCTCTGCTCTTCAGCTTAAGGCTAGTGCCCTACTACTTGAGCCATAGCTCCACTTCTGGCTTTTTTCTGCTTATGTAGTGCTGAGGAATGCAACCTAGGAACTCATGCATGTAAGGCAAGCACTCTACCACTAAGCCACCTTCCCAGCCCTTGGTCATATTATTTCTCTCTCTCTCTCTCTCTCTCTTTTTTGTCAGTCATGGGGCTTGAAGTCTGGGCCTGTGCGCTGTCCCTCCACTCTTCAGCTCAAGGTGAGCGCTCTACTGCTTGAGCCACAGCACCACACTGGCCATATTATTTCTTTGAATAGATTCCTAGAAGTGAAATGACCCAGAGCATATCATTAGTTTGTGAACACATGTTCAAGAAACTTGCCAAATTCCTCTTCAAAATGGCTTTGCCAAGTCGGGAATTGATGGCTCTGGCCTGTAATCCTAGCTACTCAGGAGGCTGAGACTTGAGAATTGTAGTTCAAAGGCAGCCCAAGTATCAAGTAGGAAAGTCCATGAGACTCTTTTTTCTCAAATATTTCTTTCTTTTTTTTTTTTTGGGTCCGGTCGTGGGGCCTGAACTCTGGGCCTGGGCACTGTCCCTCAGCTCTTCAGCTCAAGGCTAGCGCTCTACCACTTGAGCCACAGCGCCACTTCTGGCTTTTTTCTTTTTGCTTATGTGGTGCTGAGGAATCGAACCCAGGGCCTCATGCATGCAAGACAAGCATTCTACCACTGAGCCACCTTCCCAGCCCTCTCAAATATTTCTTTATTGAGATTATGTGATGACCTAAAGTTCACAATACTGTGGCCTAGTTATACTTAGATAAAGTCACAGACACCTTTTAATCTTCACCTTTTAATCTTTAGTCATCATTATCTTAAACTACATTGCTTATGAACTCTCCAGCAAAAAAGCTGAAAGTAGAGGTGTGACTCAAATGATAGAGTGATATCCTTGAGTAAAAAAGCTCAGGGACAGCACCTAAGCTCTGAGTTTAAGCCCCTAGACCAGCACACACACACACACACACACACACACACACACACACACACACACACACACACACACACACACACACACACACACACACACACACACACACATCATTGCTAAGGTTTGGTTCAAGTGGTTAACTGTTTATCAAGCAGGGGGCTAAGGCCTTGAGTTCAAGCTCCAGTACTGACTAAAGGGAGCAAACTATTGGTGCCCTGAATAATTTGGATGAATTTCAATGTCATTATGTCGAGTGAAAGAGACTGCTGTGGTGGGTGCTGGGAGTTCACACCTGTAATCCTAGTTGCTTAGGAGGTTGAGATCGGAGGATACTGGTTCAAAGAAAAATCCAAGAAATTTCTATTTCCAACTAACTAGCAAAATGCCAAAAGTGAATGTATGGCTTGAATGGTAGAGTGCCAGCTTTGAGCAAAAAAGCTAAGTCAAATTGAGAGAGCTTGAGTTCAAGACCCAGTACTGGCACACTATGACACAAAAGTAACTTGTGGATGGGGAATAATAACGACATTGATCAAGATATATTGCAGTCATAACTGCTTCATTGAATGGCAAATCCTTTGTACAACTACTTAACAACAGCAACAATAACAATAATGTAATAATAATAATAATAATAATAAAGTAATCCAGGTGCCAGTGGCTCACACCTGTAATCCTAGCTACTTAGAAGACTGAGTTCTGAGGATCAAGGTTTGAAGCTAGCCCAGGCATAAAAGTCTGTGAGACTCTGATCTCAAATTAACCAGCAAAAAACCCCCAGAAATTAGAGCTGTGGCACAAGTGATTAAATGCCAACCTTAAGCAAAAATCTCAGGGATTGGCCTCACATGCGTGAGGCCCTGGGTTCCATTCCTCAGTATCACATAAGCAGAAAAAGCCAGAACTGGCACTGTGGCTGAAGTGGTAGGGTGCTAGCCTTGAGCTGAAGAGCTGACAGACAGCGCCCAGGCCCAGAGTTCAGGCCCCACAACTGGGGGGGGTAGAGAGAGAGAGAGAGAGAGAGAGAGAGAGAGAGAGAGAGAGAGAGAGAGAGAGAGAGAGAGAGAGAGAGAGAGAGAGAGAGAGGAGAGAGAGAGAGAGAGAGAGAGAGAGAGAGAGAGAGAGAGAGAGAGAGAGAGAGAGAGAGAGAGAGAGAGAGAGAGAGAGAGAGAGAGAGAGAGAGAAAGAGAGAGAGAGTTTATGGAACTGGGAAGGTGGCTCAGTGGTAGAGTGCTTGCCTTGCATGCATAAGGCCCTGGGTTCGATTCCTCAGCACCACATAAGCAGAAAAAATAAAAAAGCCGGAAGTGGGGCTGAGGCTCAAGTGGTAGAGCTCTGGTCTACAGCTGAAGAGCTGGGGGACAGTGCCCAGGCCCAGAGTTCAGGCCCCACGACCGACAAAAAATAAAACAACAACAACAACAACAACAACAAAACCTCAGGGACACTCCCCAGGACCTGAGTTTAAGCACCAGGACTGGTACACACAACAAAACAAATGTGGAAGCTGGGTGCTTCCACATGGAAGTGGTGGCTCACACCTGTAATCCTAGCACTACTCAAGAGGCTGAGATCTGAGGATACAGGTTCAAAACCAGGTCAGGCAGGAAAGTCCATGAGACTTTATCTCCAATTAACCACTCAAAAACTGGAAGTGGGGCTGGGAAGGTGGCTCAGTGGTAGAGCACTTGCCTTGCATGCTCAAGGCTCTGGGTTCGATTCCTCAGCACCACATAAGCAAAAAGAAAAAAGAAGTGGCGCTGTGGTTCAAGTGGTAGAGCGCTAGCCTTGAGCTGAAGAGCTGAGGGACAGCACCCAGGCCCAGAGTTCAGGCCCCACGACCGGACCCCCCCCCAAAAAAAAACAAACAAAAAACCAAAAAAACTGGAAGTGGTGCTGTGGCTCAAGTGAGAATGCTAGCCTTGAGCACAAAGAGGCTCAGGGACAATGCCCAGGCCCTGAGTTCAAGCTCCACAACTGACAAACAACAACAGCAATAATAACAAAAGCCCTAATGTGGATGGGCCACATACTCCGTGATTTTATGATATGACTTTTTGGCAATAGGACCCAGAGTTTGAGGCCAGTCTTGGCTACGAGATAGAGGAAAGGATTTTGAAAGTTTTCACCATAAACAAGTGATGAATGCTGGAGGAGACGAATGTGGCATTGAAAGTGTGCCACCACTATGCTTTCTTCTAATTTCCTTCCTTCCTTCCTTCCTTCCTTCCTTCCTTCCTTCCTTCCTTCCTTCCTTCCTTCCTTCCTTCCTTCCTTCCTTCCTCTTCCTTTTTGGTGGTGGTGCTGAGGATGGAACTCAGGACTTTATCCATGGTAAGTAAGTGTTTTACCACTGATATGTATATCTTGCAGTGCTGGAAGAAATTTTGGTTACACTAACATCATTCTTTTTTTTTTTTTGTCAGTTCTGGGGCTTGAACTCAGGGCCTGGACACTCTAGCCCAAGGCTAGAGTTTGACCACTTGAGCCACAATGCCATTTTTGGCTTTTTCTGAGTAGTTTATTGATAAGAATCTGATGGGGGCTGGGAATGTGGCTTAGTGGTACAGTGCTTGCCTAGCATGCGTCAATCCTGGGTTCGATTCCTTAGTACCACATAGACAGAAAAAGCTGGAAGTGGCACTGTGGCTCAAGTGGTAGAGTGCTAGCCTTGAGCAAAAGAAGCACAGGGACAGTGCCCAGGCTCAGAGTTCAAGCCCTAGGACTTGTGAAAAAAAAAAAATCTCTCAGAATTTCCTACCTCAGCTGGTTTTGAACCTGACCCTCAGATTTCAGCTTCCTGAGTAAGTAATATAGGCATGAGCCACCAGTGCCTGGTTAACATTTTTTTCAGTCCTGCGGCTTGAACTCTGGGCCTGACCGCTGTCCCTGAGCTCAGGCTTTTTAATTTTTTATTTATTTTATTTTTTTGTTGGTCATGGGACTTGAACTCACTCTGGGCCTGGGCGCTGTCCTTCAGCTCTTCAGCTCAAGGTAAGCGCTCTACCACTAGAGCCACAGTGCCTCTTCGGTTTTCAGGTGGTTAATTGGAGATAAGAGTCTCATGGACTTTCCTTCCTAGGCTGGCTTTGAACTGGGATCCTCAGAACTCAGCCTGCTGAGTAGCTAGGATTACAGGCATAAGCTACCAGCTTATGTCGGTGGTGGGGCCTGAACTCTGGGCCTAGGAGCTGTCCCTCAGCTCTTCAGCTCAAGGCTACAACTCTACCACTTGAGCACAGTGCCACTTCCAGCCTTTTCTGCTTATGTGTTGCTGAGGAATTGAACCCAAGGCATCATGCATGCAAGGCAAGCACTCTACCACTGAGCCACCTTCCCACTCCAGGCTAGTGAGAAGCCGTAGCCAAAGCACAGCCATTTTCATATTCAGACTCCATCTCGAAGGCCCAAAGCACCCTTGCTGTTTACCAAAAGCCATTGTAAGTAAGGCCTGTACTGGAAAATAGGAGCCATTCGGGTTTCTGGAAAACTCCTCAGGTCATTATGACCGAAAAACGCTCTGACCAATAACTCCCTAGCAACGGCCAAACAGTAACTTATAGAAAATTACCAGAACTTTAGATGTTTCTTAAGATAGCATAGTTAATGGGCTGGGAAGGTAGCGCAGTGGTAGAGCCCTTGCCTTGTATACTTGAGGCCCTGGGTTCGATTCCTCAGCACCACATAAGCAGAAGAAAAAAAAAAAAAAGCCGGGAAGGTGGCTCAGTGGTAGAGTGCTTGCCTTGCATGCATGAGGCCCTGGGTTCGATTCCTCAGCACCACATAAGCAGAAAAAGCCGGAAGTGGCGCTGTGGCTCAAGTGGTAGAGCGCTAGCCTTGAGCTGAAGAGCTGAGGGACAGTGCCCAGGCCCAGAGTTCAGGCCCCACGACCGGACCCAAAAAACAAAAAACAAAAAAAACAAAAAAAGCATAGTTAACATAGTTTGCTGATTAACCGCTTAGCCTGTGCACGCTAGCAAATAAGATTGTTACAAGATTCACTCACTAAATGCTAAACAATCATGTAACCGCTAAGTTGGAAGCCCCCTCCCCTTGCTGTAACCACAATAAAAACCTTACTAAACTGGAAGTCGGGGCTGTCAACCCTGACCCTCTGCGTCAGTGAAGGTTGTGAGTCCAGGCTCCAGCAATTAAGTACTCTCCCTCCTGTGCTTGCATCAGAATCGGCTCCTTGGTGGTCTTTGGGGATCCTTATCTGGGCACAACACTAGAAGTCTTTATTGCATTAAAGAAACAAGTTAGTGAAATAGCAATTATAGTCTTTTTTTGGGGGGGGAGGGTCCGGTCATGGGGCCTGAACTCTGGGCCTGGGTGCTGTCCCTCAGCTCTTCAGCTCAAGGCTAGCACTCTACCACTTGAGCCACAGTGCCACTTCCGGCTTTTTTCCCCCCTGCTTATGTGGTGCTGAAGAATCGAACCCAGGGCCTCAAGCATGCAAGGTGAGTGCTCTACCACTGAGCCACCTTCCCAGCCCCCTATTACAGTCTTTATAAGCAAAGTAATAGTCCTTGAATCAAAAACCACATTCTGTAAGGTATATTAACTAGGTAGGCAAATTTCTTACATATCACACCCCAAAATCATACCACCTTCCAGGTTTTCTGGCTCTGAGTTTCTGTTGTTTACTGAATTCCAGTAACCTGGTGTTTAACTCCCTAATTTACCTAGGCCTTTATCTCTGGACTTTTCCTTTTAATGACTACCCTGGAGTTTTTCTCTACAGGGAGATCCTGCCTTTCAAGTTTAGCCCTATTCTTCCTTTGCAAACTTCAGTAAATGCCAACCCCCAGTTTGTTTTATTCCTAGGGTATGTACTTACGTTTCTCAGGTTACTTGTTTGTCCCAGTTAAATTTAATTCTTCCTTGTCAAATTAATACTCTATTTGTTTAATATAACCTGGTTCTAACATAATTAAAGATCTGCAGCCCTGAACAGAGCGTGCACCAAGCTCTTGTTGGTGGTGGTGGTCATGGGATTTGAATTCTGGGCTCTGTCCCTGAGTTCTTCAGTTCAAGGTGAGGGCTTTACCACTTGAGCCACAGCACCACTTCCGGTTTTTCTGGAGGAGATGAGTCTCATAGACTTTCTTGTCAGGGCTGGCTTTGAACTGTGATCCTACGATCTCAGCTTCCTGAGTACTAGAATTACCAGTTTGAGCCACTGGTGCCTTGCTTGCACCAAGCTTTTTAAGACAAAGGCCACATGTTGGGTGGAGAGCCAGCCTCAGCAAAGCATTAAGCATAAATACAACACTAAGAGCAGGGCCCCCCTGGGGCTAAACAACACAACGAATCTACATATTCCCCAAAGCAGGGCCCTCCTGCTTCTCTCTTTGAGCTTAGTATCTGCAATTCAAAGAATGGCTTGTCTCACCTCTAGGCCTTGGAGCTAGATGGACAGCCCCCCATCTTATGCCTCGGCACCGGGATGGCTGTGTAAACAACAGCTCTCAACACCTGGCCAGGTGCCAGGATGGCTGTGACTCACTTAGGCCTCCCTTTTAGAGATTGTCTCCCTGGAGCATCGCCAGTCATGTAT
The DNA here is from genome assembly GCF_024711535.1 of Dipodomys merriami. Taxonomy (NCBI): domain Eukaryota; kingdom Metazoa; phylum Chordata; class Mammalia; order Rodentia; family Heteromyidae; genus Dipodomys; species Dipodomys merriami. The sequence goes on from NW_027204492.1 coordinate 85,141,514, forward strand.
GAAGACACTTGAGGATCTCACTTCAGTAGAGGACATCTAGAGGTTGGTAGGTGCTGGAAGCCCTGGGGTGCACTCTCTAGCCCTTTGGGAACCAGAACTGGTTGCCTGCTTCCTGAGACTGGCCTCTCCTTTGGATACAGATGCCCAAATTCCAGGTGGAGCAGAAAAGCAATTCTACAAATGAGATCTGAGGGTTAACAGTTAATCTCAGCAGGATTTTCAATTCAATGACACAAAACTGCGGGAGTGGGGAGCATGGATCCCTGCAGAGCCCAAAGCAGACAGCCTGTTTTTCTGAGTCTCCCTGGCTCCTTGTCATTTTTTTTTCTAGACCCAAAGGGTGGAAGAGAGAACATGGATTTAGTGGGGGAGTAGGTGAATGGTTGCAGTGTTTCTGGAGCAACACTGCCACCTAGTGTTTTGAATGATGAATGAGGCTGTGATGTTCATACAAGTCAACAAGAAGTGTAATGTCTCCCAAACCCAGAAGCAATTCCCAAAGATTCAAAGGATGTTGTGGCAACACACCTGTAGGTTCAGCTACTTGGGTTTAGAAGGATTCCTTGACTGCAGGAGTTCCAGCTCAGCCTACTTTAAAAAATGTCCCTGTCTCAAAAAACGGGGGAGGGAGAGCTGGGAATGTGGCTTAGTGATAGAGAGCATGCATAAAGCCTAGGTTCGATTCCTCAGCACCACATAAACAGAAAAAGCTGGAGTGGCGCTGTGGCTCAAGTGGTAGAGTGCTAGCCTTGCACAAGAAGCTCAGGGAGAGTGCCTAGGCCCTGAGTTCAAGCCCCCAGGACCAGCACGTGCATGCACCCCCCCCCCCCCACATGAGCCAGGAACTGGTGGCTCACACCTGTAATCCTAGCTACTCAGAAGGCTAAGATCTGATAATTGGGGTTTGGAGCCAGACTCAGTTTGAAGCTAGACCAGACAGGAAAGTTCATGAGTCTTTTTTTTTTTTTTTTTTTTTTGTCAGTTGTGGGGCTTGTTCCCGAGCTCTTCAGCAAGGCGAGTTCTCTACTTGAGCCACAGCGCCACTTCTGGTTTTCTGGTGGTTAATTGGAGATGAGTCTCCAATTAACTTTCCTGCTGGGGCTGGCTTTGAACTAGCAATCCTCAAATATGACTAGGGTTAAAATGTTGGCTTAGCATATGTGAAGTCCTGGGATTCCATCCCTAGTACCAATTATCATCACAGAAAACCATTCTGTTAAGGAATGGAACCTTTGCTTTCTAGAAAAAGCTGGAACTGGCGCTGTGGTTTAAGTGGAGTTCTAGCCTTCAGCAAAAGAAGCTCAGAGACAGTGCCCAGGCCCTGAGTTCAAGCTCCATGACTGGCAAAAAAAAAAAAAAAGAAAAGAAAAAAATAAGATAAAGGCACTGGGAATGTGTCTTAGTGGTACAGGGCCTGCCTAGCATACATGAAGCCCTGGGTTTGATTCCTCAGTACCACATAACAGAAACCGTCGGAAGTGCCACTGTGGCTCAAATGGTACAGTGCTAGCGTTGAGCAAAAGAAGCTCAGGGGGCTGGGAAGGTGGCTCAGTGGTAGAGTGCTTGCCCTGCATGCATGAGGCCCTGGGTTCAATTCCTCAGCACCATATAAGCAGAAAAAGCGGAAGTGGTGCTGTGGCGCAAGTGGTAGAGTGCTAGCCTTGAGCTAAAAGCTGAGGTACAGAGCCCAGGCTCAGAGTTCAAGCTCCACAGCCAAAACAAACAAATAAACAAACAAAAACAAAAAACCAAAGCCCGGGGACAGTGCTCAGGCCCTGAGTTCAAGCCCCAGGACTGGCAAAAAAATAAAAAAAGATGGACTGGAGGTGTGGCTCCAGTTGCAGAGTCCCAGATGTAAGCAAGAAAGGAGTAAAGCCAGGTGGGTGCCAGTAGCTCACTCCTGTAAACCTAGCTACTCAGGAGGCTGAGATCTGAGTACTGTGCTTCAAAGCCACCCTGGGCAGGAAAGTCCATATCTCCAGTTAACCACCAGAAAACCAGAAGTGGCACTGTGGCTCAAGTGGTAGAGCACTAGCCTTGAGCTGAAGGGCTTAGGGACAGCGCCCAGGCCCAGAGTTCAAGCCTATGACCAACAAAAAAGAAAAGAAAACAGAAAAAAAAAACAAAAACCAAGTAATCGTTCATGCTATAGGCAAAGGTACTAACAGCACACCAAGGAAATAAGTAAACCACCATCAACATTTAGCAAATGGCTCACACCTGTAATCCCAGCTGCTCAGGAAGTTAAGATCTGAGGATTGAGTTTCAAAGCCAGCTGAGGCAGGAAAGAAAAAAACTCCTTGAAACTCTGTGTCTCTGTCTCCATCTCTGTCTCTGTCTCTCTGTCTCTGTCTCGCTGTCTCACTGTCTCTGTCTCTCTCTGTCTCTGTCTCTCTGTCTCTCTCTCTCTGTTTTGTTGGTCATGGGGCTTGAACTCTATACCAGGGCTGTTTCTGAGGTCTTTTGCTGAAGGCTAGCACTCTATCACTTTGAGCCATAGCTCCACTTGCAGTTTTCTGATGGTTAACTGGAGATAAGAGTCTCACAGACTTTTCTGCCTGGTCTGGCTTTGAACCATGAACCTCAGATTTCAGCCTCCTGAGTAGCTAGGATTACAGGTGTGAGACACTTGTGTGCCTGGCCTCCTTGAGACCCTTAGCTCCAATGAACTTCCAAAAATTTGGAAGAGGAGCTGTAGTTAAAGTGGTAGAGTATGAGCCTTGAGTAAAAAATACCGGAAACAGTGAACAGGCCCTGAATGCAAGCTCTAGAACAGGCACACAAACATACATACATACACACACAGACACAGACAGACACACAGACACACAGACTCTCTCACACACACACCCACACACACCTGAGCAAATGAGGAGGCAAACAGCTTCTTTCAAGCATCAAGCATTATCCAGAGACAAATGAAATTCACTCTCCTATCTTGGTGCTATGACTGAAGCCTGTAATCCTAGTTACTTGGGAGCTAGATATAGAAGGTCTCAATCTGAGGCTAGCCTGGGCATAAAGGTTCTCAAGACTCCATCTCAAACAATGGCTAGATGTGGTGGCATGTGCCTGTTTTCTCAACTACCAAGGTAAACATAATGGCTGGGCTCAATGGTATGTGCCTGTCATCCCAGAATTATGGAGAAATACAAGTAGGAGGGTCATATATAGTCCAGGCTGACCAGGGAATACAGTAAGATTCCACCTCAAAAATAACCAAGATAGGGCTGGGAAGGTGGCTCAGTGGTAGAGCGCTTGCCTTGCATGCCTGAGGCCCTGGGTTCGATTCCTCAGCACCACATAAACAAAAAGAAAAGCTGGAAGTGGCACTGTGGCTCAAGTGGTAGAGCGCTAGCCTTGAGCTGAAGAGCTGACGGACAGTGCCCAGGCCCAGAGTTCAGGCCCCATGACCGGACCACCCCCCCCCCAAAAAAAAGATAAGCTGGGCGGTGGTGGCTCACACTTGCACCCCTAGCTACTTAGAAGCCTGGGATCTTAGGATCATGGCACAAAGCCAGTCTGGGCAGGGAAATCTGTGAGACTTTTATCTCCAAATAACTAGCAAAGTTCTGGAAGACACTTTTTGCTTCTGACTCATAAGGAAGAGCACTAAACCAAAAAAAACCTAACAAAAAATGACAGAAAGGGGCCGGAGGTCTGGCTTAAGTGGTAGAGTTCCTGCCTAGCTAATGAGGTCCTAAATTCAAACCCCAGTACCTCCAGGGGAAAAAAATCATTTCCTTGTCTCATCTGCCACTATTCTTTTTCATATTCTGGAATTGAATGATACTTTACTTGAGGACAGATGTCAAGACACAAAGGTCAGAGCTAATTTAATAAAAAAATACTGAGATATAAGCTGACAAGTAGGGCGCCTGTGGCTCACACCTATAATCCTAGCTACTCAGGAGGCTGAGATCTGAGGATTGCAGTTCAAAGCCAGCCAGGGCAAGGAAAGTCTGTGAGACTTACCTCCAATTAACCACCAGAAAACTGGAAGTGGTCCTGTGGCTCAAGTGGTAGAGTGTTGCCTTGAGCTGAAGAGCTCAGGGACAGTGCCCAGGCCCAGAGTTCAAGCCCCACAACCAATAAAAAAAGTTGACAATGTGGTGCTGCCTAAGTTCCAGCTATTTGAGAAGCTGAGGCAATAGGATCATTGGAGCCCAGGAATCTGAGGACAGCCTGAGCAACATAATCATACCTTCTCATCTAAATAAAAGCAAGAAAAGAATGTCGAGATACTATTGCTGTTAAACATGAAATAAATTGGCCACTGCTATCATCAAGTGATTCCATGAGTATTTAAAATTTTCTATTTTGATTTCTCTTTTTTAGGATGGTTCTGGGGTTTAAACTCAGGGCTTCATGCTTGCTAGGCAGGTGCTCTACCACATGTGTCATGCTCCTAGTCCTTTGGTCTTAATTTCTTTGTGTGTGTGTGTGTGTGTGTGTGTGTGTGTGTGTGTGTGTGTGTGTGTGTGTGTGTTGGGACTTGAATTCAGGGCCTGGCGCTGTCCCTTAGCTTCTTTCTATTTGCTCAAGGTTAGTGCTCTACCAGTCAGGTGACCCACAGATTCACTTCCATTTTTTTTTTTCGGTCAGTCGTGGGGCTTGAACTCTGGGCTTGGGCACTATCCCCTCAGCTCTTCAGTTCAAGGTGAGCACTCTACCGCTTAAGCACAATGCCACTTCCGGTTTTCTGGTGGTTTATTGGAGATAAGAGTCTCACAGACTTTCCTTGCCCGGGCTGGCTTTGAACCGAGATCCTCAGATCCCAGTCTCCTGAGTAGCTAGGATTACAGGCGTGAGCCATCGGCGCCTGGCTCCACTTACTTTCTTTTTTTTTTTTTTGTAGTTTAGTGCAGATAATTGTCTCACAGACTTTTGTGTCTGGGCTGGCTTTGAACAGTGATCTTTAAATCTCAGTCTTCCCAAGTAGCTAGGATTATAGGCATGAGCCACCAGTGCCTGAATTTCTGTTTTCTTTCTTTTTTGCCAGTCCTGGGGCTTGAACTCAGGGCCTCGGCACTCTCTCTGAGCTTCTTTTGCTCAAGGCTAGCACTATACCACTTGAGCCACAGAGCTACTCTGGCTTTTTCTGTTTATGTGGTACTGAGGAATTGAACCCAGGGGTTCATGCATGCTAGGAAAGCACTGTACCACTAAGCCACATTCCCAGCCCCCTATAATAAAAAATCTTAAATTTGTTAGGCACTGGTGGCTCATGCCTATAATCTTAGCTACCAAGGAGGCTGAGAGCTAAGGATCATAGTTTAAAGCCAGCCAGGGCAGAGAAGTACATGAGACTTATCTCCAGTTAACCAACAGAAAACTGGAAGTGGCGATATTGCTCAAGTGATAGAGTGTTAGCCTTGAGCTGAAAAGCTGAGGGCCCAGAGTTCAAGCCCCATATCCAACCAAAAAAAGAAAGAAAGAAAGAAAGAAAGAAAGAAAGAAAGAAAGAAAGAAAGAAAGGAAATACTAATATAAGCTAGAAGATTTTATGGATTCTTTAGTAAATTCCAAGACTGTAAAGAGGTCTAGAAACAGAAGCCTTTGCAAACATTATTTCACTATACATCCTTGCAAAACAAATACATTGTTGTGCTTCTCTTCTACTAAGGCCCCTTAGTATTGCTACAATCCCTTTGTAGGAATTCGAACTTTTTTTTTTGGTCCCACCATGGGCCCTGAACTCTGGGCAGGGGCACTGTCCCTCAGCTCTTCAGCTCAAGGCTAGCGCTCTACCACTTGAGCCACAGTGCCACTTCTGTTTTTTTTCTGCTTATGTGGTGCCGAGGAATTGAACCCAGGGCCTCATGCATGCAAGGCAAGCACTCTACCACTGAGCCACCTTCCCAGCCCAGAATTCTAACGTTTTATGTATATATGCCAGTATTGGCCATGAACTCTGGGTCTTGAACTGTCTTTTTTTTTTTTTTTTTTTTTTTGCTTCTTCACTCAAGGCTGACACTCTACCACTTGAGCCACACCTCCACTTCTGGCTTTTTGTTGGTTAGAGATATGAATCGCTTGGATAGCCAGGCACTGGTGGCTCTTGCCTGTAACCTCAGCTACTCAGAAGGTTGAGATCTGAGGATCAATGTTTGAAGTCAGCCAAGGCAGAAAAGGTCTGTAAGATTCTAATCTCCAATTAACCAGCAAAAAGTTGGAAGTAGAGGTGTGGCTCAAGTGACAGAGTACAAGATTTGAGTGAAAAATCTAAGGAACAGAGCTTAGGTCCTGAATTCAAGCCCAGTACTACCACCAGCACACACACACACACACACAAACACACACACACACACACACACAAGCAAAAAAGGAGTATGGAATACAGCTTGAGCATTTGAGTACCTGTTTAGTAGTCACAAGACCTGGAGCTCAAATCCTAGTATAGAAAAAAAAGAGCTGGAAGCCAGTGGCTCATGCCTGTAATCCAGCTGTTCAGGAGGCTGAGATCTGAGGATCATGGTTCAAAGCCAGCCTGGGCAGGAAAGTCGGTGAAAATTTTATCTCCAATTAACTACCAGAAAACCAGAAGTGGTGCTGTGACTCAAATGATAAGAGTGTTGGTCTTGAGCTGAAGAGCTCAGGGACAGCACTCAGGCCCAGAGTTCAATACCCACGACTGACCCCCTTTTTCCCCCAAAAGAGAGGAACCTTTCCAAGTCCAGCACATTTAAAGCACCTTATTTGCTTGGAATTTAGGAACAGTTTATTTGCATACATGATTATTAACTTTAATAACTTTTAGCAATCAGAACAGAGATCCTTTCATTTAATCAAGAGATTGCTCAAAATGATTTGAGGATGCTCCAAAACATCACCCATTCACTCATCAGAGGTGTCTGATGGGCCCAACAGAGATCCCAGCTCTAGCTCTGCCTATTGGCCCCAGACAGCAGTGAACAGCATTTTAAAAATAAACAGGTAAGCTGGGAGCCAATGGCTATTCAGAAGGCAGGACTGCAGTTCGAAGACAGCCCAGGAATGACAGCCTATAAGACTCTTTTGAACTCAGGGCCTGGGTACTATCACTGAGCTTCTTTTGCTCAAGGCTAGCACTCTACTACTTGAGCCACAGCTCCATATATAGCTTTTTCTGTTTATATAGTACTGAGGAATCGAACTCAGGGCTTCATGAATGCTAGGTGAGCACTCTACCACTAAGCCACATTCCCAGCCCATGAGACTCTTATCTACAGTTAAGCACCAAAAAAAAAAAAAAAAAAAAAAAAAGAGGAAAGTTGTAACTCAATTCCTAGAGCACAAGTCTTGAACAAAAAAAAAAGCTCAGGCACAGTTTCCAAGCCCTATTACTGGCACAAATCAAAAATAAAAATACCCTTTTGATGTACATGTGTCCCCTTCTCTTTCTATAAGAGAACCATTAAAAAATATCCCTTCTGGGCTGGGAAGGTGGCTCAGTGGTAGAGCGCTTGCCTTGCATGCTCGAGGCCCTGGGTTCGATTCCTCAGCACCACATAAGCAGAAAAAGCCGGAAGTGGCGTTATAGCTCAAGTGGTAGAGCACTAGCCTTGAGCTGAAGAGCTGAGGGACAGCGCTCAGGCCCAGAGTTCAGGCCCCACGACCGGACCCAAAAAAAAAAAAAATATCCCTTCTGAGAAAACCAAATTTGAGACACAAGAATTATCCAATATGAGTCATTTTATTATAGCGCTGTGAGTTCTGTTCCGGGCCTCACACACTCACTTGGATTTTTCACTCAAGGCTGGTACTCTAACTAATTGAGCCTCACGTCTACTTCCAGGTTTTTGCTAGTTAATCAAAGATGATAGTCTCTTTGGGGCTGGGAAGGTAGCTCAGTGGTAGAGTGCTTGCCTTGCATGCATGAGGCCCTGGGTTCGATTCCTCAGCACCACATAAACAGAAAAAGCCAGAAGTGGTGCTGTGGCTTAAGTGGTAGAGCGCTCACCTTGAGCTGAAGAGCTGGGGGACAGCGGCCAGGCCCAGAATTCAAGCCCCAGGACTGGCAAAAAAAAAAAAAAAAGATGATAGTCTCATGGACTTTTCTGCTGAGGATGGCTTTGAACTGTTATCCTCAGCTATCACCTTCCTGAGTAGCTAGGATTACAGGTGTGATGGCTTGCTCTTCCTTCCTTCCTTCCCTCTCCTTTCTTTCTTCCTTCTTTTTTTTTTTTTTAATTTTTGCTGGTCATGGGGCAAGGCCTGAACACTGTCCCTAGTTTCTTTGTGCTCAAGGCTAGCACTCTACTACTTGAGCCACAGTGCTACTTCTGCTTTTTCTTTTAACTGTATTTTTTTTTGTCTTTTCTTTTTTGGTACTGGGGATCGAACCCAGGACGTTGCACTTGCTAGGCAAGTGCTTTGCCACTGAGCTACATCCCAGCCCTAGTTCTGCTTTTTATGAGTGATTTATTGGAGATAAGAGACTAGGACTTCTCTACCTGGGCTGGCTTTGAACTGCAATGCTCAGATTTCGGCCTCCTGAGTAGATAGGATTATAGGTAATGGTCACTGGCACCTAGCTTCTTTCCTTCCTTCTCTCTCTCCCACCCTCCCTCTCCTTCCTTCCTCTCTTCCTTCTTTTTCTCCCTCCCTTCCTCTGTCTCTCTCTCCTGATTTTTCTTTCAATGCCAGTACTAGGGCTTGAACTCAGAGCCTCATACTCTCACTTGGCTTTTTCTACTCAAGGCTAGTATTCTACCACTCCAGTCACATCTATACTTGTTCTTTTTTTTTTTTTTTTGCTGCTGAATAGGAGATATGAGTCTCACAGACTTTTCTGTCCAGGCTGTTTGGCTCTCAATCCTCAGATCTCAGTTTTCTGAATAGTTAGGACTTCAACAGGCCTGAGCCACCTGCACCTATTCTCTCTCTCTCTTCCTCTCTCTCTCTCCTTTCTTTTCTCTCTTGTTTACTTCCTTTCTTTTCTCTGTTTTCTTTTTTATCTTCCTTTTTTTTTTTTGCAAGTCCTGGGGCTTGAACTCAGGTCCTGGGCACTGTCCCTGAGCTGCTTTTACTCAAGTTTAGCACTCTACCACTTGAGCCACAGCACCACTTCTAGATTTTTCCCTTTATGTGGTACTTAGGAATCAGACCCAGGGCTTCATGCATGCGAGGCAAGCACTCTACCACTAAGCCACATTCCCAGCCCCAGATAATACTATTCTTAAGCTCTAAATCCAGTACATAGGCTTTGTCTTCTCAAATGGTATCCTTTTCTTTTTCTTTTCTTCTTTTTCTTTCTTTCTTCCTTTTTTTTTTTTTGAGTACCAGTACTGGGACTTGAACTTAGGGTCTGGGTGCTGTCCTTGAGTCTTTTTTTTGTCTTGTCAGTTGTGAGTCTTGAAATCTAGGCCTGGGAGATGTCCCTGAGCTCTTCAGCTCAAGGCAAGTGCTCTACCACTTGAGCCACAGCACCACTTCCAGTTTTCTGGTAGTTAATTGGAGATAAGAGTCTCACAGCCATCCCAGCCCGGGCTGGCTTCAAACTGCAATCCTCAGATGTCATCCCTCTGAGTAGCTAGGATTACAGGCGTGAGCCACTGGTGCCTGGCTGTCCTTTTTTTGTGCTCAAGGCTAGTGCTTTACCACTTGAACCACTGCTCTATTCCTAGCTTTTTGGTAGTTTTTTTTTTAATTGATGATGATAAGTTTTCTGCCTAGACTGGCTTTCAATTGTGATCCTCAGATTTTAGCCACTTGAGTAGCTAGGATTACAGGTGTGAGGCATCAGCGCCCAGAAGTATAGCTCTTAAACTCAACAAATATTTCTGCACTCTTGCTTAAGAACTCATAATATGGCCAGGGACCAGTGGCTCATGATTATAATCCTAGCTACTCAGGAGGCTGAGATCTTTAGATCATAGTTCAAGCCAGCCCTGGCAGGAAAAGTCTGTGAGTTTCATCTCTAATAAGCAAATGCTGGAAGCAGAGCTATGACTAAAATGGTAGAGCACTAGCCTTGAGCTACAAAAACCTCAGGGACAGTGCCCACAATGAACAAAAAATGAAAATACCTCACAATGGCTCCCTCCTTGTTGCCATGGGGATTGAACTAATCCTCAGCTAATCCTCAGCCTCCACACCAAGCTTTCATTTCTCTGAATATATATTCAGGCACAACACTCACTGGATATCAGATGTATGATAAGCAAGGCCATGGATGACCTCTGCTCTGAGCCTCTGTTATTCTCTGGGTTTTAGGAGCTGATGGGAATGTCAGCTCCTTGAAGGCATTCTATTTTGTTCATTGTTATATCCTGGTACAGAGTCTGCCACATGTAGAGACTTAGTAAATATATATCAGAAGAATGAGTAAATTTAGCTGGGCACCAGTTAATCCTAGTACTGGGGAAGGCTGAGATTTGGAGAACCAAAGTTCAACGGAAGGCTAAGCAGAACAATTTGGTAGATTGCATCTTTTTTTTTTTTTTTTTTTTTGGTCGGTCATGGGGCTTGAACTCTGGGCTTGGGCGCTGTCCTTATGCTCTTCAGCTCAAGGCAAGTGCTCTACTGCTTGAGCCACAGCGCCACTTCCAGTTTTCTAGCGGTTTATTGGAGATAAGAATCTCAGGGACTTTCCTGCCCTGGCTGGCTTTGAACCATGATCCTCAGATCTCAGCCTCCTGAATAGCTAGGATTACAGGCATGAGCCACCAGTGCCCGGCTCAGATTCCATCTTTTAAATAATCAGCCAATAAAAACAGTGGGTAAAGGTGTAACTGAAATGGTAGAGCACCAACCTAGTATGTGTGAGAATCTAAGCTGAAACTCTAATATTCCTTCCAAAAAAGAACGAGGAAGACACCCTTGGCTCATGCCTATAATCCTAGCTATGCTGGAGGCTGAGGATGGAGGATTATGGTTTGAAGCCAACCTCAGCAGACAAATTCTTGAGACTCTTATCTCAAATTAACCAACAAAAAGCTGGAATTGGTAGCAAGGCTCAGGTGGTAATGTCAGCCATAGCTTACTATGTACAAGCTCTGAGTTTAAGTCCTGGTATGGAAACACAAAAAACTAGCCAGGCACCAGTGGATCACCCTTGTAATCCTAGCTACTCAGGAGGTTGAGATCTGAGGATCACAGTTTGAAGCCAGCCTGGCAGGAAAAGTCCATGAGACTCTTATCTCCAATTGACCACCAAAAAGCCAGATGTGGAGCTGTGGCTCAAGTGATAGCCTTGAACAAAAAAAGCTCATGGATAGTTCCCAGTTCAAGCCCTAGCTCAAAAATCCCAAACTAGAACTGGAAATGTGGTAGAGCACCAGGCTTGAGCAAACAAGTCAGAGACCAGGTTCTGAGTTCAAACTTCAATACTGGCATGTATGGACACACACACACACACACACACACACACACACACACACACACACACACACACACACACACACACACACACACACACACACACACACACACACACACACACACACACACACACACGAAATGGTTGGTGCTGGTGGCTCACACTGGTAATCCTAACTACTTAGGAAGCTAAGATTTGAGAATCGCAATTTGAAGCCAGCCAGGGCAGAGAAGTCCATGAAACCAAGTGGTAGAGCCCCAGCTTTGAGCAAAAAAGCTAAGGAACAGAAGGATGCTGGTGGCTAACACCCGTAATCCTAGCTACTCAGGAGGCTGAGATCTGAGGATTGCGGTTCAAAGCCTGCCCAGGCAGGAAAGTCTGTGAGACTCTTATCTTCAATAAACCACCAGAAAACCAAAAGTGACACTGTGGTTCAAAGTGGCAGAGCACTAGCATTGAGCTGAAGAGCTCGGGGAGAGTGCCCAGGCCTAAAGTTCAAGCCCGACCACCACCACCAACAACAAAAAAAAGCTAAGGGACATCAGCCAGGTCCTGATTTCAAGCCCCAGTACCGCTGCCCCCACCAAAAAAAGAGTAAGGATTGAAAAGCCCCAGAGCAAAATAATTAACAGAAGCCCATGTTGAAGTTCAATGTGAGAGCACAAGACAATTGCTGGTGGACCATTACACAGAAGCTCTGGTTTGAGAGCTTCGGTTTGGTTCACTGGCTGGGGAATAATTAACAAAGGGTTCAGTTTCAGATTCAAACCAGAGGAGGCTCTTAATGATAAAGCAGTTAACACACAGGTTCTGTAAGAGGCAACCAAAAAGATGCTATTGCTGGGCCTTGATGAATCAACTAAAAGCCCCTTAACTTTGTATCTTTGAACTAAGCTATTCTCTGCTGTAGGCTCTTTGTAATCACTTTGGGCTCCAGGAAAGACCAGGTTCACTGGTAAGTATCTTATGTGGCAGGCAATGCCTTCTTTGTTGTTATTGTCCGTCATGGGGCTTGCACTCAGGACCTGGGTGCTATCCCTGAGCTCTTCAGCTCAATGCTAGTGCTCTACCACTTTGAGCCACAGTGCCACTTTCTGTTTTCTGGTGGTTTATTGGAGATAATCACGGATTTTCCTGCTAGGGGTTGCCTTTGAACTGTGATCCTCAGATCTCAGCCTCCTGAGTAGCTAGTATTATAGGTGTGAGCCACCAGCCCCTGGCTGGGCAATGCCTTCCTACCATCTTAAAAGCAAGCAGCTAAAAGCTCAGGAGATCACCTGCCAATTTTCCCCAATGGAAAAGTGATAACAATTCTCCAGGGCTCCTCCAAGGACAAAGACCAAGCTAATAGGCAACCAGTCTACATTTGGACCTCAGACTACTGCCAGTCATAGGGCCTGAACTCTGGGCCTGGGCACTGTCCCTCAGCTCTTCAGCTCAAGGCTAGCGCTCTCCACTTGAGCCATAGCGCCACTTCTGGTTTTTTCTGCTTATGTGGTGCTGAGGAATCGAACCCAGGACCTCATGCATGCAAGTTAAGCACTCTACCACTGAGCCACCTTCCCAGCCCTGGACCTGATTTTTTGGGGGTAGACTAGAGAGGTACTCATGGTGGAACAGTCAACAGAGCTTCAGTCTGATGTCAAACTAGAGGCAATATAATGATGGACAAGTTAACAGAGAGGTCCGAGTTTGACCAATAACACTAGTTTTAACTTTTTATTGTTTACTCAGTATTTATTTCCCCTTGAGTTGGGGGTCAGGAAAAGTATCAAGATGGATTTAAAGTAGTAGGTCAATTCTATCACCTCAGAAATTTCACAAAGAGGAACTCCCTCCCCCCAAATCATGCACAACAATATTCATGATCAACCATCCTTAATCTAGACTCAAAAAAACCCCAACATAATGTTAAAGAAAACAAGTTCCCCCCAATTCTCTTGCTACCTATAGACTTTTGTAGACAGTGAGTACCTATCTGGGGTTACAGGCTATGCAAAGAAGAATCAACATGCAGGTCTGAACTGCTATCCACCAGAAGACCTTCTTCAAGGCTAGGCCCTGACTGGTGTCTGGGAATTTACTTACATTTCAGAAGTATTCCCCCTAATCCCCAAATGGTGAATAGCTCACTCTGTCTAAATTACTTGCATAAACAACGGGATTAATGCTGAACACTTGCTTTCCTTCCAGGAGTGTGGAATTTGGTTATATAGCTGTCACGTAGCAAATGAGAGAAGTAAACACATCCTGAATTAGTCCAATAGGAAAGGACTCTTGTGAACTTGTGCCTGATCTCCCTCGCCACCCCACACCACTTGGTCCCATACATCATTTCTCTTTGCTGTATCTTTTAGCTATACTAAATCACAGCAATGAATGCAACCATATGCTGAGACTTGAGTCCTCGTAGTACATTTCCTGAGCTTTCAGCTCTATTTTGAGATGCTGGCACACATCTGAACAATCCAGCTCACTGATAGACTTAGGTCATCAGCAATTTACTTTATCATGGAATAAATCCCATGGACAGTTCCAGTTAGAAATGCTTTGTGCAAGTAACCACACTATCAAATAATAGATTGACAAATGTGAGATCAGTTTCCTTCCTCAAAGGGAATAACACCAGCAGGTGTTAGTTCCATAGCTCAGAAAATTTGGGCTACCAGGTTGGAATGTCTAACTGTGCACTGACCCTGAGGTCCTAAGATGTCAGCCACAGTTGAAACTGATACATAAGTGATAGCATGTGGACTTGGAGAGGAGGAGCTGGAGTGAGAACTTCTTTGATATTTGCTGGTAATTCTGGCTGACAAGAGATTTGGGTAACTTAATATCCAAGTGATCTCTCCTCACTTGGAACTCCCCTCCAATAATGGACATTCCTTTGTCTCTGATCCATTCCAGGGTTAGTATTTTGGCCCTGAGTGGACATGGGAGGAGATAAGGGTGGTCTTAAGAAATTTCCCCATTGCCTCTACCCCATAGAAGCCCTAGTTCAATCTCAGGGCCTATGGTTGCCCCCATACTGTTGTGACACTCCAAAAACTTGACACCTCTGCTTCCTGCTTTGGGGGAATCATCCCAATGCATTGACAAGTGTGGGGTTGGCTACACAAGAACTGCTGTGTTGGGAATCTAGAAGTCTTAGCCCTCTTAAGTCTTACTTAAAATGTAGCATCATGAAACACCCGGAGTAGACTTCAATATTTCCTCCTCCCCTAAGTCCTGCACTACCACCAGGCCACATCCCTCCTCTTCTCAGGAAAAAAGCCAGGATCCTCAGCATGGCCCAAGAAGCCCTACAACACCTGGCCTGTCTCATCTGATAATTATCACATTATAAGACAGCCATGCTCTGGCTTATACAAGGATCCTTCTAACACATTCTGTCTTCGATGCCTATGCACTAGCTTTTCTCTCTGTTGAAGGTTCTTCTCCCTGTCATACTATAGCTTCCCTCTCATTTCACTCAAGCTCTTATCTCAATGCCACTCTGTCAGGAATGTCTTCCCTTGATGACACCACCAGAAGAGCCCAGCCCCACTCCTGTAACTCACCTCCCTTCCTTGCTTCATCTTCAGCTAGCCTATTGTTATGATTAGCCTTGATTTATGACAGGGTTACATCTCAATAAACCTATCTTTAGTTAAAAATACCCTAAAAATTAATTTAGTACAGTCGAGCTACCAAATACCCTAGCATGGCGTGGCATATTTTAAACATGCCCAAGAACACTTAACATTAGTATTCAGCTGGACAGTCATCTAGCACAAAGTCTACTTTATAAACAAGTGTTGACTATTTATGTTGTTTCTTGAATACTACACTGAAAGTGAAAAACAAAACAGACTAGCTACATGGATACACTTTTGCACCATTAGAAAGTCAAAAAATCAGAAAGTTGAAAAATTGCAAGTTGAATCATCATAAGTTGGGGACTTTTCTATCGTGTGGGGTGCCAGCCCACAAGGGTAAGGATTTCTGTCAGTTTAGTCACAGCTATGTCCCCAACTTCCTAAAACAGTTCCTGGCATACCATCGGTGCTCAGTGTGTCTGCTGAATGCATGACTGTGTGAAACACTGTGACATAGGAAGTACCCAGCAAGTGCTTGTTGAATGAACACATCACTGCAAGAATGAGTATGGGGCCTCCATTTGTCTATGGGTCCCAGAGCTCCCTTGTGGCCATTCCCTGGCAGATCTGGGAACTGGCCCTCACAGCACAGCTTTATTTACAACACAAGGAGGGAGGGGAGAGGGAGGAAGAAAGAACTGAGAGTGACAGGACAGTGGGGAGGGCCGGGCTGACAAGACCCTACTTTTGCTCCCGCCTCCAAACGATGACCATGCCACTGGCGTCACTGGAGGCGAGTAGACTCTCATCACAGTTGAAGCTGACGTCAAGTACAGGTGCACTGTGGCCCTGCAGCTTGTTGACTGCAGCTTTGGCTGCCCTCTCCACATCAAAGAAGTGCACGCACATGTCCTCACTGCCTGTCACTGTCCGGGCAAAAGGAAAAGGGCATCAGGAAGCTACTGGGATCCTGGGTGTGAACTTAGCTCAGGTGTGAGAGGTGTGAGGTCCCAGCATGCCTTGAGGTCTGAGGGGACTATCCCCAAATGGGAGGTCATTTAACTCTACATGGAGATTGTCAGATTTCTCTTGCAGGCTCTGATGTTCTCAGTGGGTTTGGGGCTTTGGGCCTAAAATGATTGTAGCTGGAAATCTCAGCACCAGGCTGTTAAGCAATGAGAAGACACAAGGCCCAGGAAGTCACGGCATCAGAATGTTGTGATATCTGAGCCATATTGGTAGTTGGTCCCTGCCTTTCCCCAGATGCCCAGGTCCCTGTCCCTCTGGAACTCACCCACACAGGCCCCCTGGCGGAAGGACATGAGGGGGCAGAAGATGCTACGCACAGGGTGCGAGCTCTGCTCAATGGGGAAACTTCTCTTTAGCTGCAGGGTTCCCTCGTTGTCCACCACCCTGAGGAGAAGGTGAAAAAGTGAGTCAGGTTCTGCTCCAGCCCCAGGAGAGTGACCAGTGATAGGCCATTCTGTGTCCTCACCCCTGCAGCTGAGTTCTTTCCAAGGTTCACAAAATCTAGTTTTCTTTCTTTCTTTCTCTTCCTTCCTTTCTTCCTTCCTTCCTTCCTTTCCTTTTCTTTCTTTCTTTCTTTTTCTGGTTGTGGGGCTTGAACTCTGGGCCTGGGCGCTCTCCCTCATCTCTTCAGCTCAAGGCTAGTGCTCTACCACTTGAGCCACAGCACCTCTTCTGGTTTTCTGGTGGTTTATTGGAGATAAGAGTTTCAAGGAACCGGGTGCCAGTGGCTCACACCTGTAACCTAGCTACTCAGGAGGCTGAGATCTGAGGGTTGTGGTTCAAAGCCAGCCTGGGCAGGAAAGTCCATGAAACTATTTTTTTTGTTGGTTGTGGGGTTTGAACTCTGGGCCTGGGTGCTGTCCCTCAGCTCTTCAGCTCAAGGCTAGCACCCTACCGCTTGAGCCACAGCACCACTTCCAGGTTTTTCCTGCTTATGTGGTGCTGAGGGTGGTGAGGAATCCAACCCAGGACCTCATGGATGTGAGGCAAGCACTCTACCACTGAGCCAACTTTGCAGCACTATTCTTTTTTTTTTTTGTATGCTAGTATTGGGGCTTGAACTCAGGGCCTGATCTTGTTTTATGTTGCTTTTTTTTGTTTGTTTGTTTTGCTCAAGGTTGGTGCTCTACCACTTGAACCATATCTCCACTTCTTGCTTTTTGGTAAGTTAACTGAAGATAAGAACCTCATGGAGTTCGCTGCTCAGGCTGGCTTTAAACTGGGATCCTCAGATCTCAGCCTCTTGAATATCTAAGATTACAAGTGTAAGCCACCATTGCCAGTAAAAGATTTTTTTTTAAGTTTTAGCAAGGATTTATTTATTTATTTATTTTTTTGCCAGGGGCTGGGAAGGTGGCTCAGTGGTAGAGCACTTGCCTTGCATGCTCAAGGCCCTGGGTTCAATTCCTCAGCACCATATAAGAAAAAAGCCAGAAGTGGAGCTGTGGCTCAAGTGGTAGAGTGCTAGCCTTGAGCTGAAGAGCTGAGGGACAGCACCCAGGCCTAGAGTTCAAGCCCCAGGACCGGACCCAAAAATAAATAAATAAATATTTTTTTTTTGCCAGTCCTGAGGCTTGAACTCAAGGGCCTGGGCACTATCACTGAGCTTCTTTTGCACATGGCTAGCACTCTGCCACTTGAGCCACAGTGCCACTCCCAGCTTTTTCTTTTTATATGGTATTGAGGAATCGAACCCAGGGCTTCATGCATGCTAGGCAAGCACTCTACCACTAAGGCATATTCACAGCCCAAGGATTAGCAAGACAAAGTTGGGGAAAGTGTGTGTGTGTGTGTGTAAACACTTTCTGCTCCTCACCCAGGAAATGGGATTAAATAGTCCTACATAGAAAAATAAAATGTTGAAAGGAAGGCTGAAGTGTGGCTCAATTGGCAGAATGCTGGCCTATCAAATGTAAAGCCCTTGAGTTCAAAACTCAAGTATCACCAAAAAGAAAAAGAATTCTAAAGAAAAATAAAATAGTATAATAAAAAGTATCCATGGCCGGGTGCCCGTGGCTCACGCCTGTAATCCTAGCCACTCAGGAGTCTGAGATCTGAGGCTTGTGGTTCAAAGCCAGCCCCGGCAGGAAAGTCTGTGAGAAACTTATCTCCAACAAACCACTCAGAAAACTGGAAGTCAGGGCTGGGTGCTGGTGGCTCACGCTTGTAATCCTAGCTACTCAGGAGGCTGAGATCTGAGGATCGCGGTTCAAAGCCAGCCCGGGCAGGAGAGACAGTGAAACTCCTATCTCCAATAAACCACCAGAAAACCGGAAGTGGCGCTGTAGCTCAACTGGTAGAGCGCTCGCCTTGAGCTGAAGAGCTGAGGGACAGCGCCCAGGCCCAGAGTTCAAGCCCCACGGCCAACCAAAAAAAAAAAAAGAAAAAAGAAAACTGGAAGTGGTGCTGTGGCTCAAGTGGTACAGCACTAGCCCCATGACTGACAAAAAAAAAGTATAAAAAGTATCCTGTTGGGCAGTGATTTTCGGGCTAGGCTGGATGTTATGTGGGAATCTTTTCATTATGCCAATCCCAGGCCCAGCATAGAACTGAAATTGCCAGACTGGAACAGAGCCTGGAGTTGTGACTTTTCCTTTTGGTGCTGGTATTGGGGCTTGAACTCTGGGCCTGGGCACTATCCCTGGGCTTTTGTGCTCAAAGTTAGGGTTCTCTAGTTTGGCTTTTTGGTAGTTAGAGATAATAGTTTCATGGACTTTCCTGCGTAGGCTGGTTTTGAACTGTGATCTTCAGATCTGAGCCTCCTGATTCAACTAGAATTACGGGCATGAGCCACTAGCACCTGGCTGTCCTTTAGCATTTTCTTTTGGTCAGTCATAGGGCTTGAACTCTGGGCCTGAGTACTGTCCCTGAGCTCGTCAGCTCAAGGCTAGCGCTCTACCACTTGAGCCATAGCGCCACTTCTGGTTTTCTGGTGGTTTATTGGAGATAAGAGTTTCAAGGACTTTCCTGCCTGGGATGGCTTTGAACCACAACCCTCAGATCTCAGCCTCCTGAGTAGGATTATAGGTGTGAGCCACTGGTGCCCGGCTGTCCGTTAGCTTTTTATCTCAAGGTTGGCACTTGAGCCACAGTTCCACTTCTGGCTTTTTAGTGGTTAACTGGTGATAGGTCTTCCAGATTTTGCTGTCCCACTCCCCCAGGTAGCTTTGAATCTTGACCCTCAACCTCCTGAGTAGGTGTAAGCTACTGGTATTCTAACTCCTGACATTTAATTAATTAGTTAATTAATTATTGCCAGTCCTGGGGCTTGAACTCAAGGCCTGGACTCTATCCCTGAGCTTTGTATGCTCAAGGCCAGCACTCTACCACTTGAGCCACAGCTTCACTTCCAGCTTTTTCTGAGTAGTATTGGAGATAAGAGTCTCAAGGTCTTTTCTACTTGGGCTGGCTTCAAGCCATGCTCCTCAATTCTGTGCTCCCGTAGTAGCTAGGGTTATAGGCATGAGCCATCAGCACCCGGCCTGACATTCTTTTGTTTTTGAGAGTCTCAGTATGAATCCCAGGCTGGCCTCAAATGCAAAATCTTCCTGCCTTCCCTCAATTCTAGGATAACACGCATGTGGGACCACATTCATCTTTGGACATGATGAGTGCTTCAGGTCATTCTACCTGACTGCCTGACTGAGAGATGCACTTGGACCACATGACAGATGAGTGGGAAAGGAAATTCTCTGCAAAAATTGAAAGAAAAGATAACAAGGCTTGGGGTAGCTCAGTGGCAGAGTATGCTTAGCCTGTGTAAGGCTGCAGGTTCAATCCCAGCAGCATAAAAACAATCAAATAAAGCCAGGCACGGGTGGCTCATGCCTGTAATCTTAGCTACTAAGGAGACTGAGATCTGAGGATCATGGTTCAAAACCAGCCAGTCTGTGAGATTCTTATCTCCAATAAGCCATCAGAAAACCGGAAGTGGTGCTATGGCTCAAGTGGTAGAGTTAGTCTTGAGCTGAAGGCTGAGGGACAGCATCCAGGCCCAGAGTTTACCCCACAACTAACAAAAAAATCAAATAAGGGGGCTGGGAATGTGGCTTAGTGGTAGAGTGCTTTCCTAGCATGCATGAAGCCCTGGGTTCGATTCCTCAGTACCACATATACAGAAAAAGCTGGAAGTGGTGTTGTGGCCCAAGGCATAGAGCACTAGCCTTGAGTACAGAGAGGCTCAGGGACAGTGCCCAGGCTCTGAGTTCAAGCCACAGGACCAGCAAAAATAAAATCAAATAAGGCCAAGTGCCAGTGGCTCCTGTTTATAATCCTAGCTACAGGAAGCTGAGATCTAAGGATTAAGGTTCAAAGCTAGTTTTCATAGAAAAATCTGTGAGAGGGGCCTGGGAATGTGGCTTAGTGGTAGAGTACTTGCCTAGCATGCATGAAACCCTGAGTTCATTTCCTTAGTACCATATAAACAGAAAAAGCCAGAAGTGGTGCTGTGGCTCAATTGGTAGAGTGCTAGTGTTTAGCAAAAGAAGCTCAGGGACAAGGCCCTGAGTTCAAGCCCCAGGACTGGCATAAAAAAAAGAAAAATCTGTGAGATTCTATCTACAATTAACCAGAAAAAAAAGCTGGATTGGGGTGGAGGCACGGCTCAAGTGGTAGAATGCCAGCCAATGAGGAAAAACATCAGATTCTTGGGAGAAAATAAAACAACAAAAAGCCAGACTGGAGGCAAGGCTTAAGTGGTAAGAGCACCAGACAAAAACAGAAAAAGATAAGCAAGAATGGTAGGCCTGAGTTTAAGCCCCAGAACAGACACAAAAATAGATAGACAGACAGACAGACAGACAGATAGACAGATGGAAAAATAAGCCTCTGTTCTAAGGGAAAAGGGCTAGTTGTGTGTGTGTGTGTGTGTGTGTGTGTGTGTGTGCGCGCGCACACACACACACACATGTGCGCATGGTATTAGGGTAAAACCCAGGGATCTGTACATAGTAGACAAGTGCTCCACCATTGAGCTACCAGTCCTTGGTCCTGCTCTATTTTAGGCCTCATTTTGCCAAACTTTAAAATGGAGAAAGTGAAGCTGGGTGCCAATGGTTCATACCTATAATTGTAGCTACTTAGGAGGATGAGATATGAGTTTAATGGTTCAAAGCCAGCCAGGGAAGACAAAACTTTGAGACTCTGATCTCCAATTAACTAGCAAAATGTCAGAAGTGGAGGTGTGACTCAAGTAGTAGAGTGCCAGCTTTGAGAGGAAAAGAAGAGTGAGAGTATGAGTATGAGGCTCTAAGTTCAAGTCCCAGTACAAACACACACACACATACACAGATAATGATAGTACCTACTTCACAGGCTAGTGTGAGGACTAAATAAGGAAATACATAAAAAGCTTTGAATGGGGTCTGGCCACACCAGTTGTGGTACAGGTGCTCCCTATTGCTGTTATTGTTACTGTTGCATACTGACATTATCATACTGTGCATCCTGTATATTATGGGCCACACACATAATCATATTGTGCTATTGTTGCTGTCATTAGTACTATTATTATTATTAACATTTTTTTTTCTTTTGCAGCACTGTGATAGAAGCTAGGGCCTATCCATTGCTAGGCAGGTACTTTACCACTGAGCTCCATACCAGGTCCTATTATTATCATATTATAAGAAATGTGAACTTCTACCCTCAGTGAAATTATCCTGATGCAGGAGATGGGCTTTTGTTTCAGTCTGATGGAAGAGGCCAGCCCTCCCTTCCCAGGTGGTCCTCCTGATGGGTGATAGGCCCACCTGTAGAGCAGCAGTTTGCTGAGGCAAGCATTGATGAGAAGTGAGGGATCCCGGGCCTCTCGGCTGACCCAAGAGCGAGCAGAGATGCTGGTTACTGGACTGCCCTCATGTACCACCAGTCGCTTGGCCTTGGTTAGTTTCCCTGCAGAGAAAGATGAGGGTGAAGGCTGAGCCTTGGGAGGACTGGAGGAAGAACAGGCCAACAATGCCAGTATATGGCCTGCCTACCTGTGGCCATATCGAAGAGGAAGGAGAAGACACTGCCACGGTCATCACCTGCCCAGAGAAGTCGGCCAGGAGCATCAAAGGACAGAGCGAGGACACGACCTGTCAGCTTGCTGGAGCCACCTTTTACTTTCTTTCCCGTGGAGATGTTCATGACATGTATGTTGTGCTTGGCATTGCCCACCTGTGGGTTGAATGTATCCACCATCAACTCAAGCCCAACCAGTCCCTCCTCAAGTCTGACTACAGTGGGGCAGGAAGACGATATAGACACACACACACACACACACACACACACACACACACACACACACACACACACACACACACACACACACACACACACACACACACACACACACACACACACACACACACACACACACACACGTTCCTGTTCTCTAGCTAGCCCCTCTTTCAATCTACCCAGAGGAAGGCAGCTGCTCATGGGATGATCAGGAGCCATAAAGTTGCCCTCTTGTGCTTGCTGAAAGCCATAGGGCTCTTTTAGGCCTGAAGTATCATTGCAGCTTCCCCTTGTGCTCAGACTGCTCCAGGCCATGGCAGACTTTCTATATCCTTCCCCTGCCCTCTGACCAGTCTATCCTGAAGTCTGATCACAATGGGGTTGCTGTTGACAGGTAAGATAAACTTTCAGCCTCAGCAACCTTCTCCCTATCAGCAGCCCCTGAAGGTAGAAAACAGATGGACTTGGACTGATGGAATCAGAGGGGTCCCAGGGCTAGGGCCCCATCTCAACTTGGCCTTCCCTAGAGGCTACCATAATAAGTCTATCCCAGACCAAGAATTACATTTCCCCATTCTCTGGCTTGTTTCCCTTCAAGCCTGGCCACAGGAAGGCTTCTAGGATGAGACTGGGGTGTCTTAGATCTTATCCTCTAATACCCTCAGACAGCCCTCCGGACCCAGCATGCCCGCCCTTGGTGCGCGGGCACCCTGGAGCCTGACCACAGTGAGGTTGTTGTTGACGGGCTGGAAGGTGCAGGACAGCAGTTCGGCGCCATCGGGGTCAGGGATCTCCCGGATGCAGCGGCCGTCCTCGGAGGCCCAGATGCGCATGGTGGCATCGAGAGAGGTGGACACGAGGATGTCATTGGAGAGGGACCAGGCGAAGTCGGAGACACCACGGGTGTGGCCCCGCAACACTCGGAGCACAGTAGGTGGGGCGGGCACCAGCTGGCATAGGGAGATGCTGCCATCCAGTGAGCAGCAGGCCAGGCGGTGCCGGTCATCATTGGCGAAGCGCACCCTTGGGACTGCAATGCCAAGGAGCCATTTGTGGGAAGTCAGCACACTTGTTGGGCACTTTTGGTTTATAAAAGGCTCCGATGTGTGTACAGGGGGCTGGCACCCCACTGCACAAGGAATGGTGGCCTCAGCAAAAGGGCTTTCCTTGGCTGACAAAAGCAATGGTGACCTCAGGAGGCCCTCTGCCAAAATGCTCTCTAAATCTCAGCAGGCACTTTGCTGATTGCAAAAGTCTTCTGCAATTCGAAAAAGCTCCTACTGTCTGAGCACTTGACCATCACCAAGGTCACAGCAGTTTATAAAACCTTTGACAGTGTGCATCCCACTTGGCCCTCTGCAAGGGAGTTAGCATCAATATAGGCTTTGAGCTCTTCCAAGTGACTCACGACCCCAGGAAGCCTGCTGTGAAGGGCTCCCTTGAGTTTCTGAGGCCCTTCCCAGTGAGAAAGTCCCGAGATTTGTAGACCATTTTGCAGAGGGCTATTGAGTTTGCCAAAGGCTTTATGGGTGGTAAGTCCTCCTTCAGAGGCGTGGTGCCAAAGGCCTTGCATTCTGGAAAAGAATGCTTTGGGTGGTTGTTTGGACAAACATTTGGTGACAACCCACTACCCATGCACTGGCTCACCTGCTTCATCCACGTGCTGGTCAAAAACATGGTACATCCCTGCAAAGGCATAGTTCTCACTCAGTGATGTGTCTCCTGCCATGGCCCGACTTGCTTCTGCCACTGATGTGGGAACAACACTGCCAGGAGGCCTGGGCCCCAAAGAAAAGTTAGGAGGTAACAGGAGGTAGATATAATTATTAAGCCTGTCGTGTCCCAGGGCCCCTCTTCTCCTCCTCAGCCCGACTCCTTGGCTGCCTCTGATGTATACCTGTCCTCGTAGACTGCACGGTTCATCTGTGCCTGTAGCTGGTAGGAGCCACGGCTAACAGAACGGCGATGCCCTCGAGCCCCCAAGGCTCTAGGATCATCTTCAAAGTCCTGTAAACAGAGGGGATAAGGGTTAGTACATCTTAAAGATGACCTCTGAGATGCCAGGCAGGGTGAAATCCCAGAATGTTTTAGGGCAACATGGCCCAGCCTTAGAAAAATCATGTTTTTGTTTTTGTTTTGTTTTAGAGCCATTAAGAACCACTAAAGGCTGGGCACCAGAGGCTCACATTTGTAATCCTAGCCATTCAGGAGGCTGAAATATGAGAATCGCAGTTTGAAGCCAGCTAGGATAGAAAAAACTGTGAGACTTTTTTCTTTTTTTGGTATGGTCCAGGGGCTTGAACTCTGGGCCTGGGAACTATCTCTGAGCTCTGTTTGCTGAAGGTTAGCACTCAACCTCTTGAGCCACAGTGCCACTTCTGGCTTTTTCTGTGATTAATTGGAGATAAGAGTCTCAGACTTTCCTGCCTGGGCTGGCTTTGAACCATGAGCCTCAGATCTCAGCTTCTTTTTATCTATTTATTTATTTAATTTTGTCGGTCATGGGGTTTGAACTCTGGGCCTGTGTGCTTTCCCTGCACTCTTCAGCTCAAGGCAAGCACTCCACCATTTGAGCCACAGCACTACTTCTGGTTTTCTAGTGGTTTATTGGAAATAAGAGTCTCATGGATTTTCCTGCCTGGGCTGCCTTTGAACCATGATCCTCAGATCTCAGTCTCCTGACTAGCTAGGATTACAGGTGTGAGCCACTGGTGCCCAACAGATCTCAGCTTCTTGAGTAGCTAGAATTATGGGCATGAGCCACCAGCTCCCAGCTGACCATGAGACTTATCTCCAATTAATCACAGAAAAAGCCAGAAGTGCCACTAGACTGCTAGCCATGAGCAAAAGCACCTCAGGGACAGGGCCCAGGCCCACAGTTCAAGCCCCAGGACCATCAAAAAAAAAAAAAAAAAAAAGAGTCACTAAGTTCTGGAGCCTCAAAATATAATAAAAAATGATTGTTTTAAAACTATATGTATTTCATTCCATTACTTGCACTGTGGCAGGACTTTTCTATCAGTGCCTGCTTCTACCTTCTCATCCGCAACACAAGTTTTCTGCACTGAGAAAGAGTAGTGTGTGTGTGTGTGTGTGTACGTGTGTGCACGCGCGCCAATCCTGGGGCTTGAACTCAGAGCCTAGGTGCTATCCCTGAGCTTTACTTACTTACTAATTTATTTGTTTGCCAGTCCTGAGCTTGAACTCAGGGCCTAGGCACTGTCCCTGAGCTTCTTTTGTTAAAGGCTAGCACTCTATCACTTGAGCCACAGTGCAACTTCTGGCTTTTTCTGTTTATGTGGTACTAAAGAATCAAACCCAAGCTGGGTGCTGGTGGCTCATGCCTCGAATCCTAGCTACTCAGGAGGTTGAGATCTGAGGATTGTGGTTCAAAGCCAGCCCGGGCAGGAAAGTACATGAGACTCATCTCCAATAAATCACTCAGAAAACTGGAAGTGGTGTTGTGGCTCAAATGGTAGAGCACTAGCCTTGAACTGAAGAGCTGAGGGACAGTGCCCAGACCCAGAGTTCAAGCCCCATGACTGATGAAAAAAAATCAAACCCAAGCTGGGCGCTGGTACCTCATGCCTGTAATCCTAGCTACTCAAGAGGCTGAGATTTGAGGATCAAGGTTCAAAGCCAGCTTGGGAAGGAACATCCATGAGACTCATCTCCAATTAACCACCAGAAAATCAGAAGTGGTGCTGTGGCTTAAGTGGTAGAGTTCTTTCCTTGAGCTAAAGAGCTCAGGGAGGGGCTGGGAAGGTGGCTTAGTGGTAGAGCGCTTGCCTTGCAAGTCTGAGGCCCTGGGTTCCATTCCTCAGCACCACATAAGCAAAAAGAAAAAAGCCGGAAGTGGCACTGTAGCTCAAGTGGTAGAGCACTAGCCTTGAGCTGAAGAGCTGAGGGACAGTGCCCAGGCCCAGAGTTCAGGCCCCATGACCGGACCCAAACGAAAAAAAAAGAGCTGAGACAGCACCCAGGCCCAGAGTTCAAGACCCATGACTGACAAAAAAAGAATCAAACCCAGGGCTTCATGCATGCTAGGCAAGCACTCTATCACTAAGCCACATTCCCAGCACTCAGCTTTATTTTTGCTCAAGGCTAGTGCTCTACCAGTGCCCATTTTATTTCTCTAGTCCTAGTCTCCTTCATTCATGTCTCAGTTGTCACTTTCTCTGAAGGATCTTCACTCATCATTCCATCAAACATAGATTTCCAGCCAAGTACCAGCAGTTCAAACCTATAATCCTAGCTATCAAGGAGGCTGAAATCTGAGGGTCAAGGTTCAAAGCCATCCCAGGCAGGAAAGTCTAAGAGACTCTTATCTCCAATTAGCCAAAAAAAGTCAAAGTGGATGTGTGGTTCAAGCAGTAAGAGTGGGGGCTGGGAATGTGGCTTAGTAGTAGAGTGCTTGCCTAGCAAGCACGAAGCCCTGAGTTTGATTTCTCAATACCACATAAAGAGAAAAAGTTAGAAGTAACAAAGTGGCTCAAGTGGTAGAGTGCTAGCCTTGAGTAAATGAAGCTCAATGACAATGCCCAGGACCTGAGTTCAAGCCTCAGGACTGGCAAAAAAAAGTAGTAAGAGTGCCAGCCTTAAGTGATAAGCTAAAGAGACACTGTATAGGCTTTAAGTTCAAGCCTCAATATTGGTACCAAAAAACAAAACAAAACAAAAAACAAAAAACTTATCTTTGGGGCTGGGAAGGTGGCTCAGTGCTAGAGTGCTTGCCTTGCATGCATGAGGCCCTGGGTTTGATTCCTCAGCACCACATAAGCAGAAAAAAAATGCTGGAAGTGGTGCTGTGGCTCAAGTGGTAGAGCACTCGCCTTGAGCTGAAGAGCTGAGGGACAGCGCCCAGGCCCAGAGTTCAGGCCCCACGACCAGACCCAAAAAACAAACAAACAAATAAACTTACCTTTTTCACCTATCCTAGTTCCTATGTGTGTGTGTTTGTATGTGGTGCTGGGGATGGAACATAGGGCCTCATGTATGCTAGGCAAGCACTTTGTCAATAAGCCACATTCTTTTTTTTTTTTTTTTTGGGTCCGGTCGTGGGGCCTGAACTCTTGGCCTGGGCGCTGTCCCTCAGCTCTTCAGCTCAAGGCTAGTGCTCTACCACTTGAGCCACTTCCGGCTTTTTTTTTTTTTTGGGTCCGGTCATGGGGCCTGAACTCTGGGCCTGGGCGCTGTCCCTCAGCTCTTCAGCTCAAGGCTAGTGCTCTACCACTATGAGCCACAGCACCACTTCCGGCTTTTTGCTTTTTGCTTATGTGGTGCTGAGGAATCGAACCCAGGGCCTCGAGCATGCAAGGCAAGCGCTCTACCACTGAGCCACCTTCCCAGCCCCTTCCAGCTTTTTTCTTTTTTGCTTATGTGCTGCTGAGGAATCGAACCCAGGGCCTCAGGCATGCAAGGCAAGCACTCTACCACTGAGCCACCTTCCCAGCCCCAATAAGCCACATTCTTGACACTAAATGCTAGTCCTTTCTCATCTGTCAAGTCCACTTTAGTTTTCCATCACTACACCATGGTAGTTTATCTGGCTTGCTGAATGTTTACCATTGTGTTTGTCTCACTTATTTTTCATCATGTTTATTGGCTTAGTTGCTATCTCGAGACTCTGCTGCCCCTAAGAGCCTGCAACAGTGCCTTACAAACTGCTGCAGGTGATTGAGAAGTCTGTGGTAACCTAGAGAAGCAGGCAGTGTGGCGAAGAGCTCACCTCCATTCGGTCAAGGGTGGTGCGGCTGCTGCGAATGATGCTATTGCTATAGGCTCGAGCACTGCCTGGTTCGGAGAGAGGTCCGTACCGCTGACCCAACAGCTGACCCCGCAGCCTCAGGTACTGCCGACGCAATGCTGGGGGGTGCCCAGCCTTGGCATTCTCCCGCAGCAACTGGCTGCGCCGGCGGATATACTGAGTCCGAAACTGTGGAAACGTTGGTGTGCGGTAGGCGTTGTACCTGTAAGGTCAGGAGGCACGGTGGGCAGCAGGCATAGGATAGAGGGACTTGGTCAGTTGGGGATGGGGTGGCCAGACTGATCAAGTAGCTATAGCCACTGTGATGGGGCTGATTTACAGTAATTATAGGCATGGTGATACAGATTAATAATGAGGACCACTGAGTCAGTCTGCAGCTCTGTTGGGGTTGGCTAAGAGACTGAGTCAGGGATATCAGTAACAGGTGATAGAATTCTAGCATAGTGGTAGAACACTGGTGTAGCAATGGAGGCTAGTGTATCATAATAAGAGTTAATGCAGGGTGGTGATAGGGGTCACACTGGGATAGTGATATTGAGAAGTTGGGAAAGTGGCCAGCAATAAGGGTCTTTGAAGTCAACAACCTGAGCTCCATTTCCCCTTCCAAACAGACTTTATGCATGCACACATAATCACATTTCCCCAGGATGCACTTTAAAACCCTCTCTGAACTCTGCCAATCTCTCCTGGTGTTTGCAAGCTCACCTCGAACATGCCCACGAAGCCACACAAGGCAAATTCGCCGCCTAGTCTCACTTATCGCCATTACACATGCACCATAGTAAGTTCCGCTCCCAAGGGCTCAGACCCCACACCTCACCTCGCGTCCACTGCTAAGACTTGCTGCCACACAGCGGCCATTCCCCGGCCTCCTCCTCTGGCGTGTCCACCTGCGGGAGCCTGCAGGACAAGGGCTTGGAATGTCAGCGTCCCAAGAGAAGGCATCTAGTTCCAACCCTTCTGCCAGGTGACTGTTGCTATTGACACTGAGTCCTTCCAGACTCGGGATGTCGCGAAATCCCCATAAGACTGTCACCATGGTCATCACCCCAGCTCTGTCCTTCCTGGGCAGCGCCCCAGTGACTCACAGCAGCTATTCAGACTTGACCCCGCCCCTTCCCAGTCGCTATGGCAACGCCCGTCCCCCGCCCAGCAAGTCTTGCTTGACATTTCCCCCCATCTTGCTACAGCCGCCCTCCACCTTCCCTTCTTGGGTCCAAGAGCTTAGTCTAGGACCAGAGGACCACCTCTGGGGCTGCCTCCGTCTCTCGAGGCCCCCAGGGCGGCCCTGAGACCAGTGTCACCCGTTCCTTCTGTCTCTCTTCTCCTTTTCTCAGGCTTCAGGTAAGATGGCTGCCTGCTACCAAAAAGAGCTGCCGAGCCCAGAACAAATCGATAGGAACCTTTCCCTGGGCGTGGGAGTCTCGCAGGCGCACTAAGGGACAGTAGCTTCCGGCACAAGGATTGAGGCTCCACCCCTTGAGTTCTACCCACTCACTCATGGCACTTTTTGTATGTCTATACAGGGATAATGTACTGAGATCATAGGGACTGGAGTGAGTCTGCAAAATCATCCACTAGAAATCAGAAATAAGACTTGTAATCATTCACTAGAATTCAGAAATCCGACTTTCTTGTGAAAGAGTGGTTTAGTTCCCTTCTTAGCTGCATAAAATTGGCTCAGCAAAACTTGAATACGTTAATAAAATATAATCACCACGCAGAGATCTTTACAAAGTTGTTCTTAGAGTGATGGATGGGCCGCTGGATACCACTATGAGAAAAACTAGCCTGTGTTTGCCTGGAAGGGGAGGGGAGAGGAGCAGATGTCAGTGGATTGGGAGTGCTTGGACTTGGATGTCCCCAGACAGCATGAGGCTTAATTAAGTCTCTAAGGGCAGAAGATAAAATTAGGCAAAACCAACTTTGAGGTTTGGACTTAAGGAAGTTTTTGAATCTTGTTTTTTAAAAAAACATGGAAGATGCACTCATAGCCTAAACTGATCCTCTTGCCTCCCAACTGCCTTCAAACGGTCATCTTAAAGTCATGTAGATAAACATAAATTACTAGGTTGAAATTAAATGTGTAATAGTTAACTATTTGTATTTTAATACCAATTGAGAAATGTGAAAAATTATTCTTATAAATTGTCACCAATTTATTGTTTCATAACAAATTCATTTAATTAAACAATGTTTTTTTGCTTTCTTAAATGAGATTCAAAAACATATTAACCTTTTTCTGTATTCTAACAATAATATGTCACTGTGGCCACATGTCAGTGGCTCATGCCTGTAATCCTAGCTACTCAGGAGGCTGAGATCTGAGGACCTCTGTTCTAAACCAGACGGGGCTCTTATTTCCAATTAACCACCAAAAATCCCAAAAGTGGAGATATGGGTCAAGTGTTAGAATGTTAGCTGTGAGCAAAAAAAGCTAAGGGACAAGAACTAGCATAGAAAAAAAAATCTAGGGGCTGAGAATGTGGCTTAGTGGTAGAGTACATGCTTAGAAAGCATGAAGCCCTTGGTTCAATTCCTCAATACCACATAAACAGAAAAGGCTGGAAGTGGCACTGTGGCTCAAGTGGTAGAGCACTAGCCTTGAGCAAAAGAAGCTCAAGGACCATGCCCAGACCCTGAGTTCAAAGCCACAGGAATGGCAATCATCATCATCATCATCATCATCATCATCATCATCATCATCATCATCATCATCATCATCATCATCATCATCATCCAGGGGCTGGGACTGTGGCTTAGTGGTAGAGTGCTTGCCTAGCATGTGTGTGCCCTGGGTTTGATTCCTCAGTACCATATATACAGAAAAAGCTGGAAGTGGCACTGTGGCTCAAGCGTTAGCCTTGAGCAAAAGAAGCTCAAGGACAGTGCTCAGGTCCTGAGTTCAAGCCCAAGGACTGGCAAAAAAAAAAGTTAATAAAATAAACTTCCTGAAGTAAAGGAGAGCTTCACAGAACCACTGAGTTAGATTCAGCCAGCAATGCTAGATTTTTTTTTGGGGGGGGGTCCGATTGTGGGGCCTGAACTCTGGGCCTGGGCGCTGTCCCTCAGCTCTTCAGCTCAAGGCCAGTGCTCTACCACTTGAGCCACAGTGCCACTTCCAGCTTTTTTCTTTTTGCTTATGTGGTGCTGAGGAATTGAACCCAGGGCCTAATGCATGCAAGGCAAGTGCTCTACCACTGAGCCACCTTCCCAGTCCAGCAATGCTAGATTTTTGGTTTTTTTTTTCATTTTATTTTATTTTTGGGGGGGGTCTGGCTGTGGGGCCTGAACTCTGGGCTGAGCGCTGTCCCTCAACTCTTCACCTCAAGGCTAGTGCTCTACCACTTGAGCCACAGTGCCACTTCCAGCTTTTTTTCTTTTTGCTTATGTGGTGCTGAGGAATGGAACCCAGGGACTCATGCATGCAAGGAAAGCACTCTACCACTGAGCCACCTGCCCAGCCCATTGTTTTTTGTAAGGAGGAGGAAGCCTTTATTTTGTCCTCCCAGTGTTCTAGTGTTCTCACTCATATAGGAACAAGGCTAGAGACAAGACTGTTAAGCTGGGCGCCCATGGCTCACACTTGTAATCCTAGCTACTCAGGAGGCTGAGATCTGAGGATCTCGATTCAAAGCCAGCCCGGGCAGGAAAGTCCGTGAGACTCTTATCTCCAATAAACCACTAGAAAACTGGCAGTGGCGCTGTGGCTCAAGTGGTAGAGCACTAACCTTGAGCTGTAGAGCTGATGGACAGCACCCAGGCCCAGAGTTCAAGCCCCAAGACCTACAAAAAAAATTATATATATAAAAATCTTGAGGCTGGGAATGTGACTTCGTGGTAGCGTGCTAGCCTTGAGTACAGAGAGGCTCAAGGACAGAGCCCAGACCCTGAGTTCAAGCCCAGGACTGGCAAAAAAAATTAATCTTAATAGAAATATTATGGGCCCTGTTATTATCCTCATTTACAGATGAGGAAATCTGAAGGTGTAGGAGTTCAAGGGCAGCATTCTAATTAACTGGCCCTTATTTATGACTAATGCTGGATTTTTTGTCATGTTCTTCATTCACCACAAATGCTACTGTGATCAGTATTCCCACAAGAACTTATAGTACCATTTCTACCCTACCTAGACAAAGTTCCACCCTTCATTATAACCATCTTCTTTTTTTGTGCTGGTCCTAAAGCTTGAACTCAGGGTCTAAGCACTGTCCCTGAGCTTTTTTGCTCAAGACTAATGCCCTCCCACTTGGGCCACAGCTCCACTTTTGACTTTTTGATGGTTAATTGGAGCTAAGAGACTTGTGGACTTTCCTGCCCAGCCTGGCTTCAAGCTGTAATCATATCTCAGCCTCTGGAATAGCTAGGATTATATAAACATGACTCACCAGTTCCTGGTTAATTTTTGGTGCCATCCTGGGGCTTGAACTCAGAGTGTGGGTGCTACTTGAGCCCACAGTTCCACTTCTGGCTTTTTAGTGGTTGTCTCGGAACCTCGATCTTTACATCCCAGTCTTCTGAGTAGCTATAATTACAGGTATGAGTCACCAGCACATTGCCTGCTCTGTTTTTTTTGTTGTTGTTGGTGGTGGTGGTCATGGGGCCTGAACACTGGGCTTGGGTGCTGTCCCTTAGCTCTTCAGCTCAAGGCTAACATTCTACCACTTGAGCCACAGTGCCACTTCCAGCTACAGTCTACAGGTGTGGGGCATCATACCCAGCTGTTGGTTGAGAAGGGTTCTCATGAATTTTTTTTTTTTTGCCCTCTAACCTCAATTCTTCCAATCTCAGCTTCCTAGTAGCTAGGATTACAGGTATGAGCCACTGCTACTTGGCGTGTGTGTGTGTGTGTGTGTGTGTGTGTGTGTGTGTGTGTGTGTGTGTGTGTGTGTAGTTTGTAGGGCTTGAACTCGGCCTGCGCGCTGTCCTTCAGCTCTTCAGCTCAAGGCTAGTGCTCTACCTCTTGTTTTTTTTTTTGGGGGGGGGGGTGTTCGGTCGTGGGGCCTGAACTCTGGGCCTGGGCGCTGTCCCTCAGCTCTTCAGCTCAAGGCTAGCGCTCTACTACTTGAGCCACCGCGCCACTTACGGTTTTCTTGTGGTTAACTGGAGATAAGAGTCTCATGGACTTTCTTGCCTGGCTGGCTTTGAACCTCTATCCTCAGATCTCAGCTTCCTGAATAGCTAGGATTACAGTTGTGAGCCACCGTTGCCCAGCTATTTTTTAAGGAAAGGTTACACCTTATAGCTCATACTGGCCTCATACTTAACTTCTGCCTTAGCCTCTAAGTATTAAGATTATAGGCCCCTGTCATCATGATCAGCTTGAGTTTTCTCTCTCTTTTTGGGGAGATGTTGCAATTTTTTTTGTCAGTCATGGGACTTGAACTTTGAGCCTGGGCGCTGTCCCTGAACTCTTCAGATCAAGGCTACTGCTCTAGCACAGAGCCACTTCGTGTTTTTCCTAGACTGGTCTGAAACTATGATCCTCCTGGTTCCTGCCTCCCAAGTAGCTAGGATAGCAGATGTGGTGAGCCCCTGGCACCTGGCTTCAAGAAATATTTTTAAAGCCAGGCACGGGTGGCTCACACCTCTAATCCTAGCTATTAAGGAGGCTGAGATCTGAGGGTTACAGTTCAAAGCCAGCCCAGGCAGGAAAGTCCATAAGACTCTCATCTCCAGGGCTGGGAAGGTGGCTCAGTGGTAGAGCACTTGCCTTGCATGCATGAGGCCCTGGGTTCGATTCCTCAGCACCACATAAGCAAAAAGAAAAAAAGCTGGAAGTGGCGCTGTGACTCAAGTGGTAGAGCCCTAGCCTTGAGCTGAAGAGCTGAGGGACAGCACCCAGGCCCAGAGTTCAGGCCCCACAGAAAAAAAAGACTCTTATCTCCAATTAACCACCAGAAAACAGGAAGTGGTGCTGTGGCTCAAGTGGTAGAGCATTCTCCTTGAGCTGAAGAGCTCAGGCCCAGAGTTCAAGCCCCACAACCGACCAAAAAAAAAAAAATCTCATCACAAGGCTCAAAGTTCCTAGAAACCTAATCTAATGATAGGATTGTTTTAAGTATGATTTAGTAATTACTGCACATAAAGTATATGCAAACATTTGTTATTTCTTTAAGAAGCAAAGGTAACCTGGCCCCAAGCAGCAGCTCTGCCAATTCTGAGAAATGTGATCTCATGTAAGTCACATAACCTGTTTGTGATTCAGTGATTCAGCCTCTTCATCTGGAAAAAAAGAAACCAATGTGTCATAGAGTAATTGTGAGAACTAGATGAGATAATATTTGTAAAACTCCAGCTTTAGCCAGGCACCAGTGCTACAAGCCTGTAATCCTAGGTACTTAGGAGGCTGAGATCTGAGGATCACGGTTTGAAGCCAGCGTGGGCAGGAAAGTGTGAGACACTTTTTTTTTTTTTTTGGGTCCGGTCATGAGGCCTGAACTCTTGGCCTGGTTATTGTCCCTCAGCTCTTAAGCATGCAAGGCGAGTGCTCTACCACTGAGCCAATTTCCCAGCCCCGTCTGTGAGACTCTTATCTCCAGTAAACTACTCAGAAAAGTCAGAAGTATTGCTGTGGCTCAAGTGGTGAAATTCTAGCCTTGAGTGAAACAAGCTCAGAAACAGTGCACAGGTGAAGAAGAAGGAGGAGGAGGAGAAGAAGAAGAAGGAGGAGAAGAAGACAAAGAAGAAGGAGGAGGAGGAGGAGGAGGAGGAGGAGGAGGAGGAGGAGGAGGAGGAGGAGGAGGAGGAGGAGGAGGAGGAGGAGGAAGAAAGAAGAGGAAGAGGAGGAAGAGGAGGAGGAGGAGGAGGAGGAGGAGGAGGAAGGAGAAGAAGAAGAAGAAGAAGAAGAAGAAGAACAAGAACAAGAACAAGAACAAGAACAACAAGAACAACAAGAACAACAAGAACAAGAACAAGAACAAGAAGAAGAAGAAGAAAGAGGAGGAGGAGGAGGAGGAGGAGGAGGAGGAGGAGGAGGAGGAGGAAGAAGAAGAAGAAGAAGAAGAGGAAGAAGAGGAAGAAGAGGAAGAAGAAGAAGAAGAAGAAGAAGAAGAAGAAGAAGAAGAAGAAGAAGAAGAAGAAGAAGAAGAAGAAGAAGAAGAAGGAAGAAGGAAGAAGGAAGAAGAAGAAGAAGAAGAAGAAGAAGAAGAAGAAGAAGAAGAAAGAAGAAGAAGAAGAAGAAGAAGAAGAAGAAGAAGAAGAAGAAGAAGAAGAAGAAGAAGAAGAAGAAGAAGAAGAAAGAAGAAGAAGAAGAAGAAGAAGAAGAAGAAGAAGAAGAAGAAGAAGAAGAAGAAGAAGAAGAAGAAGAAGAAGAAGAAGAAGAAGAAGAAACCACCACCACCTCCTCCAGCTTTAATTACTTGTGAATCTTCAGCTAGCATCTGGACCAACCAGAGAAAACATGCACTGAGGGGCTGGGAATGTGGCTTAGTAGTAGAGTACTTGACTAGCATGCATGAAGCCCTGGGTTCCATTCCTCAGTACCATTTAAACAAAAAAAGCCAGAAGTGGTGCTGTGGCTCAAGTGGTAGAGTGCTAGTCTTGAGCAAAAGAAGGTCAGGGCCAGTGCCCAGGCCCTGAGTTCAAGCCCCAGGAATAGCAAAAAAAAAAAAAAAAAAAAGAAAAAAAAGAAAAAGAAAAAAAAGAAAATATTCCTGAAATGTTCACTGTTGTTTTAAAATTTTTTCTCAGTAACAGATTGGCCTGACAGATAATTCCAGGTTCAGAAGTCACATGACTTAGAATGAACACAGCTACCTCTTATTCTGCATTTTTCAATTTTATAACCATTCACTTGTTCTCATTAGATTACCTTTAGTTTGAACAAGCTGATGAAGTAAGGCACATTCTGCTTGTTAGAAGCTTAGAATGGGGTAAGCTTGGTGCTGGTGGCTCATACCAACAATCTCGCTGTTCAGGAGGCTGAGATCTGAGAACTATGATTCAGAAACAGCCCGAGCAGACAAATCTGTGACTCTGCCTCCAATTAGCTAGCAGTGTGCTGTAGAGGTGTGGCTTGAGTTGTAGATTCCTAGGTACAATTAAAAAAAAAAAAAACTTGAGCAAGAGCTTGAGGCTCTGAGTCCAAGCTCCAGTACTTGCATTTAAAAAAATGAAGGAACTAAACTGGTGGCTCACGCCTATAATCCTATCTATTCAGTAGGCTGAAATCTGAAGATACTCAAGTGATAGAGTGCTATTCATGAGTGAAAAGTCTGAGGGAGAACATGAGTCCCAATTGCAACACACACACACACACACACACACGTAAACAGGAGGAAAGTATTAAGTATTTTTCAGAAATTGCTTCTTGCTAGCTGGGTGCCAGTGACTCATGCCTGTAACCCTAGCTATTTAGGAGGCTGAGATCTAAGGATCATGCTTTGAAGCCAGCCTGGGCAGGAAAGTCCATGAGACTCTTATCTCCAATTAACCACCAGAAAACTAGAAGTGGAGTTGTCACTCAAGTGGTAGAGCTCTTGCCTTGAGCTGAAGAGCTCAGGGACAGAGTCCAGGCCCAGAGTTCAAGCCCCACAACCGACAATAAATAAATAAACAGCAAAATGGATCTATTCCTGCCATTCATTTGAAAAATAACTAAAGCTAGCGAAAGTACTATGAAGATAACTAAAGCTAGCCAGCATACTATGAAGAATAGGTTGTTATATGTATTTCACACAAGCAAATGAATTAGCTGGAAGCTGGGTGCTAGTGGCTCACATCTGTAATTCAAGAGGCTGAGATCTGAGGTACACGGTTTGAGGGTTGAAGCCAGCTAAAGTAGATAAATCCATCTTCCATTTAACCAATAAAAAGCCAGAAGTGGAAGTTTGGCTCATGTAGTAGAGCGTTAGTCTTCATGAAAACCTAAGTGAGAACATGAGCTGAGTTCTAACATCAATATCACCTTTAAAAACATCTGATGAGCCGGGCACTGGTGACTCACGCCTGT
Source organism: Dipodomys merriami (assembly GCF_024711535.1). Lineage (NCBI taxonomy): Eukaryota > Metazoa > Chordata > Mammalia > Rodentia > Heteromyidae > Dipodomys > Dipodomys merriami. The sequence continues at coordinate 85,178,365 of NW_027204492.1, forward strand.
AATCCTAGCTACTCAGGAGGCTGAGATCTGAGGATCTCGGTTCAAAGCCCGCCCAGGCAGGAAAGACTGTGAGACTCCTATCTCCAATAAACCACCAGAAAACCGGAAGTGGCGCTGTAGCTCAAGTGGTAGAGCTCTCACCTTGAGCTGAAGAGCTGAGGGACAGTGCTCAGGTCCAGAGTTCAAGCCCCATGACAGACAAAAAACAAAACAACAACAACAAAAACATCTGATACTGGGACTGGGAAGGTGGCTCACTGGTAGAGTGCTTGCCTGGCATGCATGAGGCCCTGGGTTCAACTCCTCAGCACCACATAAGCAGAAAAAAAAGCCAGAAGTGGTGCTGTGGCTCAAGTGATAGAGCACTCACCTTGAGCTGAAGAGCTGAGGGACAGCACCCAGACCCAGAGTTCAGGCCCTATGACCAGCAAAAAAAAAAAATTGATGCTGGAAAGAGATTAATGAAATGTTTTGTTCTCTATGGTTCATTTGTATATCATATTCTACATTTCATGCTATAGAAACTATGTAACAAAACACCTCAACAAGGGAATTAAGATCTTTTCAACTGTGTAACTTTAGTATGCAGTCCTAATTTCTTTGAGTTTGCAGGATACTGGATCTCCACAAAAGGTATAGATCCCCCAGCACAAAGTGAAATTCTGTAGGCCACATTGTAACTCCACTCTTGGCCCCGGAGAAAAGAATGGCTTTCTTAAAATTAGACATGTCAAAGAAACAGCTTACCTGGGAATGATTAGAACTTGGATCTCTGGCCTTAAATAACTAACCTTTTTTTGTGGCAACCCAGGTTCTGATTATAAACACTTGGGAGTGAACTGAAACTCAAAGAGCCTCTCAATACTTAAAGATTTAACAGTAACTTCCCTAACCCTGGGAATTCTAGATGTAAGTAAGCCTTTCAGTTAATATGTAACTAAAAGGAAAGGTGTGGCATTCAAAGTTCTTATTCAAAGGTAGGGAAAATTCTGCAGCATACAGCTTATTTAAAAAAAATTATTAGGGGCTGGGAGGGTGGCTCAGTGGTAGAGCACTTGTCTTGCATGTATGAAGCCCTGGGTTCGATTCCTCAGCACCACATAAGCAAAAAGAAAAAAGCTGGAAGTGGCGCTGTGGCTCAAGTGGGAGAGCCCTAGCCTTGAGCTGAAGAGCTGAGGGACAGCGCCCAGGCCCAGAGTTCAGGCCCCACAACCGGACCTGCCCCCCAAAAAATTATTAGATGCTGTCACATTGCAAGACATGCTTCTTGGATTTGCATTTCAAGAATAAAACCTAAATTGGGTGCTGGTCGCTCAAAGCTGTAATCCTAGCTACTCAGGAGGCTGAGATCTGAGGATTAAGGTTCAAAACTAGCCCAGGTAGACAAATCCAGCTAACCGGCAAAAAGCCAGAAATGGAGCTGTGGCTCAAGTGGTAGGGCACTAGCCTTAAGTGAAAAAACTAATCAAGAGTTTCAGGCCAAGTTCATGTTCAAGCTCTAGTATTGGCACACATGTGCACACATCTATTTGTCTTAAGTTGTTAGAGCAAAAGAGAAACAAGATACAATGAAAAATTGCATTTCTGTAAGTCATTAAAGGATTTTTTTTCCAATCCTGCAGCTTTGAACTCTGCCTAGTCACTCTCTTTGAGCTTCTTTTGCTCAAAGCTAGCATTCTACCACTTGAGCCACAGTGCCACTTCCAGCTATTTCTGTTTATGTGGTACTGAGGAATTGAAACAAGGGCTTCATGCATGCAAGGCAAGCACAATACCACTGAGCCACATTCCCAGCCTCATTAAAGGATTTTCTTTTTTTGTTGGTCGTGGGGGCTGAACTCTGGGCCTGGGTGCTGTCCCTTAGCTCTTGAGCTCAAGGCTAGGACTCTACCACTTTAGCCACAGCGCCACTTCTGGCTTTTTCTGCATATGTGGTGCTAAGGAATCCAACCTAGGGCCTCATGCATGCAAGGCAAGCACTCTACCACTGAGCCACCTTCCCAGCCCCAAGGATTTCTTTCTGTACCAGTCCTGGGGCTTGAACTCCGGGGCCTGGGTACTGTCCTTGAGGTTCTTTTTGCTCTTTTTTTTTTTTTTTTTTAATTGTATTTTATTTTATTTGAGAACATACTGTACAAAGGGGCTACAATTACATGGGCAGGATAATGGATACATTTCTTACCAAGCATTGCAGCCTCCTCCTTTGTTTACCCTTCACATCCCTTCCCCGCCTCCCCCCTCCCCCCTTCTTTTTGCTCTTGAGCCACAACTGCACTTCTGGCTTCTCTCTCTCTCTCTCTCTCTCTCTCTCTCTCTCTCTCTCTCTCTCTCTCTCTCTCTCTCTCTCTCTCTTTTGTAGTTTAGCAGAGATAGGAGTCTCACAGACTTTCCTGCTCGGACTGGCTTTTAACTGTGATCCTCAGATCTCAGCTTCCTGACAAGCTAGGATTACAGGCAGGAGGCACCACTGCCTGGCTGATTAAAAGATTTAAAATCAACCCCACCCTCCAAGAGGCACTCAGTATTAAACTAAAACATTGTCCATAGTGAGTAGCTGTGACCTGTTACATGTGAAATAGACAACAGATGAATCTAGGTTACCATTTCTTAGTTGCTATCAATCTACTATGCTATTTCTGTGGATGGCAAGGGTTTCCAATATATCTAAATATGTAAACTTTAACCAGGTCCCAGTTTAATACTAGCTTTTCAGGAAGCTGAGATCTGAGAATCAAGGTTCCAGCTGGGTACTGTTGGCTCACACCTGCAATCCTAGTTACTCAGGAGGCTGAGATCTGGGGATCATGGTTCAAAGCCAGCCTGGGCAGAAAAGTCCATGAGACTCTTATCTCCAATAAGCCACAAGAAAACCGGAAGTGGCGCTGTGGCTCAAGTGGTAGAGTGCTAGCCTTAAGCTGAAGAGCTGAGTGATAGCGCCCAGGCCCAGAGTTCAAGCCCTACAACTGACAATAAATAAATAAATAAATAAAGGTTCAACATCAACTTGGGAAGACAAATCCATGAGACTTTTAACTCCAATTAACCAGCAAAAAGTTGGAACTGGAGATGTGGCTCAAGTGGAAGAGCATCAGCTGTGAGCTAAAAAGCAAATGAGAATGACCTGCCACGAGTTTGTTCAAGCCCTAGTACTGGCACAGAAAAAAACAAACAAACCTGTAAGCTTTATATTTTCTTAATGTTTTATGATTCTTCAAGAATTCTATTAGCTTTATCCACATAAGGGAGATCTTTTTAGCTTATTTTTTTAGTACTGGGTTTTCAACTCAGAGACTTGTGCTTGTGTAGCTGGTAAGCTTCCACTTGAGCCATAGCCCCAGTAACACTTTTTACTATTTTTGTTGTTGTTGTTCATGGGGCTTGAACTCTGGGCTTGTGTGCTGTCCCTCAGATCTTCAGCTCAAGGTGACCTCTCTACCACTTGAGTTACAGTGCCACTTCCAGTTTTATGGTAGTTTATTGGAGATAAGAGTTTCAAGGCCTTTCCTGCCTGGGCTGGCTTTGAACCATGATCCTCAGATCTCAACCTCCTTAGTTGCTAGGATTACAGGCGTATGTAACCAACACTTTTTACTTTTAAAGAGTAGTTTTAACTAATTTTCCCTTTTGATTTCTCCTTTGTTAAAATAATAACTGGATATCTTCTGTTCCTGATGGGAGCAATCAATCAACTGAATTTCTTGCCATCTAAATTTCTCATGTCACCTCCTGATTAGGAAACAAGCTGGGCACTGGTGGCTCCTGCCCGTAATCCTAGCTCCTCAGGAGGCTGAGATCTGAGGATCGTGGTTCAAAGACAGCCTGGGCAGAAAAGTCCCCCTGAGACTCTTATGTCCAATTAACCACTCAAAAATTGGAATTGTGAGGGGGGAGGAGGATAGTGGGAGAAAACAAGGGAGGGGTAACAATGTTTGTTAAGAAATGTACTCAGGGCTGGGAAGGTGGCTCAGTGACAGAGTGCTTGCCTTGCATGCATGAGGCCCTGGGTTCTATTCCTCAGCACCACATAAGCAGAAAAAAGCCAGAAGTGGCACTGTGGTTCTAGTGGTAGAGTGCTAGCCTTGAGGTGAAGAGCTGAGGGAAAGCACCCAGGCCCAGAGTTCAAGCCCCTGACCAACAAAAAAAAAAAAAAAAAAAAAAAGAAAGAAATGTACTCATAACCTTACTTATGTACTGTAACCCCTCTGACATCACCCTTACAAGAAAATTAAATAAAAAACCAGAAGTGGAGCTGTGGCTCAAAAGTGGTAGAGCACTATCCTTGAGGAAAAGAGCTTAGGGACAGCACCCAGGCCCTGAGTTCAAGTTCCACAACTGACAAAAAGAAAACAAGGTAGGAAAACAACTTTTGGTTCCCTTGCTAGTAGGGCCAACATCCAATCTGAGCCAGAAGTGGCTACTAAAATCAGACATCTTTTTGTGTGTGTGAGTATGTGCTGGTCCTGGGGCTTCAACTCAGGGACTGGGAATTGTACCTGAGCTTTTTGCTCAAAGCTAGCATTTTACCATTTGAGCCAAAGCTCCACTCCACTTCAGCTATCTTTTTTGGGGGTGTGGGAGTGTGGTTAATTGAAAAGTCTCATGGACTGTTCTGCTTGGGCTAGCTTCAAACCTTGAGCCTCAGATCTCAGCCTTCTGAGGAGCTAGGATTATAGTCATGAGGCACTGGTGCCCAGCCTTGTACTTCTTTTTCTTTTTTGGTTGGTTGTGGGGCTTGAACTCTGGGCCTGGGCGCTATCCCTGAGCTCTTCAGTTCAAGGCTAGCACTCTACCACTTGAGCCACAGCACCACTTCCGGATTTCTGGTGGTTAATTGGAGATTTAGGACTTTCCTGCCTGGGCTGGTTTTGTACCATGATCCATATCTCTGCTTCCTGAGTAACTAGGATCACAGTTGTGAGCCACTGGCACTCGGCCCCTTTTCTGATTAAAAAGAAATAAGGTGGATAAATGAATAAGCAATACTTTCACTCAAAATTCTATGCCTCGGGTTCCACTACATTTCTTTCTTCAAAATCTAATTTCAAAAATATGTAATAATATGTAATAGGGGCTGGGAATGTGGTCTAGTGGTAGAGTGCTTGCCTAACATGCATGAAGCCCTGGGTTCCATTCCTCAGTACAAAACAGAAAAAGCCAGAAGTGGCGCTGTGGCCTAAGTGGTAGAGTGCCAACCTTGAGCAAATGAAGCTCAGGGACAGTGTCCTGGCCCTGAGTTCAAGTCCTAGGACTGGCAAAAAAACAAACTAACAGCAATATGTATAAATAAGTGCTTGCAATTTATATTACAGATGTTAAATCTGTGTCAACACTATGTTAATCTCATGTATTAGCTCTTCCAAGGATATTTGCCCATTACATTTTCTTATCTAATAAATAAGAAAATGTTTAAAAACCTGCAAAATAAACAAAGAGGAGAAATGAGGAAGGATAGATAAGATAGGAAAATAAATATTAAAAGTGCCAAACTCAGGTATTAAAACAGTAAGTAAAAAACAAACAAACAAACAAAAACAAAACAAAAACAAAGCCAGCCAGGTGCTGGTGGCTCATGCCTATAATCCTACCTACTCAGGAGGCTGAGATCTGAGGATCATGGTTCAAAGCCAGCCCAGAAAGGAAAGTTCGTGAGACTCTTATCTCCAATAAACTACTAGAAAACTGGAAATGGTGCTGTGGCTCAAGGGGTAGAGCACTCGCCTTGAGCTGAAGAGCTGAGGGATAGAGCCCAAGCCCAGAGTTCAAGCCTCACGATGGACAAACAAACAAACAAAAACTGAAGCAATAAGTTCTTCCTCCTTTGGGCTAGGAAGGTGGCTCAGTGGTAGAGCACTTGCCTTGCATGCCTGAGGCCCTGGGTTCGATTCCTCAGCACCACATAAGCAAAAAGAAAAAAGCTGGAAGTGGTGCTGTGGCTCAAGTGGTAGAGCACTAGCCTTGAGATGTAGAGCTGAGGGACAGCGCCCAAGCCCAGAGTTCAGGCCCCACGACTGGACCGCCCCCCCCCCCCAAATAATAAGTTCTTCCTCCTATCTATTCAGTTTTCCAATGGGGGGAAGGCTATTTATTTTTTTCAAAATGATCCGTATCACTTTTTTTTTTTTTGGGGGTCCGGTCATGGGGCCTGAACTCTGGGCCTGGGCACTGTCCCTCAGCTCTTCAGCTCAAGGCTAGTGCTCTACCACTTGAGCCACAGCACCACTTCCGGCTTTTTTCTTTTTTGCTTATGTGGTGCTGAGGAATCGAACCCAGGGCCTCATGCATGCAAGGCAAGCACTCTACCACTGAGCCACTTTCCCAGCCCCCGTATCACTTTTTTTTGTGGTGCCAGTCCTGGGGCTTGATCTCGGCCTGTGCACTGTCCCTGAACTGCTTCTGTTCAAGGCTAGTGCTCTACTATTTGAGCCACAGTGGCACCTGCAGCCTTTTCTGAGTAGTTTATTGGACATGAGCATCTCACAGACTTTCCTTCCTGGGCAGGCTTGAAACCACAATCCTCAGATCTCAGCCTCCTGAGCAGTTAGGATTATAGTCATGAGCCAAAAGCCCCTGCCTGGTTTCCTTTTGATCCTCAAGACCAGCACTGCCACTTGATCAACAGCTTTACTTCAGGCTTTGTGGTAGTTAATTGGCGATAAGAATCTCATGGACTTTCCTGCCCAGAGAAGGTTTCAAACCATGATCTTCAGATCTTGGCCTCCTGAGTAGCTAGGATTATAGACATGCGGCACTGGTGTTTTAACTTGTACATATGCTGGTATTAGGGCTTGAATTTAGGGCTTAGGTACTACTCTCTGTTAGTTTTTGCTCAAAGTTGGTTACGCTACCAGTTGAGCCACAGGTTCACTTCTAGGGAAGGGAAGTTAAATCACCTATTGGTCTTTGTGTTTTAGGTAAAACTAGATCACATTTCCATGCATTTTACCCATCCAGAATCATTGCCTAAGGATTAGGGTATACTTTCTGAGCTCAGGAAATATAAAGGAACTCTTATTTTGAGTCTGTAACTCCCATTTCCTGTGTGGAGAGCAGGAAAAAATTTTTTTATCCTATTTTTCCCTAAGGAAAAATAGATTCTTGTTAGAATGTAAAAAAAGAAAAGGATGGAACTCTGGGTTTGATATCAGTCACAGTTAAGAATACCTTGAATATAGCACTCGATTCTTCTTTTTTTCTGCTATTATCATGAAGTACATCTCATGCCTCCCAAATTTAAGCCACTCTGTATTTCCTGCTATAGGCCCTATGTGGTTGTGGTAACAATGTATTTATTGAGCACTTATATTAATCTTATGTAACTATTGCATCCTTAAGGAAGCAAGTATGACATTTAACCCCATAATATGCTATCCAGCTTAGTTTGGAAATCCTGACCTCAAGGGATCGATCCTCCTGCCCCAGCCTCCTCAGTATTTAGGGACCTATGGGTATGAACCACTACACCCAGCTTAGCTGGGTGAAAATGAGGGAAATGAACTCTAGAAAGGTTTACTGCCCATGGACACAAATGTAGAAAATATTTTTTTTTTTTGGGTCCGGTCATGGGGCCTGAACTCTGGGCTTGGGCACTGTCCCTCAGCTCTTCAGCTCAAGGCTAGGACTCTACCACTTGAGCCACAGTGCCACTTCCGGCTTTTTTCTTTTTGCTTATGTGGTGCTAAGAAATCGAACCCAGGGCCTCTGGCATGCAAGGCAAGTGCTCTACCACTGAGCCACCTTCCCAGCCAAATGTAGAAAATATTTTTTTTTATATTTTATTTTATTTTATTTGAGAACATACTGTACAGAGGGGTTACAATTACATGGGCAGGATAATGCATACATTTCTTACCAAGCATTGCAGCCTCCTCCTTTGTTTACCCTTCACCTCCCTTCCCAGCCTCCCCCCTCCCCCCCACCCAATCATACCCCCTCCCCCCCACACCGACATTGTAAAGCTGGTTTTGACATGACATTTTGTACTTATTGTTGCAACAGGTCCACCTGAATCCTTAAACGACTTGTTTGTCCCCATCTCCTCCACATGTTATACTGACATCAAATATAGTGAAAGCGGGGGTCAAATGTAGAAAATATTGTAACTAGCATTTAGACTCAGAAAAGTATTTTAGACTCAATTTCACTTAATATAAATATGAAACCTCATGTGCCAAGTGTCAGTTGCTCATGCCTATAATTCTAACTACTTGGGAGGTTGAGATCTGAGGATTGTGGTTTGAAACTTTCTCTGGGTCCAGGAGTCTCTTATCTCCAATTAACCAGCAAAAAGCCAGAAGTGAAGCTGTGTACGAGCACAAGCTGTGGGTGAAAATGCAAAGCAAGAGCATGAAGCCCTAAGTTCAAGTTTTAGTATTGGCACATGTACAAAAAAACGATTATCTAAAAGATTTTCTAAGTTCAAAATGTAGTACTTTGGGCTGGGAATGTGGCTTAGTGGCAGAATGCTTCCCTAGCAGGCATGAAGACCTGAGTTCAATTCCTCAGTACCACATAAACAGAAAAGGTCAGAAGTGGCTTGTGGCTCAAGGGGTAGAGTGCTAGCCCTGAGCAAAAGAAGCTCAGGGACAGTGTCCAGACCCTGAGTTCAGCCCCAGGACTGGAAACAAAATGTAGTACCTTGATGTAAAACTGAAATATTAATTATATATCTAGTACAACAAACATCATCCTGGGCTGGGAATGTGGCTTAGTGGTAGAATGCTTGCCTAGCATGCATGAAGCCCTTAGTTTGATTCCTCAGTACCACATAAACAGAAAGGCCAAAAGTGACACTGTGGCTCAAGTGGTAGAGTGCTAGCCCTGAGCAAAAGAAGCTCAGGGACAATGTCCAGGCCCTGAGTTCAAGCCCCAGGACTGGCAAAAAATAAATAAAAATATTGTCCTACTTTTAGTGAGGATTACAACAAAAATAAGCCTTGGCACCAGCCTTGGCTCACACCTGTAATCCTAGCTACTCAGAAGGCTGAGATCTGAGGATCGCAGTTCAAAGCCAGCCCAGGCAAGAAAGTCCATGAGACTCTCATCTCCAATAAACCACCAGAAAACCAAAGAGGCGTTGTGGCTCAAGTGGTAGAGCGCTTACCTTGAGCTGAAGAGCTGAAAGACAGCGCCCAGACCCAGAGTGAGTTCAAGTCCCATGACCAACAAAAAAATAAAATAAATAAAAAATTAAAAAGCCTTGGTAGAGTGCCAGCATTAAGTGTAGAACCTGAGCAAGAGCTTGAGGCCGAGTTCAAGCTTCAGTACTGGCATATATATACAAAAAGAAAACCTCATTTAATTCTCACAACAGCCCAATAAGAATGGTACTATTGTTACTCCATGTTGCAGATAGTGAGATGAAGGCAGAGATGAACTAACTTACATAAAAGAACATAGCCAGTAAGTGATGGAACTGGATTTACACTCAGGCCACCTAGCTCCTGAATTTTCTTTTTTTTGGGGGGGGGGGTCATGGGGCCTGAACTCTGGGCCTGGGCTCTGTCCCTCAGCTCAAGGCTAGCATTCTACCACTTGAGCCACAGCGCCACATCTGGCTTTTTCTGCTTATGTGGTGCTGAGGAATCAAACCCAGGGCTTCATGCATGCAAGGCAAGCACTCTACCACTGAGCCACCTTCCCAAGCCCTGAATTCTTCCTCTTAACCACTATGCTATACCAACTGCCAATTATTTTGTGTGAACTCCTCTAGTTCAGGTTCTTTTCTTGGCGTGGGAAGGGCATCCTGGGCTTGAACTCAGGGCTGGGTACTGTCCCTGAGCTTCTACTACTTGAGCCACAGCTCCACTTCTGTTTTTTGTTGTTGTTGTTGTTTTGCATGTGTGATAAATTAAGGAGTCTCTGGGATTCAAAGCTAGTGCTCTACCACTTGAGCCACAGCTCTATTTCTGGATTTTTTGGTAGTTAGTTGGAGATAAGAGTCTCAAGGGCTTTCTGCCCCAATAACTTTGAACCTCAATCATCAGATGTCAGCCTCCTGAGTAGCTAGGATTACAGGTGTGAATCACCAGCGTCTGGCTCTAAGAAGTGTTTTTCTCATCTCATACCCCTTCATTTGATCTGTAAGCCAATCCTATATATTCTTTCTAGAAGAATTTTTTTTGTTGGCCGTGGGGCCTGAACTCTGGGCCTGGGCACTGTCCTTCAGCTAGCTCTTCAGCTGTAGACTAGCGCTCTACCACTTGAGCCTCAGCCCCACTTCCAGCTTTTTCTGATTATGTGGTGCTGAGGAATCGAACCCAGGGCCTCATGCATGCAAGGTGAGCACTCTACCACTGAGCCACCTTCCCAGCCCCTTTTCTAGAAGAATTTACCAAGAGGAAATTATCCAGAATCAAGCTGGAGGATAGTTGCTCATGCCTGTAATCCTAGCTACTCAGGAGGCTGATTTGTGAGGATAGAGATTCAAAGCCAGTCTGAGCAGGAAAGCCCGTGACACCCTTATCTCCAATTTAACACACACACACACACACACACACACACACACACACACACACACACACACACACACACACACACACACACACACACACACACACACACACACACACACACACACACACACACACAGCTGGGCGCCAGTGGCTCATGCCTGTAATCCTAGCTACTCAGGAGACTAAGATCTGAGGATCACTGTTCAAAGCCAGCCCAGGCAGGAAAGTCTGTGAGACTATCTCCAATTAACCACCAGAAAACCAGAAGCAGTGCTGCGGCTCAAGTGGTAGAGCACTTGCCTTGAGCTGAAGAGCTCAGGGACAGCGTCCAGGCCCAGAGTTCAAGCCCCATGACTGACAAAAAAAAAAAAAAAAAAAAAAAGCCAGAAGTGGAGATGTGGCTCCAGTGGTAGGAATTCCAGCCTTGAGCCAAAAAAAAAAAAAAAAAAAAGAAAGAAAGAAAGACAATAAAACAACAAAAACCCTAAAAACTAAGCAAGAGCATGAGGCCCAGAGTTCAAGCCCCAGTATTGGCATGCACAGAAAAATGGACCCAGAATCTGATCTCACCTCTTCTTCACATGCCCTTCTACCATAAAACACTGGCTTTTTCTACCTCCTCAGTTCTGCTATTCTCTTCCTCCCCTCCATCTAGCAGCCAAAGGGGTCTCATTACAATCCAGGACTCCCAAGGGTGTCCTCTGCTCAAAGCCCTCCCTGAGGGACTGGCTCTCTGAAACAAAATGCAGTCCTTTCCAAGGCCTAGGATGTCTCTCAGCTCATGTTCCACCACTGACCCCTTCCCTACTCAGCACCTGCCCTTTTTTTATTCTCTCCTATACACACCAAACAAGTTCCCACCTCAAGGTCTTTGCGCTCACTTGCTCTTCCTTCTGTTCACAATGCTAAGATGTCAAGGCAAGGCTGCCAGATTTGGCTAGTAAAAGCATGTGCCCTTGTTAGAGTCTGGTACCATTCCAGAAAGCCAAGAATAGTCTCTTGCCCCAGGCAACAATAAAATGAAGGAACTAGATCACTGCACCACAGAGCACAGGGCATTCTACTGCAGCAGAGCTAGCTTTATGCTACCTCAAAGCAGTACTGTAGTCTCAAGTCAGGGCAGAAGAGGGCTGGAGACCACACCCCACATCAGAACGTGGGAAGCAATGGAGGTGTCTCTAGACAAGTCTCAAAGCAGCTCCTTATGAGTTGTGTCCCAAGGATCCTAGCACTTAGATGAGCTCCCTTGTAAGGGAGTCAGGGCACCATGGCAGAACCGCCCCCCTGCCAACAGCCAGCCTCTTTTCCTCCCTTCTAACTTCAAGTCTCTGTTAAAAAGTCATTTCCTCTGATTGGCCTTCTGACTGCTCTGTGCAAAATGACACACCCAAGCACTCTGCATTCCACTATTTTCTTCTGGGTTTTCACTTCCTGTTACATTAGACAGCAATGTTCTCAGATTACTGTACATAGAATCTACTAATACATGATTCCAAGGGAAAGTGATATTAAACCCTTGGCTGTGTCCCTAGCTGTTGTTACATGGTATACACAATAAATGACTAATGTATCCACTCCATGCTAATTACTGGACACTGTTCTAGGTATTTCCCATGTCGTATTTAGTGGAGGGTCTTTATTATTTCCACTTACTGGCAGGGAAACATTTATGATGTACTTATGTATTGGAGATGGAACCCAGGACCACACTTGAGACACCTTCAGCCCTTCTGTTCATATGTATGTGTGTACTGGTCCTAGGCTTGAACTTAGGGCCTGAAAGCTGTCCTGAGTTTGTTTTTTGTTTTGCCAGTCCTGGGGCTTGAACTCAGGGTCTGGGCACTGTCTACGAGCTTCTTTTGCTCAAGGCTAGCACTCTACCACTTGAGCCATAGAGCCATATCTGGCCTTTTCTGTTTGTGTGGTACTGAGGAATCGAATCCAGGGCTTCATACATGCTAGGCACTACCACTCTACCACTAAAGCACTTTCCCAGCTCGGTCCCTGAGCTTTTGTGCTCAAGACCAGCACTCTACTAGAGCCACAGGTCCATTTGTATATACATGCATGCATGTGCGTGCATACATACATACATACCCCCCCACGCATGTGCACACACAAGCACACATATACTGAGGTTCTTGGAATAGAATGTTTTGCACAGAGCTATGGGAAACAGCAGTTTGGCAGCTCCACCAATGTGGAGGCTGAACAAAGCATACCCCAGAGTTGTTGTTTTTTTGTTTTTGTTTTTTTTTGGTTGGTCCTGGGGCCTGAACTCTGTCCCTCAGATCTTCAGCTGAAGGCTAGCGCTCTACCACTTGAGCTACAGCGCCACTTCCAGCTTTTTCTGCTTATGTGGTGCTAAGGAATAGAACCCAGGGCCTTATGCATGCAAGGCAAGCACTCTACCACTGAGCCACCTTCCCAGCCCCTACCCCAGAGGTTTGTTTTTTTTTTTTTTGTCGGTTGTGGGGATTGAATTCTGGGCTGGGCGCTCTCCCTCAGCTCTAGTTCAAGGTGATCACTCTACCACTTGAGCCACAGTGCCACTTCTGGTTGGAGTTTCCTGCCCGGCTAGCTTTGAACTTTGATCCTCAGATCTCAGCCTCCTCAGTAGCTAGAATTACAGGTGTGAGCCACTGATGCCCAGCAAGTGTTTTTTTTTTTTTTTAATTATTTTTAATTGTGAAAATACTGTACAGAGGGGTTACAATTACGTGGGCAAGATAATGAGTACATTTCTTATCAAGCATTGTAGCCTCCTCCTTTGTTTCCCCTTCCCATCCTCCCCCACCCCCCCCAAGAGTTTTCTTTTGAACCTTGTATTATATAAATCTTCAACTATACAGAAAAGGATAGTATCTTTTCTTGTGTTGGTCTTGGGCTTTAACTCAGGGCCTGGGTACGGCCTCTGAGCATTCTAGCCACTGGTGCCTGGCTAGGACAGTTTTTTGTTTTTCAATTCCAAGCTATGAGTTTTTGGTGGCTGTGCTGGAGCTTGAATTCAGGGTCTTATGTTTTTCCTTTTTATTAAAGGCTGGTGCTCTACCACTTTAGCCATATTTCCAATTCTGGATTTCTGCTGCTTGAGATTAGTTTGTCTGCTTTGGCTAGCTTTGAACATTCATTCTCAGTTCTCATCCTCATAAATAGCTAGGATTACAATATGAGTCACCACTGCCTGGCTCCTTCCAATTATTATTATTATTATTTTGGTCAGTAATGGGGCTTAAACTCAAGGCCTGGGTGTTTTCCTTGAGCTCTTTCTGCTTAAGGCTAGCACTCTACCACTTTTTTTTGTAAGTTGTGGGGCTTGAACTCTGGGCCTGGGCACTGTCACTCAGCTCGCTCTTCAGCTCAAGGCTAACACTCTACCACTTGAGCCACAGTGCCACTTCCGGTTTTCTAGTGGTTTATTGGAAATAAGAGTCTCACAGACTTCCCTGCCTGGGCTGGCTTTGAACCGTGATCCTCAGATCTCAGCCTCCTGAGTAGGTAGGATTATAGGCGTGAGCCACCGGCGCTCGGCTGCACTCTACCACTTTGAGCCACAGCACCATTTCCAGTTTTCTGGTGGTTAACTGGAGATGAGTCTCCCGGACTTACCTGCCTGGGGTGGTTTTGAACCACAATCCTCAGATTTCAGCTTCCTAAGTAGCTAGGATTACAGGTGTAAGCCACTGGCACTGGGCTCAACCCCAAAATTTATTAGTGTCAGTTGACAATTAGTCATACATAAGGGGGTTTTCACTGACATATACATGATCAGACTCATTTCCTTCATCATTCTCCCTCATTCCTCTCCCCACAAAAGGATAGTATAATAAACCTTCATGTACATCACCTAGATTCAATAATTACTTTTCAAACTGCAGGCACTATAATCACGTCAGAGGTTTGGGATCAGCTGTCTTCTAAAATACAATAAAGTAGGAAACATCAAGAATGTTTTATAGGTGGGCACAGTGGCTCACTCCTAGCTACTCAGAAGGCTGAGATCTGAGGATCACGGTTCAAAGCCAGTCCAGGCAGGAAATTCCGTGAGACTTTTATCTCCAATTAACCACCAGAAAACCAGAAGTGGCGCTGTGGCTCAAGTGGTAGAGCATTTGCCTTGAGCTAAACAGCTCAGGAAAAGCGCCCAGGCCCAGAGTTCAAGCCCCAGGACAAAGAATGTTTTATAAACAGAGTATTTTTCATGTATTAAACTTTCCTTCCCTTCACTAGATAAATGGAAAGACTAGATCCCAATGAAAAAAAATGTAATTGTGGTGTTTTTTTTGCTGGTCGTGGGGCCTGAACTCTGGGCCTGGGCGCTGTCCCTCAGCTCTTCAGCTCAAGGCTAGCGCTCTACCACTTGAGCCACAGCACCACTTCCAGCTTTTTCTGCTTATGTGGTGCTGAGGAATTGAACCCAGGGCCTCATGCATGCAAGGCAAGCGCTCTACCACTGAGCCACCTTCCCAGCCCTGAAAAATGTAATTATGGATTACAGTCACAGTTTAAAGGTGAGACTGCAAATCCCTGCTTTAGCAACTATTAACCATTTTAGGATTTAGCTATAGCTCAGTGGAAGATGGCATGTGTGGCATCCACAAATTCCTGGGTTCCAACCTCAACAATGCAAAAAAATGGGTTAAAAATTTGAGTACAGGGCTGGGAAGGTGGCTCAGTGGTAAAGTGGGTTCCATTCCTCAGCACCACAAAAACAGAAAAAGCTGAAAGTGGCACTGTGTCTCAAGTGGTAGAGTGCTAGCCTTGAGCTGAAGAACTGAGGGACAGGCCCAGACCCCACAACTGACCAAAAAAAAAAAAACTGGGCTGGGTGCGGATGGTAGTAAAGTGCTTGCCTTGAACAAAAAGCAGCTCAGGTACAGCACCCAGGCCGAATTCAAGCCCCAGCACTAGTTAAAAAAAAAAAAGTAATAATTTCAAAAAGGTAAATGCAGCAGTGGCAGTGGTACTCACTAGACACTTTGTTGAAAATGAACCCTATAACTTATGGATGAGGATGGGAGGAAAAAAAAAACTGGGAACAAGGGCAGGAGACAAAAGAAATGTACTCTTTACCTGATATATGTTGACTTATGTAACTGTAATTACTCTGTACATCTCCTTCATAATTAACAATTACAAAAGTAAATAAATAGCTGGGTGCTGGAGGCTTACAACTGTAACCCTAGCTACTAAGGAGGCTGAAATTTGAGGATCACAGTTCAAAGCCAGCCCAGGCAGGAAAGTGTGTGAAACTATCTCCAATAAACCACCAGAAAACCAGAAGTGGGGTCGTGCTCACCTTGAGCTAAAGAGCTCAGGGACAGTTCCCAGGCCGAGTTCAGGCCCCATGACAGACAAGAAAATGGTTAGGGTCATGGCCCAACTGGTAGAGGACCTGCCTAGCAAGAGCAAAGTTGAGTTCAAACCTTAGTAATGCCAAGAAAAAAATTCATAGGGGGCTGGGAAGGTGGCTCAGTGGTAGAGCGCTTGCCTTGCATGCATGAGGCCCTGGGTTTGATTCCTCAGCACCACATAAGCAAAAAGAAAAAAGCCGGAAGTGGCGCTGTGGTTCAAGAGGTAGAGCACTAGGCTTGAGCTGAAGAGCTGAGGGACAGCGCCCAGGCCCAGAGTTCAGGCCCCATGACCAGACCCCAAAAAAAAAATTCATAAAGGTCAGGCATGGTGGTACACATCTATAATCCAGCTACTCAGGAGGCAGAGATGGGAAGATCTGGTTTGATGCCACCCAAGACAGTGTAAGATCATATCTGAAAAACAAACTAAAAGCAGCTGAAGGTATGGTTCAAGTGGTAGAGTGCCACCCTAGTAAACCCAACACTCTGAGTTCAAACCTTAGTACTACAAAAAAGAGAAAGGCAAACTAAAAACAAAAGGACTGGGGCATAGCTCAGGTGAGAGTCTAGTAAGTTAAAGGCCCAGGAAAGTAAAGGGACATTTCCAAGCCTTTTATTTTTTGGGGGTCCGGTCATGGGGCCTGAACTCTGGGCCTGGGTGCTGTCCCTCAGCTCTTCAGCTCAAGGCTAGCACTCTACCACTTGAGCCACAGGGCCACTTCCGGCTTTTTTCTTTTTGCTTATGTGGTGCTGAGGAATTGAACCCAGGGCCTCATGCATGCAAGGCAAGCGCTCTACCACTGAGCTATCTTCCCAGCCCCTCCAAGCCTTTTTTTAAGATGGTGGTTGAATCCAAGGTTTCACATAGCTAGGCAAGTACTCCACCACTGAGCTATGTCCCAAGTCCACCATTAACTTTTTTTTTTTTGTCGGTTGTGAGGCTTGAACTCTGGGCTTGAGGGCTATCCCTCAGCTCTTCAGCTCAAGGAGAGCACTCTACCACTTGAGCCACAGTGCCACTTCTGGTTTTCTAGTGGTTTACTGGAGATAAGACTTTCCTGCCTGGGCTGGCTTTGAACCATGATCCTCTGATCTCAGCCTCCTGAGTAGCTAGGATTACTGGCACAGGGCTTCACCATGAACTTTTGACCCTTGCATGTCATCCTACCAAGTAGCTGCCAATTTTTCCAGCCTCCAAGCTCATGATGCCAGCATTACTGCTACCTAAATTTGAAAAAAAAAAAAAAAAAAACAACTAGTAAGAAAATTACAAGCCAGCATTCCTGAAATTCACAGGCATACAGGATGACACACACCCTTCAAACAAAAGCTAGGTATCATTTGCCTAGTCCTAGGTATACTCAAGGGGGCAATTACTTAATATCAGGAGTTTGAGTCCAGCCTATACTAAGATACTATGTTAAAAGAAAAAAAGCAGTAAAATCTTAGATGATTTTATAGTCATGTTATTAAATGAAAGGGTTTTGTATTTAGAAGTGCACTAGGTAGGAGAAAATGAGGGAGTAGGTAATACTGTTCAAAAAGAAATGCACCCATTACCTTACTTACATAATTATAACTCCTCTTTCTGTGTATCACCTTTACAATTAAAAAAGAAGTGCATTAGGGATAGATCAAGTGGCTACTAGCCAGGAGAACAAAAAAGTAGAGGATGAGGCCCTGATGGCTCAATACATACCTACAACCAAAGGGGAGAAAAAAATACCACCCAAAAATGTTAGGTCATTGTGAGATATGAAAGCAATAATAAATTATCCTGAAATGCTTAAGATATCCTTAAGCAATATAAACTTGTAGGACCATCATTATTTACTAAAATGTTAACTATCAGAAATAATAGAAGGGCTAGGCATTGATGGCTAAATCTTGTAATCCTATCTACAGGAGAGACTGAGATATAAAGACCATGGTTCAGGGGCTGGGAAGGTGGCTCAGTGGTAGAGCGCTTGCCTTGCATGCACGAGGCCCTAGGTTCAATTCCTCAGCACCATGTAAGAAAAAAGCCAGAAGTGGCGCTGTGGCTCAAGTGGTGAGCACTAGCCTTGAGCTGAAGAGCTGAGAGCGCCCAGACCGAGTTCAGGCCCCATGACCGGACCCCCCCAAAAAAGAAAAACAATAAAGATCATGGTTCAAAGCCAGCTTGGCAGAAAATAAAAAATCTCAAAGTGAAAGCAGGAAAGGCTTGAGTTTTACATCCTTGCCCTGTCTTCCCCAAGAGTTGTATCACAAAAAGCTCTAGCACCATTAACAGGGCTGGCAAAATATATACATTAGAGGTAGGGATCAAAAGATAACCTTGACTTTTGCTTTCTGATGGTTTACTGGTCTCACTTTTCTGCCTGAGTTGGCTTCAGGCAAGAGATCCTCACATCTCAGCCTCCTGAATGACTAGGAATACAGGTGTAAACTACCAGCACCAAACTCCTTAAAATTGGGTGTTGCTTGTACACCCAGCTATTCAATGAAATAAGTCTGCAGCTATTTAACAAGACCCTGTATCTCACAAATCTAAGTCATATGGCAAGTGAACAAGTAGCCAGATACAGTATAGATTTGCTAAACATTTTTTTTGGGTCCAGTCGTGGGGCCTGAACTCTGGGCCTGGGCGCTGTCCCTCAGCTCTTCAGCTCAAGGCCAGCACTCTACCACTTGAGCCACAGCACCACTTCTGGCTTTTCTTTTTCCTTATGTGGTGCTGAGGAGTCGAAGACAGGGCCTCGGGCATGCAAGGCAAGCACTCTACCACTGATCCACCTTCCCAGCCCTAGATTTGCTAAACATTTTTGAAATGTGCCTAAAAACTAGATGCTGTTGGCTCATGCCTGTAATCCTACTGAGGCAGCTGAAATCTTAAGATTATGGTTGAAAGTCAGCAAGAAGCCAGACTTAGTTCCCAAAACATGGCAAGTGTTGCAGTGGCTTTATTAAACCGTGTCCAAGTTGAGTTCAAGCCCCAGGACCCGCCACCCCCAAGTCAAATGGAGGGTGAGCAAATAGTCATTATATCCAAAGTATATGTAGAGGGTGTGGATGGGGAAGAGGAAGTGGTTACATCGAACAAGATGTTATGCACTCACAACCTGATAGGGAACTCAAACTCCTTTGCATAACTTAATGTACACGTGACAAAGTGGCAGTACTAGGGCTTGTAACTGTCCCTCAACTTTTTCATTCAAGACTAAAGCTCCCTTACTTTGGGCCACATTTCCCTTAGGGCTTTTTTTATTGGCTAATTGCAAACAAGTCTCTCAGACTTCAACCTGATTATAGGAATGAACTACAGGTCCTAGAGCATTTTTTTTGGGGGGGGGGGGTGGTGGTCAGTCATGGGGCCCAAGCGCTGTCCTTCAGCTCAAGGTGAGTGCTCTATCACTTTAACCAGTGCAACTTCCGTTTTCTGCTTATGTGGTGCTGAGGAATGGAACCCAGGGCCTCATGTACAAAAAGCAAGTAATCTACCACCGATCCACCACTCTGATTTTGCCTTCATATTTAACTAGAGATGTCTCACATACTTTCCTGCTAGGACTGGCTTTTAACCATCACCAGAACTCAGGCTCCAGACCAGCTAGGATTATATAGGTGTGAGCCACTGGCACCTGGCTTATGTGATTACACTAAAAAAAAATTATTTCCATAAGCTGGTGATGGTGGCTCATACCTGTAATACTAGCAAGTGAACTTGAGGGTCTCGGTTTGAAGCCAGCCTGGGTAGGAAAGTCTGATACTTATCACCCCCCCCCTGAAAAAAGCAGAAATGGGGCCGTGGCTCAAGTGGTAGCTTACTTTTAGCAAAAGCAGTTCAAGCCCCAGTACTGGCAGAAGAAAACCAAAGTCTGACAAAAATTGGGAAGGAGTCTATTTCAGTGCAAACTATACAAACCCATAGCCCTGTATTCAATCTCTACCACCAAAAAGAGACTCCAAACAACATGTTAAGAAGTGTTTATTCAAAATGTCCATATAACATTGTACCTAACACACTATAAATTTAACCCCATCCCAGATCCTAGGGAAAAACATTATTTCTTCATCAAGCCTTATTGTAGTCATGCTGCATGGATAAAGTTTTATGTTAAAAAAAAAAAAAACACAATCCTCAGATCAGTTTTTACCAGTTTTCTCACTGCCAATATTGAAAAATTTCTACATCAGATCCCTGTGTACTCCACACCTTCCTATACCTCCTAAACCTAAAATGTGAGGGTTACTATGATGGATAAGCCTTTGTAAATTTGTATTTAATCACCCCTTTATGAGACAGGAAGTAGGGTTTTAAAAGCTATTTTTCTACATAAGTGAGGTAGAAAGGCTAGGACTTGGGACCTGAGAACACACCTGGAATTCTGTATCTTGAAAATAGTTCTCAGGGGAAGTTCTAGAAGCTGAGCATGGTGGAGCAATCTCAGCTACTCAGGAGGCAAGGGCAGTTGGCTTTCCTAGGGAATAAGTAGTAATGGCAGAGCCACAGAGGATAAGAAAGAGGTAATTTTTAGTAGGAACCACATAACAGGACTTTTGTGTTTGGGATCTTGGTATGGCTTTTCCTTACTGACGGTGGCTACCTCTTATCAGATTAAAAGTTTTTGACAATTAGCTATTTGGGACCAGTAATATCACACCTGTGTAGTGTATATATCATGTACAAGGTTCTAGGGTTATTTTTTTTGTGTGCCAGTGCTGGGTGTTGTCCCTGAGCTCAAGGTTAGTGCTGTACTACTTGAGCCACAGCTCCAGTTCAAGTGACTTTTTGATTAATTGGAGGCAGGACTCTCCTGCCCTAGCTTATTTTGAACTGTGATCCTTAGCTCTCCTCCATCTCCTGAGTTCCTAATAACAGGTGATCAGGTGAATCACCTGAGCCCAGCTCAAACGTGCAATTTTATGAGGTTATGGCACCATACACAGTTGTGTGAGAGACTGGGTCTCTCATGGCTGTTTACCACAATGCAATTCCTGACTCAAAGAACATGTCAGACAGCTTTGTGAAGCTATTTGTGGTCTTCACTGAAGAAACCTAGGTAACCATTGTCATAAGCATTTTGGAGCTAATTATGGCATCTTACTTCAGGTAGGAAACTGGGGATAAGAGGTATATTTCCTACTAGGCAGTGAGTTGGCTTCCCCACCCCACCCCCAATTGCAAGGCAGTAACAGTGGTCTTCCTGCTCCCACCAGTTTATAGTTTCCCAAAAGCCCAGCAAAGAATGTTTCCTCAGACCAAGTACCCACCTGGTGGGGTTAGCCACAATGCCCCATAACCTGGGCCTGGCTCACTGGGTCAGGCAGAAGTCTGGGAAGTTCCTGAGTCTCTCCATCCACCTGCCAAAGCAAATTCATGACCATTTGGGTGGGAGAAAGAAAGGTCTTTGGGGCATGTCTCTAGTACCTGGGAAACCCAAGAGGAAGTCTTCACATTCCAGGAAAGTGTGGGAATAAGACAGTTTTATGTCCTGGAACCTTGTGGAAGTTGGCCAAGTATTGGTCAAGTGGGGAAAAAAAGGGACATTTTTCTGTTTCACAGTGTAATCAACTAAAGAATAATGTAACTTTATAAAGAAAGGCAAAATTAAGAAACTACGGCTAGGTAGGGTCAACAAAAACTAAAAAGTTATCACTTTCCCACTCAAAACACAAAAAACTGAATTCCTATAACTGAGCTGTGTTAACTATCCCCAGCTGTCAACTCATTAAACTTTTTACAGAAAACAAAATGGCCAGGTGCCAGCGGTTCATGCCTGTAATCCTAGCTCCTCAGGAGGCTGAGATCTGTAAGACTGGTCCAAAGCCAGCCTGGACAGAAATGTCATGACTTTTCTCTCCAATTAACCACCTAAAAACAAGTGGCACTGTGGCTCAAGAGTGCTAGCCTTGAGCAAAAAGAGCTCAAGCCCCACAAGACACTCCCCCCCCCAAAAAAAAAGAAAAAGAAAAACAAAATAAAAAATACCACTGAAGCTAAGAAAAAGTAGTTGAACTCATGTTGAACCCTGGAATCTGAATCTAGTTTGACCTTGTTTTCAAATCGGGTTTCTTAAGTCTCTCAAAACTAGTCCAGTATACCTCCGAGCAACCTGATTCATTTCGTAAGAACTAGTACCATTCAACATCTTCACTTTCCATCTACCCATCCCACCCCTTTCATTTTCTCAGTTCTGTGGTATATACAAGGCATTTTTGCCTGATTCTACTCATTTTCTCTATTCATTCTCTCTTTTACCCACCCCCCTTTGCAAGGACCAATTCCTAGTACTCATTTTGTTTGGATTTGACTTAGTCTTTTTAAAGAATTACACTATTTGCTTTCTCTATTGATCTATTCTATTTCAGTTAATTCATTTGTTACCACTTGGGTACCACACAATGGACTTAATTCTAGATTTAAAGGCACAAAATGCTTTTTTAAATGGCAAAAAAGTTTAACATATAACCTAAAAATTAAGAAAACTGAGGGGAGTGGGTAAAACTGTTGAAAGGGGTGACATTGATCAAGAAGCACTGTGTTTATAAACTGCTGTTAAATAGCAACTCCTTTGTACAACTACCTAAAGAAAATATTTTTTAAAAATCCAACAAACTAGTACCACTATGGTAAGGTTTAGGACTCATGCACTGATCTTAGAAGAATCTTCTGAGGGTCAAACCTAAGTAAATACTGACTAAATGACAAGATCAAGAAACTCTAGCCCGGTGCCAGTGGCTCACACCTGTAACCCTAGCTACTTAGGAGGCTGAGATCTGAGGATCACGGTTCAAAACCAGCTGGGGTAGGAAAGTCCGTGAGACTCTTATCTCCAATAAACCACCAGAAAACTGTAAGTGGCACTGTGACTCAAGTGGTAGAACGCTAGCCTTGAGCTGAAGAGCTCAGGGAGAGTACCCAGGCCCAGAGTTCAAGCCCTAACATCCAAAAAAAAAAAAAAAAAAAAAAAAAACCCTCCAGAAACCCATTTCCAGCCAGTAAAACCCACCATACCTCAGGTCTCAATGTGTACTCAAGCCTTGCAACTTCAGTTCAGTACCTTTTGGCAGTCCCTACCCTCTCCCATATTTTCCCCTCCTCCTGATCTGACTATTTTAAGGAAAAAAGCATTATCAATGTCAATTTGTATTCAGATTTCATCTTTTAATCAGCTCCATGAAGGACATCCTAAACACTACATGAGACACAACAGAATATCTTTTTTCTTCCAGTATTAAAAAATGACATTCACAAACATTTTTTAAGGAGCTTTTCTATATAATCAAGGTGGTAATATTGAATTTAAAAAATCTGTAAGCTAATTATGTTCTTGATGCAGACTGCTGATAGATACATTTAGAAATCACTTCCTGGCCATGATAAATATTGTATACAGGTTTTAAAAACGTCCCCAAATACATATGATTATTAGTTTTAAAAATCAGTCTGGCCAATCTTTTTGGTCAGAAGGAATAATCCTGAGAGCTCTAACAAAAAAAAAAAAAACCTGATAAAAAGATAAAAATACCTGGATTCTAAAAATTTGTTTTAATTTGTTTTTGAATGGGAAAAAATGCATGGAGCTTTCTGAAAGGTATTTAACAACAGGCTACCTTGGGAGCTCAATGAATTAAAAAATATAACTTGATGTACTAAAACAGATGTTTCAACGCAGCTCCAAAAATCTTTATAAATACAGCAATTTGGAAGGACGATCCTGGATCAGAAGTGTTATTCCTTGTGTATCTGAGAACAGTAAGAAGGGGTAGAATTGTGATTCAGGAAGAAAACAGGCTGACAACATGCTCACCTCTTTCAGCCCCCAAGAGGGTTATGGGTGGGTTTTTAGAACCTCCCCCAAGCACACTAGCCTTGACATGCAGAAAGCGAGGAAAGCCGGAGTGGTGTTTGTTGGGCTGTCTAGGTGAGGGATGCAAGCGCAGCCAGAAATACTGAGTAGTATGGCAAGAACAAAAGAAAAGAATTCAGATAGTTTGGAGGGCAAAGATCTGTTCAATGCAACATTCGGTTTCTCACCTACATACGTGTGCATGTCTCATCTCAGTTATCGTAATTGTCTCTGTAATTTCCTCCTGAGTAGCGGTCATAACCACCCTGGCTTCTGGGAAAAAGCACATTTGTCTTACAGGAATGCATTCTACACCAAGGATTAACATTACAACTATACATTTTATAATATGTACCACAATATAAATACCCAAGACAGAATATATTAAATACATGCACTTCATGTAGTTAAACCCAATTCTGTGGGATAAGGCAAGTATGAACATTCAGGCTATTTCATTTCTCAGTTACCCACCTGCCACTATAGTCTCTGGAGCGTCCATATCCATATCCATATCCTCCAGGCCGACTATCATATCTGCCACTCCCATATCCCTGGTCCCCGCCACCTATAGCACATAGAAATATTTAAATGGCAGCAATCCAGACATAGGCCACTAATAATTAACTCTCCTCAGCAATCACATGATGAAACCTGTCACTGTTCTTACCTCTAGAGTAGCTGCGACCACGCCCATGGCCCCCAAAGGCGCCCCCTCTGGTGCCCCGGGCAGACTTGCCTGCGTGGTCCACTCGGATCTGGCGACCATCCAGAGACTAGGTATGGGGAGACACAAGGAGGAAAGGTTGGCAGTAAGTCACGTAAGGGATAAAGGAAGTGTGGGCATGGGCAGTTGGGCAAGAGCCCAGAAATACCAGTGGGGCACCAGTTTCTGGGTGCCATGTTCCAGAACAAGCTCCTTTGACCAGAATGGCTTCAACAGGAGCTATAGAATCCCACAAAATGACCTGAATCCACCGTGTTCCCCTGCTACTTACTACTTACATCTCGACTGAACTCAGGCTGAGTTCTCCTCCCCACTCCTCTAAGCTGCCCAACTATTAGGGCTAGACACCTCTCTTGGTTTGAGGCTTCAGAGTCCATCCCAGAAGACTCACGAGGTCCTCTCCGGGCCAGGCCCACAGGTCTGCAGACTCTACTACCTAAGCCCAGGGCAGGTCAACCATCCTCAGGTGGCTTCTCGGCCTCATGCAGGACCAGTCGTCGCCTCCCAGGCAGCACGGCTCTGTCTGCCGCTGCCCTCCACCCCCTAGAACAGAAGGCAGTCATGCTCCTGTGAGTGGGCACCACGAGGCTTCATGGCCACGCTGCCTCTAGCAGACACAGAGGGGAAAACAGAATGGAGAAAGTGGCTATGGGGAGAGGGGCCCCTGAGCAAGTAGGAGGCCTCACCTCTCCATTCATGGCTCTCATGGCATCTGAGGCATGTTCTGGGTTGGTGAAGGTTATGAAGCCAAAACCTCGGGATCGTTGAGTCTCCCTGTCCTTGACAACAACCACTAGAAAACAAAACGAGAATAATATAGTAAAGCCAGCACCTTAACGGTAGGCATACACTTTCCATCAATTCTATAGGGCTCCTTCAACCTAAATCTATATTTTAGATCTAAAAAAGTAACATGTCTGACAGTGCACGTTGTAATCCCAGTACTTGGGAGTCAGAGGCAGAAGGATCTGAATAATGAGACTATCAAAACGACTCAACTCCTTCAAGGAAAAAAAATATAGAAAAATTGCAGGCCGGAAGTACTTTTTTCCTAATGTTCTTTGCAATAAAAGGGTACCAGACTTGCTGTCACTCTCTTCCTTCCCCCCATACACACAGAGTGGGTCTGGCCCAAATCTCACCTTCAGAAATAGGCCCGAAGCTACTGAAGTGGTCTTCAAGTGCCTGCTCATCAGTGTTAAAGTTCAGTCCTCCCACGAAGAGTTTTCCTTCTTCAGAAGACATGGTGGTGAATTTGAATCCTGTGGAGAGGACAGATAAATAATGGGAAAGTGGAGACAAGATGGTGAAAAGTCAGAATAGACAAGACAAAAAGGCAGGACACTCAAAGAGGAAGGCTGAAATGGCAGGAATCTGCTGGGCTGTCAGATTGCCGTCGCCATTTAAGGGCTGCCGATGCGCATGCTCACATCCCCTTGCCACCACGCCCGTCATTTTGTGCCGCCGCGCAGGTCCGGAGTAGCCTAGCGTTCCCTCGGCGCCCGCAGAACAAGATGGCGGCCATCACGTGGGGAAAAAAGCGGGCAGCCAGTATTGGCTGTCGCGTGGTCACTGCTGCCACCAGCGCTGCCAGTCCCTCCCGGCATTCCTCGCACCCAGACGCACCTCGCCAGCCTCCCAGCAACCAAGCTTTTCACCTCGAGTCTGGGACCCGCCCGCGACATGGAACTTCAAGCCAACGTGTCAGCGGCTACTACTGTCCTCACTGGCGTTCCCTGACACCGGCGGGCAAAGCGCAGGGGTGAGGCAAGGAATGGGCGCCCCGCAAGACATTGCTTACCTTTGAAAGTGAAAAGACTGACACGCCAAGTTCGGCGGAGCAGGGAGAACAGGAAGGCTGACGCGCGGGAAGACGCTAGATAAAGAGTACGTAGCGTCTGCGTCACACAACGTCCCCAATACGCGCATGCGTGCGTTCCTATTGGCTGAGCCCATCAGATGGGGTAGGGCAAAAGGAAGGGATAGCCGAGCGAATGGAGCGATGCTTTCGGCGCGCTTCCGGGGATGGAGACAACTTTTGTGCGATTGGTGCAAACCGACATCAGCACCCTAGCTCCTCCCCGCCACACTAGCAAAGCCGTCTTTTTTCAGCCCCTTCAGTGCATGAAGTCTGGTACCCTTTTCCGTCCCCGACGGATTCTCACTGTCCTTGTTGGATCTTGGTCCTTACTATCTCACTAGGTCCCTGACAATGGAGGTACTCTCATCGGATGTCAACTTTCTTTACCTTCTAGTATTATAACCTAATACCTCTCAAGAGCTTGACGTTTTATCCCCCACTGGCGTTGAAATCATTGCTCTTCAGAGACCCTACATTTTCTTAATGCTTGGCGCGGCCCTTTTGTTTTCTCCTCTCTGTGTACTATTTAGTTGCCTGTCATAGGACCATTTCCTGGTGTCGTACTTATCTCTGAATTCTGATTTTCCTGTCATTTGAGATGCCTTCTTCGAAACAGGATTGATCCTGTTTTCAAAAGATGCAAATATCAATTCCTAGTCCACCTGCTGCTGCTCAGGGTAGATGAGCTCTTGATCCACAGAATAGACCTTCACAGCACAATGAAATCCAAAGCAAGTACTGTCGGAGGTCACTGATGCCATTTTTTTTCATCCTTTATAATGAATGGATTGACAGATTTATTTTCATTGCTGAGCTCTGCATCAATGAGAGTCTGCACAGACTTCATGATTTTACCTGTAGAATTAATTTGCCTAGCTTTATAAGGGTTCTCCTCCATGCCAAATCACATACCTCTGGCACCAACACAGGCTAGATTTATTAATTTTTAGAGTATTTCTGTTGAGCCGATTTCCTTATTTTTCTTGTTTAGTTTCAGGGATTTCTCAAATAGTTCATTTTTTATGTGTTGAATATTTTAGTAAGCCACACTCACTTATTGTGACATTTGTATTACTCAATTTCTACGTAGTATCGTGTGTGTGTGTGTGTGTGTGTGTGTGTGTGTGTGTGTGTGTGTGTGTGTGTGTGTATACCTGCTTGCACAGGTACAGGCACTCAGTCTTTTTAAGCTTAGGGCTAATGCTCTAGCACTTGAGCCACTCTCCATTTTTTGTAGGGTTCCTCCACATTCTAGTTAATTACAGATAAGAGTCTCCAGGATTAGTCTTCCCTGGTTGGCTTCAAATCTCAGTCCTCAGATATCAGCCTCCTGAGTAGCTAGGATTGTAGTGAGCCATGAGTTCCTGGCTTTGGCATAGTTTTGTACCTACACTTTCCCTTTTTTCTGTTTGGTATTTTGCTAAGGATTTAACAGAGCCTTCATGTGCGAGTCAAGACTTCTAAAGCTGGGTGTCAGTGGTTCATACCTATAACCCTAGCTACTCAGGAGGCTGAGATATGAGGATAGTAGTTCTCAGCCAGCTGGGGCAAACAAAACGGAGTTTTTTTTGTTCTTTTGTGGTCATGGAGCTTGAACTCAAGAGCCTGGGCTCTGTCCCTGAGCTCTTTTGCCCAAGGCCAGCACTCTACCACTTTGAGCCACAGCTCCTCTGGTTTTCTGGTGTTTAGTGGAGATTTTAGTCTCACAGACTTTCCTTCTCTGGCTAGCTTTGAACCATGATCCAGATATCAGCCTCCTGGGTAGTGAGGATTACAGGTGTGAGTCATCAGCATGCAGCCAAACTAAGTCTTATCTCCAATCAACCTGCAAAAAGCTGGAAGTATATTCAACTGGTAGCACACTGGCTATATGTTTAAGTTCCAGTAGCAGCACACGCATGCATGCACGCGCACGCGCACACACACACACACAAATGACTTCTACCACTGACTTATATCCCCAATTTAAAAATGAGCTTTTGTTAATATTTATTATTTCTCTTTATTGCACTATGCTGCCTTCCATATATTAATGATTCAATCCTTTGGGTTTGTTCCTCTCTCCTTTATCTAACTTCTTGAAGTAATTGAAGTAATTAAATTTTTAACTTTTCTTTTCTTTTCTTTTCTGGTGGGAAGGGGTGGTGGTGTTGGAGATTGAACTCAGAGCCTGAGCATTGACCCTTAAGCTTTCTGGCTCAAGGCTAATGTTCTACCATTTGAATCACAGCTCCACTTCTGGATTTTTGCTGGTTATTTGGAGATGAGTCTTACCATCTTTCCTGCCCAGTCTGGCTTCAAACTGCAATCCTCAGATATCAGCCTCCTGAGTCACTAGCTCTTTCTTCTTTTTTTGTTTTGGTACCAGTCCTGGGACTTGAGAACTCCAGTCCTGGACACTGTCCCTGAGTTTTTTTGCTCAAGGCTAGCTCTCTACGACTTGAACCACTTCCAGCTTTTTTTTTTGGTAGATAACTGGAAATAAGTCTCATGGGCTTTCCTGCCCAGGCTGCCTTTGAATCACAATCCTCAGATCTTAGCTTCCTGAGTAGCTAAGATTACAGGCATGAGCCACCAACACCAAACTCTTATTTTTGATAAATGTATTTAAGTAGCACATTTTTTTTTAGTAATTTTAATGCTGTATGTAGAATTATTGTATTAAATATTTCTGAATTTCTTTGTGATTTCTTTTATCCAAGGACTATTTAGAATATTACTTTCTCAAAACCAAGGGCTGCTGCTAATTGCTAACTTTATTATGGAAAGAGAACATGTTTAATATAACTATTTAGTTGCATGTTGGCGATCTCAGAGCCTTCTACAGGCTAGTTAAGCACTCTACCACTATGCTATACCTCTATTGATATTTTTTTTTTTTTTGGGTCCGGTCAGGGGCCTGAACTCTGGGCCTGGGCGCTGTCCCTCAGCTCTTCAGCTCAAGGCTAGTGCTCTACCACTTGAGCCACAGTACCACTTCCGGCTTTTTTCTTTTTGCTTATGTGGTGCTGAGGAATCGAACTCAGGGCCTTAGGCATGCAAGGCAAGTGCTCTACCAGTGAGCCACCTTCCTAGCCCTCTATTGATATTTTTAAGTGTACTGAGGGCCAGGTGCTGGTTGCTCATGCCTGTAATCCCAGGAGGCTGAGTTCTGAGGATTGTGGTTCAAAGACAGCCCGGGAAAGAAAAGTCCCCATGAGACTCTTATCTCCAATTAACCACTTAAAAACCAGAAGTGGGTGGCACTGTGGCTAAAGTGGCAGTGTGCTAGTCTTGAGCACAAAGAGGCTCAGGGACAGAGCCCAGACCCTTAAATTCAAGCCCCACAACTGACAAAAGATATGTTTATGTAATCTATCTCTATCTATCTATCTATCTATCTATCTATCTATCTATCTATCTATCTATCTATCTATCTATCTATCTATCTATCTATCTCTATGGAAACTGAGTATATTATGTTCTCCTCTGTAGTTTATTTTTTGTGCCAGTCCTGGGGCTTGAACTCAGGCCCTAGGCGCTGTCCCTGAGCTTTTTTTCTCAAGGCTAGCACTCTACCACTTGAGCCACAATTTGACTTCTGTGAGACAAGAGTCTCACAGGCTCTCCTGACAGGCTGGTTTCAAGCCTCAATTTTGTGATCCTAGCCTTTTTTTTTTCTTGGTTGGTCGTGGGGCCTGAACTCTGGGCCTGGGAGCTGTCCCTCGGCTCTTCAGCTCAAGTGTTTTGTTGTTAAGACAAAGACTGCCAGTGTTGTCCAGGCTGGCCTCAACTTGCAATACTTTTTTTTTTTTTTTGGGTCCGGTCGTGGGGCCTGAACTCTGGGCCTGGGCGCTGTCCCTCAGCTCTTCAGCTCAAGGCTAGCACTCTACCACTTGAGCCACAGCGCCACTTCCGGCTTTTTTCTTATGTGGTGCTGAGGAATCGAACCCAGGGCCTTGAGCATGCAAGGCAAGTGCTCTACCACTGAGCCACCTTCCCAGCCCTCGCAGTACTCTTGTCTCTACCTCCTAAGTTCATTACTGGCTTGGACTTTTTGTTGTTGTTGTTTTGGTCTTAGGGCCTGGACACTATTCCTGAGTTTTTGTTCTCAAGAATATTGCTTTACTACTTGAACCACAGCCCAACTTTCAACTTTTTTTGGGGGGGGGTATTTAATTGGAGGTAAGAGTCTCATAGAGCTTCCTGCCTTGGATGGCATGGAACTGTAATCCTTAGATCTCAGCCACCTGAGTAGTGAGGATTACAGACTGCCACTCTCACCAAGCTCTGGATTAAACTTTTAAAAATTTCAATAATGACATCTGTATTTTAAATATTTGTAATTAGGGTAATCTCATTTTGTATTCTTCACTTAAAAGTTTATTTTCAGGGCTGGGAAGGTGGCTCAGTGGTAGAGTGCTTGCCTTGCATGCTTGAGGCATTGGGCTCGATTCCTCAGCACCACATAAGCAGAAGAAAAAAAAAGCTGGAAGTGGTGCTGTGGCTCAAGTGGTAGAGTGCTAGCCTTGAGCTGAAGAGCTGAGGGACAGCGCCCAGGCCCAGAGTTCAGGCCCCACCACCGGACCCCCCCCCCAAAAAAAAGTTTATTTTCACCAGGCGCTGGTGGCTCATGCCTGCAATCTTATTCAGCAGGGTGAGATCTGAGGATTGCGGTTCAAAGCCAGCCTGGGCAGGAATCTTCAATTAACCACCAAAAAACTGGAAGTGATGTTGTGGCTCAAAGTGCTAGAACACTAGCCTTGAGCTGAAGAGTTCAGGGACAGCATCAGGCCCAGATGCCCAAGGAATGGGCACTGTCCCTGAACTTTTTGTTCAGGGCTTTATGGCAATCTCAGGGAAGACAAATAAGAATATAGTTGCCTGATGCTCACCTCACCTCTAGTACAACTTCTGGCCAGAAGCTATGTGATGTGAGGATCTAGTTAACTCCTCCACTGTCTGCTGTCCTTTGTAGAGGACAGCAGCAGCCTGTGAGAGATCCCGACCTGCTAAGAAGGTAAGGGGGGAAGGGTTTTGAAGTCCAGGTTGTCCTTCATCTTTGGATTTTTCTGCCTCAGCCTCCCAACTAACTAGGGTTAAAGGTACATACCATCATGCCTGAGACCTGTGTTTTTTTTTTTTTTTTTTTTTTTTTGTTAGTTGTGGGGCTTGAACTTGGGGCCTGGGCAGTTCCTGAACTCTTTTGCTTAAGGCTGTGCTCTACCAATTTGAACCACAGCACCAGTTCTGGTTTTCTGGTTAACTGGAAACAAAGTTGCATGGGTTTTCCTGCTCAGGCTGGCTTTGAACTATGACCCTCAGATCTCAGCCTCCTAAGTAGCTAGGATTACAGACGTGAGCCACCAGCATCTGGCTTTAAAAAAAAGTATTGTTCTTTTAGATTTTTTTGTGCCAACACTAGGGCTTGAACTCAGGGTCCAGGCACTGTCCTTCAGATATTCTGCTTAAGCCTCGCACTTTACCATCTGAGCTGCAGCTCCACTTCT
Source organism: Dipodomys merriami (assembly GCF_024711535.1). Lineage (NCBI taxonomy): Eukaryota > Metazoa > Chordata > Mammalia > Rodentia > Heteromyidae > Dipodomys > Dipodomys merriami. Next base: position 85,210,079 of record NW_027204492.1, read on the forward strand.
GGACATTTTTTTTTTTTTGTCGGTTGTGGGACTTGAACTCTGGGCCTGGGCGCTGTCCCTTAGCTCTTCAGTTCAAGGCGAGTGCTCTACCACTTGAGCTACAGCGCCACTTCCGGTTTTCTGGTGGTTTATTGGAGATAGGAGTCTCACAGTCTCTCCTGCCCGGGCTGGCTTTGAACCATGAACCTCAGATCTCAGCCTCCTGAGTAGCTAGGATTACAGGCGTGAGCCACCAGCGCCCGGCTGACCTGGACATTTTTTTTTTGTTAGTTGTGGACCTGACCTCTGGGCCTCAGCTGTCCTTCAGCTCTTCAGCTCGACCACTTGAGCCACAGCACCACTTCCGGCTTTTTCTACTTATGTGATATTGAGGAATCAAACCCAGGGCCTCATGCATGCAAGGCAAGCACTCTACCACTGAGCCACCTTCCAGCCTCCACTTCTGGACTTCTTGATGGTTAAATAAGATTTCCACAGATTTTTCCTGCCTGGGCTGCCATTGAAACAAGATCTTCAGATCCAACCTCCTGAGTAGTTAGAATTACAGGTGTGAGCCACCAGTGCCCAGCTAGTACCTATTTATTTATTTATTTATTTTGCCAGTTGTGGGGCCTGAACTCTGGGCCTGGGCGCTGTCCCTCAGCTCTTCAGCTCAAGGCTAGCGCTCTACAACTTGAGCCACAGTGCCACTTCTGGCTTTTTCTGCTTATGTGGTGTTGAGGAATCAAATCCAGGGCCTCATGCATGCAAGGCAAGCACTCTACCACTGAGCCACCTTCCCAGCCCTTATTTATTTATTTTTTATCATTATCCTTCAAATACTTAGATCACTTCTTTTTTTTTTTTTCTTTTGGGTCCGGTCGTGGGGCCTGAACTCTGGGCCTGGGCACTGTCCCTCAGCTTTTCAGCTCAAGGCTAGCGCTCTACCACTGAGCCACAGCGCCACTTCCAGCTTTTTTCTTTTTGCTTATGTGGTGCTGAGAAATCGAACCCAGGGCCTCTTGCATGCAAGGCAAGCGCTCTACACTGAGCTACCTTCCCAGCCCCTTAGATCTCTTCTTTTAGGGTTTGGGTTTTATCAATGCTTGTTTGCTCAGGTCCCATCACTGAAACTGTTTAAGGCCAGTCCTTCAAGCTGCCTCCAAACAAGTAGCCAGATTAGTTGACTTATAGACCTGGTTTAAGGCCGCCAGTATTAATGCATGACACTTCCAGACAAAGGACTAGAGTCTAGAAATGGTGAGATGTATAATGTCATGGGTGGCTGGTCTGCCATTTTTCTTTCTTTTTTTTTTTTTTTTGTCGGTCGTGGGGCTTGAACTCTGGGCCTGGGCGCTGTCCCTCAGCTCTTCAGCTCAAGGCGAGCGCTCTACCACTTGAGCTACAGCGCCACTTCCGGTTTTCTGGTGGTTTATTGGAGATAGGAGTCTCACGGTTTCTCCTGCCCGGGCTGGCTTTGAACCGCGATCCTCAGATCTCAGCCTCCTGAGTAGCTAGGATTACAGGCGTGAGCCACCAGCGCCCGGCTTGGTCTGCCATTTTTCTCCAAGTAGCCATGGCTTCCAAGTCTTTATAATAAATCTTGTTTTTGTTTTTTTGGTACAGAAACTTGAACTCAGGGTCTCACTGTCTCACTCAGCTTTTAATCCAGCCCCCTCTTAAGAAAATAACAAACTAACAATTAGGAACTCTTTCACACCAACCCCCAAAGATAGATGTACCAAACAACCAATATAAGTTTTCCTAGAGCAGATTGAAGCCTAGGCTCACCTTCTTCAACCAATCCATTCTCCCTGCCATGTGGGGAAACAAGAGCCACCCTCCACCAACTGAAGTATTTCAGCCCTACAGCTAAGGATCCTGTGGCGATCCCATCTACAGCAGAACCCAAGAACAGGGCAGAGAAATAGACACAACACATTGACCTTCATGTGGGCAAAGTGGAGTTGTTTAAAAACGCAGTGATAAAAACAGACAAAAGAGGCCATGGCCTCTATCGGGGCAATGGCAAAGCAGCCCCCTCCCCCCCCCTTAAAACCTGAGAAGAGAGGCCACTAGGCTCCAACAGGTCTTGGGATGGCAGGCAGGGAGGTGATATCTCACTTTAGGCCCACATGGGGAAGTGGGGAGATAGGTGGGATTGATGAACTGGTGGGATGGAGATTGATCAAAATGAAGCTGTGGCCTCTGCCCCCTCCTCTGAGTCCCATACCTCAGACTGCAGGTAATCAGCAAACAGAGATTTAGCCCTGCGCAAGACGCGCCCTAGGTGATGTTTTCGCACAAGGCGGTCAAAGTGCATGGCCAGCTCGTTGTAATCTAGCCCATTGCGCATGATGTGATCTCGGTGTTCCAGCAAGATGGCCAGGCAGAGGAAGAGCATGAATGGATTCCCCCGACCAAACTCTTGGGGTGGGGGGAGGCCCACTGGAGATGACAATGGCAAGGATTTCCCAGAGTGTCTTGGAGTGCCTACCTCGTGCATCAAGGGGGATCCTATGGTTATGTCACCAGAGGGAGAGGCTTCCTGGGTAGATGGTGGAGATGAGGAAGATGGAGAGTCAGGGCGGGAAGAGGAGGAGAGCAATGGGTCTGGGGAATTTAGCAAGGGTTCGGAGAGGGACTTAGAATTGATGAGGGCAGAGGGGTGGGGTAGGTGGACCAAAGGGTCCGTCCTGGGACCCATGGTATCCCTGAGTTGCTGGAGGCCATCCAGGCTAGCTTGTCTCAGGAGACGCCCCCCACCACCAGGCTCTTGGCTGGATTTGGCCAAGTGGCGAACAGCATCTTCGAAGGCACTGCCTTCTCCACCAGCAGGCCTTAGCATGTGCCTCTGTCGAACTGGCCTCCCTCTGTGGCCACCAAAGCCAGTATCTGTCACGTGGCTAGGGGGTCCAACGAGCTCTACTTCATGTTCAGGAGGATCAGGGGGCAATGAGCTCCAGGTGACCTCAAGCATGCGGAGGGCATCATCGAAGGCAAACTCTCTCTTGAGTTCCAGCAATAGCCAACGGTAACAAAAGAAGAGATCATCAGCTCCTGCTTCGCGCAGATACTGGTAGAAGTCAGGGTCAGCATGTTGTAAGAGTAGCTTAAGGTGGGCAAATTTGGTGGCCATGGCACGGCCATCAGGATGGAAGTTGGCGGCCAGGCGCTTCATGATGCCACAAAAACATACAAAGGCATGACCTTCGTGGTCCATGACAGCAAGGATAGGGGATGCCAGGTCACTCATACCCTGGCAGTAGGACACCTGTGGGTGGGTAACCGCATAGGTGGTAAGCAGGTCATGCAGGGCCCGCAGATGTGGGCCATCCTCAGGCCCTGCATAGTAGGGGTGGGCGCGATCTGTGCGTAGCACATCCTTGAGGACTGTGCTGCGGATGAATTCCAGGTCCTCAGGGCTTGCTCGCTGGGCCCACTCACTCTTGAGCTGCTCATACTCACGGCTCTTGCGTTTCATGTAGTCCATCCGCTCACGGCCTGTCAGCCCGTCTGGGTATACGTTAAGTAGGTAGCGCCACACCACCTGGTCAGGAATAGAAATGGAAGGGATGAGGATATGGAGTGTGTGTATGTGCGTGCATGTGCACGCACGTGTACTAGTTTTGAGGCTTGAACTCAGTGCCTGGGCATTGTCCCTGAGGCTTTCCACTCAAGACTAGGGCTCTACTTCTTGAGCTATAGCTCTATTTCCAGCTTTTTTGGTGCTTAATTGGAGATAAGCATGGACTTTCCTGCTCAGGCTGGCTTCAATCCACAATCCTCAGATCTTATCCTCCTGAGTAAGTAGGATTATAGGCATGAACCACCAATACCCAGCAGGACAGGGAGATTTTACAGGCCAAGTTACCACCCACCCAGCTCCTCAAGGCCTCTGTCCTTCTTGTCATAAGCCTGCCTTCCCACCAGTGAGTCTTAGCTCCTCTTAAAAGACAAGCATACCGGGTGCTGGTAGCTCATGCCTGTATTTCTCTACTTAGGAGCCTGAGCTCTGAGGATGGTGGTTCAAAATCAACCCATGCAGGAAAGTTTGTGAGATACTTATCTCCAATTAATCACCATAAAGCTGGAAGTTGAGTTGTGGTTCAAAGTGGTATAGCACTAGCCTTGAACACAAAGTTAGGGACAGTCCCCAGGCCCTGAGCTCAAGCCCCGCAGTGGACCAAAACAAAAAAGGCAAGCATCCTGCCCTGGATATTTCCACTCTATCCACAGAGATACCTATTAGCACAGAAGGGATCAATGCAAGGAGGGACCAACAAGGCTCACCTTTCGCAGTGAGGGCTCCACACCGCCATGATATATCCGCAAGCGCAACTCTTCTGGACGAGAGAGCTGGCCTTCATGGTTCAGATATGTGTGAAACTCAGCATCGTTCAGTGGTGGTTTAAAGGGTTTCAAATCTTCTCCATATGACCAGCTTAGCACCTGTTGAACCCTAGATAGGGTACGGCCCACCTGGAAGGGAAAGGAAGGAGGAAGGCCACTAGTCATCAGAGAAGGCAAGGAGCAGAGGCCAATGAACAGGTTCCAGATCAGAGGATCAATGTAGGCCCTGCTCTCCAACCCCAACTGGGTCCCCAGAGTCCCTGAAAACCACCTGAGAGAGGATAGACTGTGTAAAAGGCAGAGCAGCTGTCAGCGATGACCGTTTCTCAGATAGTAGCACGTCAGAACCAATCACATCTTTGGGGCTGATTATATCCCAGTCTTCCAGTAATGGGCCTGTGTGAACAGAGTAAAGGGGCACCAGTAAGAATGATGAGGCTACAAACCTCAGGGCCAGGTCCTCTTCCAAAGCCTGGTTACCTGTAGAGCAAATAGCGTAAACACCAAATAAAGCAAACCATCAGCAATCTTTCATGTACACATTTCACAAAATGGCTGTAATCCTAGAATCCCTCCTGTACTCTGTGTGTGTGTGTGTGTGTGTGTGTGTGTGTGTGTGTGTAATAGCGTAAACACCAAATAAAGCAAACCATCAGCAATCTTTCATGTACACATTTCACAAAATGGCTGTAATCCTAGAATCCCTCCTGGTGTGTGTGTGTGTGTGTGTGTGTGTGTGTGTGTGTGTGTGTGTGTGTGTGTGTGTGTGTGTGTGTGTGTGTGTGTGTGTGTGTGTGTGTGTGTGTGTGTGTGTGTGTGTGTGTGTGTGTGTGTGTGTGTGTGTGTGTGTGTGTGTGTGTGTGTGTGTGTGTGTGTGTGTGTGTGTGTGTGTGTGTGAAATTTGTGCTGGTCCTGGAGTTTGAACTAAGGACCTACACACTGTCTCTGAACTTTTTTTTTTGCCAGTCCTGGGGCTTGAACTCAGGGCTAGGCACTGTCCTAAGCGTCTCTGTGCTCAAGGCTAGTACTCTACCACTTGAGACACAGCGCCACTTCCAGCCTTTTCTGTTTATGTGGTACTGAGGAATCAAACCCAGGATTTCATGCATGCTAGGCAAGCATCTACTACTAAGCCACATTCCCAGCCCTGTCTCGGGACTTTTTTGCTCAAGTCTAGTGTTCTGTCACTTGAGCCACAGCTCTACTTCAGGCTTTTTGATGGTTAGAGATAGGAATCTCACAGACTTTCCTGGACAAGAAAGCTTTGAACCTGGACTCTCAGATCTCAGACTCTGGAGTAACTATGATAACAGGTATAAGCCACCAGTACCGGGGTAAAATGAATTTTAAAAAGGACAATAGGCATGTATGTCAGTGGTAGGGTACTTGTCTAGCATGTATGAGGCGCTTTATTTGCTCCTCAGCACAATTTTTTTTTCAAAAAAGGAAGGATAATGCTAGTTAACACTTCCATAATACTAAGTACAAGATACTGTTCTGAGCCTTTTTCAAATACAAACTCATTTAATATTCATATCAATCCTTTCAGACAGGCACAACTAAAGTCACAACATTAAAAAATATTGAGAGCTGGGTGCTATTGGCTCATGCTTGTAATCCTAGCTGCTCAGGAGGCTGAGATCTGAGGACTGTGATTAGAAGTGAGACCAGGCAGGAAAGTCTGTGAGACTATTACCTTCAATTAAGCACCAAGCAAGTCAAAAGTGGAGCTGTAGCTCAAGTGGTAGAGTGCAAGTCTTGAGCTGAAGAGCTGAGGGACAGCATCCAGCCCAGAGTTCAAGTCCCATGAATGACAAAAAAAAAAAAAAATCATACGGAAGCCAGGCACCGTTGGCTTACGCCTGTAATCCTAGCTACTCAGGTGGCTGAGATCTGAGGATCATGGTTCAAATCCAGCCCAGGCAAGAAAGTCTGTGAGACTCTTATCTCCAATTAACTACCAGAAAACTGGAAGTGGTGTTGTGGCTCAAGTGGTAGAGCACTTGCCTTGAGCTGAAGAGTTCAGGGACAGTGCCCAGGCCCAGAGTTCAAGCCCCACCACTGACAAAAAAAAAATCATACACACAAAAAATAGAAATGTTCCAAAATTCCATTTCAAGGGCCAGGGAGAAAGACTGGAGGAAAAGCCTAGAGTTCTCGGACAGCTGGGTACTGGTAGCTCACACCTGTAATCTATTTACTTAGAATGTTGAGCTCTGAGGATGGAGATTCAAAGCCAACCCAGGAAGAGTCTCTGAGGATCTTTTTTTTTTTTTTGGGGGGGGGGTCCGGTCGTGGGGCCTGAACTCTGGGCCTGGGTGCTGTCCCTGCGCTCTTCAGCTCAAGGCTAGCACTCTACCACTTGAGCCACAGCGCCACTTCCAGCTTTTTTCTTTTTGCTTATGTGGTGCTGAGGAATCGAACCCAGGGCCTCAGGCATGCAAGGCAAGCGCTCTACCACTGAGCCACCTTCCCAGCCCCTCTCTGAGGATCTTATCCCCAATTAAACAACAGAAGTTGGAATTAGAGACATGGCTTAAGAAGTAGAGCACTGCTGGGTGGGGTAGCTCATGCCTGTAATCCTAGCTACTCAGGAGGCTGAGATCTGAGGATCAGGGTTCAAAGCCAGCCCGGGCAGGAAAGTCCGTGAGACTCATCTCCAATAAACCACTAGAAAACGGGAAGTGGTGCTGTGGCTCAAGCGGTAGAGCGCTCGCCTTGAGCTGAAGAGTGCAAGGACAGCACCCAAGCCCAGAGTTCAAGCCCCACGATCAACAACAAAAAAAGAGAAGTAGAGCATTATCCCTGAACAGAAAAAGCCATGGGAAAGTATGGGATCTTGAGTTTAAGCCTCAGCACCACACAAAACAAAACAAAATAATGATTCTACTCTCAAGCCAGATATTGTAATGTACACCTGTAATCTTGGCACTAAGGAAGCAGAGGCATAAGAATCGTAAGTTCTAGGTCAGTTGGGGCTCATAGGAAGACTGGCTCAAAAAAATACAACCCTGGGCTGGGAAAGTTGGCCTCAGTGTTGGAGCGCTTGCCTTGCATGCCTGAGGCCCTGGGTTCGATTCCTCAGCACCACATAAGCAAAAAGAAAAAAGCCGGAAGTGGCGCTGTGGCTCAAGTGGTAGAGCACTAGCCTTGAGCTGAAGAGCTGAGGGACAGCGCCCAGGCCCAGAGTTCAGGCCCCACAACCTGACCCCCCCCAAAAAAATACAACCCAAATAATAAAAGATTTCACTGCCAACTTTTTTTTTAAAGCATAAATCCAGCCCTGAGGTTCTTCATAAAACTGGGTAGCCAAGAAAGGCTGAAAATTTATGAAACCTAAAAGTATACCAGGTGAACAAATACAATATGAATGTCAGAAAAAGCACCACAGAAGCCCAAAAGCATTTAATAGAGGGAGACATTATATGCCAATAAAACACCTTCATAAAATAGGCTGAGAATTTCCTCATTAGTGGCAAAATCTGACCTGGATTGATAAGAGTTTATATATAGTTTTTACATAACCTGCTTGGTATGAATACACACACATTTCCTGAAGAAACAGCCAAATGCTTCATTATGTGCTGCTGGCCCACACTCTGCTTGTATTACATAATGTGTATGGCATGCACTGCCTTTCCTTATCATGAAGTCTCAAGCATGTTAAACTATATAATATATAAATCTAGTATAAAGCTAGCCAGAAATCTAATGGGGATTTTTCCCAGAACTTGATGAAACTATTTAAAGGTTTATATGAAGAAATTGTGGTTAAAAATAGCTAAGAGGGGCTGGGAATGTGGCTTACTGGTAGAGTGCTTGCCTAGCATGCATGAAGCCCTGAGTTTGATTCCTCAGTACTACATAAACAGAAAAAGCTGGAAGTGGTGCTGTGGTTCAAGTGTAGAGTACTAGCCTTGAGCAAAAGAAGCTCAGGGACAGCGCCCAGGCTGAGTTCAAGCCCCAGGACTGACAAAAAAAAAAATAGCTAAGAAGCTGGGCACCAGTGGCTCACACCTGTAATCCTAACTACTCAGAAGGCTGAGAGACTGAGATCTGAGGATTGTGGTTTGAAGCCAGCCCAGTCAGAAAAGTCCCTGTGAGACTCTTATCTCCAATTATCCACTCAAAAACTGTAAGTGGTGCTGTGGCTCAAGTGGCAGAGTGCTAACCTTGAATGTTCAGGTCCTGAGTTCAAGTCCCACAACTGACAAAAAAGAATAGCTAAAAAAAAAACAACAACAATGGGAGAAAAGAGAGGCTTGCCTCATTAAAAATAACCATAGCTGGGTGCTAGTGGCTCACACCTTTAATCCTAGCTAGCATGCTGAGATATGAGGATTAAGGTTCAAAGCCAGTCCATGCAGGGAAGCCCATGAGACTTTTATAGCCAATTAACCACCAAAAAGCCCAAAGTGGAGCTATGGCTCAAGTGGTACAATACTAGCCTTGGACAAAAAAGCTAAAGGTCAGGCCCTGAGTTCAAACCCCAGTAGTGGCACACACATAAATCCCGAAAACCTGACCACAAAAATAATATGGTGGCTGGGCACTGGTGGCTCACACCTGTAATTCTAGCTACTCAAGAGGCTGAGGGGTGGGAAGGTGGCTCAGTGGTAGAGCGCTAGCCTTGAGCTGAAGAGCTGAGGGACAATGCCCAGGCCCAGAGTTCAGGCCCCACGACCAGACCCCCCCCCCAAAAAAAAAAGAGGCTGAGATCTGAGGATCATGGTTCAAAGCCAGCCTGGGCAGGAAAGTCCATGAGACTTTTATCTCCAATAAACCACTAGAAAACCGGAAGTGGTGCTGTGGCTCAAGTGGTAGAGTGCTCGCCTTGAGCTGAAGAGCGCAGGGACAGCACCCAAGCCGAGTTCAAGCCCCACGACCAACCAAAAAAAAAAGATACACCAAAAATAATATGGTATTGGCATAGTAACAGATAAATAAAGGCAGTTCACATAATAAGCCAACAAATAAATCCGAGTGTATATATGTACACAGAAATATCATATGTAATGAAAGTAACATTTACTTTACAATGCCACAAAAACTGGTTATTTAACAAATGATACTGATATATTTAAGTACCTGAATTTTCTTTATTTTTATTTTTTATTGTGAAAATACTGTACAGAGGGGTTACAATTACATGGGCAAATAATGAGTACATTTCTTATCAAGCATTGTGGCCTCCTCCTTTGTCTGAATTTTCTTTAGGGTGCTGGGTAAGGAAAACAGAGCACCAAACATGTCAGACAACTGTTCTACTACTAAGTTATGTTCACAGCTCTTTTTTTTTTAGGACATGGGGCTTGAACTCTGGGCCTGAGTGCTGTTTTGTTTACTAGAATTCTCGGTTCATATGCAGGTTGGGGCTTTCCTCCTGTTTATTATCTGGGCAAAGTTGACTTCTTTCCTGAAATATAGCCACCATGTCCATTTTACAAGTGAGGGAAATGAAGTCTTGGGATTACTTAAGTGACTAAGTCATTTAGTCAGGTTCTCATATCTTCCTGTCTCTGGCTACCTACTTCTATCCCTGTCTTCCTTTAAAATTTTTTTTATTGTTATTATAAAGGTGATGTACAGAGAGGTTACTGTTACATAAGTGAGGTAATGAGTATATTTATTTTTGGACAATGTCACCCTGTCTTTCTGACTCTTGTTTGTTCTCTCTCCCTCTCCACTCCTTTCCTACCTCTCTCCTTGCCTCTCTTCCTCAAAACTGCCAGTTGTGCTGGGCTCACGCCTGTAATCCTAGCTACTCAGGAGGCTGAGATCTGAGGATCATGGTTCAAAGCCAGCCCAGGCAGGAAAGTCTGTGAAACTCTTATCTGCAGTAAACCACCAGAAAATCGGAAGTGGCACTGTAGCTCAAGTGGTAGAGCACTAGCCTTGAGCTGAGGGACAGTGCTCAGGCCCAGAGTTCAAGCCCAACGACTGACCAAAAAAAACAAAACAAAACAAAAAACTGCCAGTTGTGCTAAGTGGCTCAGACCTGTAATCCTATCTACTCAGGAGACCAAGATCTAAGGATTGAGGTAAAAAGCCAGCCTGAGCAGAAAAAGTCTGTGAGGCTCATATTTTCAATTAAATAGCAAAAAGCCGGAAGCTGAGCTGTGACTTAGGGGTACAGTGCCAGTCATGAGTGAAAAATGTTAAGCAAGAGTTCAAGTCCCAGAACTGGAGTGTGTGCACACATGCACACGTGCACATACACACACACATGCGTGCACACGTGCACACACATGCACACGCACATGGTTAAATGACACAAGTAGTTACAAATAAGGACTCGAGCCTGTTCTTCTACTGTCTGAACTAAAATCCAGTTTTTTCATTTACTGTCTGTGACTTGGACACATCCTATCACCTCACTTCACTTTCTTCATCTATTACATAGCATACATGATAATCCTTGCACTGTAAATTATTTTGATAATTCACTAAAAAAATATGTCCATAGCTGGGCACAGTGGCTCATGCCTGTAATCCCTACTCAGGAGGCTGAGATCTGAGGATCATGGTTCAAAGCCAGCCTGAGCAGGAAAGTCCGTGAAACTTTTACTTCCAATAAACCACTCAGAAAACTGGAAGTGCTGTAGTGGCTCAAGTGGTAGAGCGCTAGCCTTTAGCTGAAGAGCTGAGGGACAGTGCCCAGGCCCAGAGTTCAGGCTCTATGACCGACAAAAAAAAAAAATGTCCATAGAATGGGCCAAGTGTTCAACCCATGTTAGCTATTTGTTATTATATGTCAATAAAATGTCTGAGTTATGAACTTTACAACTTGGGGGGAGGGAGGGAGGAGTTGGGGAGGTAGAGAGGGAAGAGATGGTAGGGAAAAACAAAGGAGGGGGTAACAATGCTCGATAGGAAATGTACTCATCACCTTACTCATGTAACTGTAAACCCTCTGTACAGTATCTTTACAAATATATATATGTCTGAGTTATCCCAAATGGCCCTCCTTAAGACTAATTTTTTGTTGGTCGGTGTTCAGTCCGGTTAAAGTAGAAGTGTTGCCGTGCCTCATGTGGTAGAGCTCTAGTCTTGAGCTAAAAAGCTCAGGGACAAAGGTGGGTGCTGTTGGCTCACACCTGTAATCCTAGCTACTCAGGAGGCTAAGATCTGAGGATGCAGTTCGAAGGCAGCCCAGGCAGAAAAGTCTGTGAGACTCATCTCCAATTAACCACCAGAAAACTGGAAGTAGAGGTAGAGGTCAAAGTGGTAGAATGCTAGCCTGGAGCGGAAAAAGCTCAGGGACAGCACCCATGCCCTGATTTCAACCCCTAAGACCTTCTCTCCCCTGAAGTCCAGGGATAGCTCTCAGACCCTGAGTTCATTACTGGCAAAAAAATTATTTTTTTATTAAAAAATAAAACTTGCGGCCAAACACTGGTGGCTCATGCCTGTAATCCTAGCTACTCAGGAGGCTGAGAAATGAGAAATCATAGTTCAAATCCAGCCCAGGCAGGAAAGTCCATAAGACTCTTATGTCCAATAAACCACTCAGAAAACCAGAAGTGGCACTGTGGCTCAAATGGCAGAGCGCTTGCCTTGAGCTAAAGAGCTCAGAGACAGTGCCCAGGCCCAGTGTTTAAGCCCCATGACTGACCAAAAAAATAAAAATAAAAAGATTTTGCCTTAAAATAAATAAAAGGAAAAGGGGGTAATGTTGAACTCAATGGTAGATTGTTTGCCTTTCAGGTACAAGGCCCTGGGTTCCATCTCTGATACAGTGAAAAAAAAAAAAAAAAGAGAACAGATTGGCTACTCATATATCCCTCATCTAGATCCCGATAACCAGTTCTGCTACTTTTGCTTCATCACCCTCTACATGTTAATATTTGATGTCTGCTAAACTATTTGCATATATCCTGACACTTTATTTCTTCACACCTATGTTTTCCACTAGAGATGCAACCTGGTAGCACCTTGACCTTGGACTTTCCTGGCTTCCAGATGTGTGAGAGATCGATTTCTGTGGTTTTTGCGTATTTGGTATTGGGGCTTGAACTCAGAGTCTCCTCACTGCTTTTTCTCTCCCAGCTTGCACTTTAATACTTGAGTCATACGTCTCCTTCCAACTTTTTCTGGTTATTCAGAGATAAAGAGTCTTGGAGATTTGTCTACCCAGCCTGGCTCTGAACAGAGATTCTCAGATCTTAGCCTCCTGAGTAGCTAGGATTATAGATGTGAACTACTAGCACCCAGTTTTTATTGTTTTTTTTCCCAGACCTGGGGCTTGAACTCAGGGCCTAGGAACTGTCCTTGAGCTTTTGTGCTCGAGGTTAGTGCTCTACCATTTGAGCCACAGTTTCACTTCCAGCTTTTTGGTGGTTAATTCAAGAGAAGAGTCTCAGAGACTTTCCTATCTTAGCTGGCTTCAAAGGATCATCTTCAGATGATCCTTGACTGATCTCTTGAATAGCTAGCATTAGGGCTGGGAAGGTGGCTCAGTGGTAGAGAACTTCCCTTGCATGCCTGAGACCCTGGGTTCGATTCCTCAGCACCACATAAGCAAAAAGAAAAAAAAGCTGGAAGTGGCACTGTGGCTCAAGTGGTAGAGTGCTAGCCTTGAGCTGAAGAGCTGAGGGACAGCACCCAGGCCCAGAGTTCAGGCCCATGACTGGACCCCCCCCCCAAAAAAAAATAGCTAGGATTATAGATATGCGTGACTGGTGCTAAGCATCTGGCTTTAAATTTCTTTCTTTCTCCTTTTTTTTTTTTTCTTTTTGGTTATGGGGCCTGAACTCTGGGCCTGGGCATTGTCCCTCAGCTCTTCAGCTCAAGACTAGCGCTCTACCACTTGAGCCACAGCACCACTTTTGGCTTTTTCTGCTTATGTGGTGCTGAGAAATTGAACCCAGGGCCTCATGCAAGCAAGGCAAGCACTCTACCACTGAGCCACCTTCCCAGTCCCTGGCCTTAAATTTCTGTTCTTTTTAAAAACAACAACAACAACAACAAAATTTCTATTCTTTTTTTTGCCCCATAACTGGCATAAAAAAAGAAATAGTTGGGTGCTGGGAAGGTGGCTCAGTGGTAGAGCGCTTGCCTTGCATGCCTGAGGCCCTGGGTTTGATTCCTCAGCACCATATAAGCAAAAAGAAAAAAGCTGGAAGTGGCGCTGTGGCTCAAGTGGTAGAGCGCTAGCCTTGAGCTGAAGAGCTGAGGGACAGTGCCCAGGCCCTGAGTTCAGGCCCCACGACTGGACCCCCCCCAAAAAAAGAAAGAAATAGTTGAGAAGACAGATGCTAATGGGTCATACTTATGATCCTAGTTACTCAGAGATTGACCTGGAGGATTCTCAGTTCAAATCCAGTATGGGCAGAAGAGTTAAAGAGATTCTACCTCCAGTTAATATACAAAATGTTGGATTGGAGGTGTAGCTTAAGTGGTAGAGCTCCAGCCATAAACAAGAAAACCAAGCCAGAAAGTAAGGCCCTGGGGCTAGGAATGTAGTTTAGTGGTAGAGTGCTCACCTAGCATGAATGAAGCCCTGGGTTTGATTTCTCAGTACCACATACATAGAGAAAGCCAGAAGTGTCCCTGTGACTCAAATAGAGTGCTAGCCTTGAGCAAAAGAAGCTCAGGGACAGTGTCCAGGTCCTGAATTCAAGCCCCAGGACTGGCAAAAAAAAGTAAAGCCCTGAGTTCAAGTTCTGGTATTGGCACACACGTGCGCACACATACACACACAACACACACACAAAGTAGCTGAGAGAGCAAGGAAATGAATAAGAGTGATAACAAATAAATATGTATTCAGGATGAATGAATGAGTACCATATAAACACCATCATTATAATAAGCACAGCTATGTGAGAGCATGCAGGTACTGAGGTTTGAACTCAGAGCCTTATGTTCATGATTAGCTTTTTCACTCAAGTCTGGTGCTTTATTTACCATTTGAGCCATACCTCCATTTCTGACTATTCGATCCTCAAATCTCAGCCTCCTGAGCAGCTAAGAGTATGGGATAAGCCATCAGTGCCTGGCTATGTTTAGATATCATTATAAATGAACCTATAACACTGAAGCTATATACTTGTTTATTGCTTTATACAATTAGGGCATACATTACTAGGTTCCATGCTAGCATAATACAATATCATTATAATTAGAGCTAACGCTTTTTGAGTGTTCTCTTTGTGGCATGTCCTGTTGCAAGCATTTTATGTGGATTTCTCATTTACTTTACCTGTACTTACAGATAAAGAAACTGAGATCCACTTTGAAAGAAACTGAAACTGACTGAGCTAGGATCTTCTAGCCTAGGATACCTTGCTGTGTGGCCCAATAAGGGCCTAGACTGTGAGGGGAGGAGTTTTCCTATGGGGAAAGGGTGGGCCCCAGAACAGTGCCCTTGGGCACTAGGTACTCACTGTCCTCTGAGGGTCGAATGTCTACACGTAACTGCAGGTGAGGTTTGGAGGCAGTGGAGAAAGCTGTGCTCAGGTCCCAATCAGACAGTAAGGAGGAGTAAGCTTCCTGTCCTAGGCGATCTCGAACTAGGTAGCTGATGCCAAAGTTCTTCTTCCTGGACAGAGAATATGAAGGAGCTCTCAGGGGTTCCAGTTCCCTGGAAGCCTCAGGAACAGTTTCCAACAGAAGAGGGAGAATGTGGAAGGTGTTTGAAATAACTTTCTACTTCCTGTTGGGTACTAGGCTAAGGATTGTGGGTAGCCTGAGGTATTTATAGCTATTTTGTTACACAAACACAGAAACAGATACAAACCTGCTTGTATCTGGAAGGCACACAGAAAACTGGTAAAATGTTGGTCCTCTCTGGGGAATATAACAATGTAGTTGAGTGATGCAAGTGGAAAGCCTTTTTACTACATGGAAAATAAAGTAGTCTTGTAAATGTTATTTTTTACAACAAAATATGTTTATGAACAAAAGTTAAAAACCAATTAACTATCCATTCTTCAGATGTACTTGTGAAACTATGCCATAATAATCAGTGTGACTTTGGAAACATCTTAACTCCCACTAATTCATCAATTCTATGCTCTTTCCATTTGTTACCACATGGCCATATATAGTCCTCCAAAACCAACACCATAACAAAATAACCATCACATTGGCTTCCCAGGAGACATCAACTTTTTTGTGTGTTGGTACTGGGGCTTGAACTCAAAAAGACTTGTACTCTTGCTTGGCTTTTTCACTCAAGGCTGATGCTCTACTACTTGAGTCACACCCCAACTTCTGTCTTTTCATTGATTGAGGTAAGAGTCTCTCAAGTTTAACTGCCCAGGCTGACTTCAAACTAGATCCTCAAATCACATTCTTGTGAGTAGTTAGGATTTCAGCCGTGGGCCACCAGTGCATCCAGTGAGACACCAACTTTCGACTATCAGGTTGGTAAATTTTTCCATATAATTTATTTTTATTTTATTTTTTGCCAGTCCTGGGGCTTGAATTCAGGGCTTGGGCACTGTCCTTGAGCTTCTTTTGTTCAAGGCTAGCACTCTACCACTTGAGCCACAATATCACTTCTGGATTTTTCTGTTTATGTGGTACTGAGTAATCAAACTCAGGGCTTCATGCATGCTAGGCAAGCATTCTGCAACTAAGCCACATTCCAAGCCCCTCTATATCTTTTAGTAACCCCTGTTTCTGAGGGTAAGAAACAAGTTTTGTAATTATAGTTTGTGAGATAGGGTCTCACTATGTATCTCAGACTAGCTTTGAACTTTCAATCCTCCTGCCTCAGCCTCCTGAGTGCAGGGATTACAGTTTGAGCTATCATACCTGGTAAAACAAGTATTTTATTGTTTTTGTATGTGTTTGTGTGCCAGTAATAGGTCTTAAACTCAGGGTCTTGAGTTTAAGTTTAAAAAGCAAGCACTCTACAACTAAATCACATTCCTAGAATCTCACTTGGCTTTTTTGCTCAGCCTTTTCTGCTGGTGCTTTACCACTTGAGCCAATACCTCCAGCCCAGCTTTTGGTTGGCTAAATATAAATAAGTCTCAGGGATTTTTCTACCCAGGTTGGCGCCAAACCATGATCTTTCCCTTTCAGCCTCCTGTTACCTAGAATTACAGGCATGAGTCACTGCCACCTGGTGAAACAAGCATTTCATTTGTTGTGGGTAATAAGGCTGTACATTGGTAAAACCTGTCTGGGACCATTTTGAAAAGGTCCATTCAAAGTTTAAAAGCACATGCCCTTTAGCCCAGTGATACAATTGCTTAGACTTTCTCTTATAATAACTTCCCAAATACTGAGATATTTATGTAATACCAAGATAAACAAACTAAAACCCTATCAAACAAAATAAATATGCACAAAAATCAGACAACTGCTGTTGAATTGACTGGCTAGGCCTTGGTCACTATCTACTCACCCGTTCAAGTCAAAAGCTCGCATAAGAATGTGCTGTAATACATCCAGTGAGGTGATCTGTGGGTCTAAGGCAAAAGATCGATATTCAGGTGGCAAGAAGTTTTCACATTTCTGGGGAGAGAAGATACGGTAGTCCATTCAAGGCCAAATCACTATGTTGAAGAATGAGTGAGGTACAGAGCAGAAGGAGGCAAGGTCAGAGAGGTGGGCAGGGGCCAGAATGAGATGAGTATTCTGGAGCACTGTGAGAACTTGGGTTTTTGATGAGTAAGAAGAAGTCACAGTGGGCTGGGAAGGTGGCTCAGTGGTAGATCGCTTGCTTTGCATGCCTGAGGCTCTGGGTTCGATTCCTCAGCACCACATAAGCAAAAAGAAAAAAGCCGGAAGTGGTGCTGTAGCTCAATTGGTAGAGCGCTAGCCTTGAGCTGAAGAGCTGAGGGACAGTGCCCAGGTCCAGAGTTCAGGCCCCACTACCAGACCCAAAAAAAAAAAAAAAAAAAGAAGTCACATTTTGTTTTTGTTTTTGTTTTTCTTAGGTGCCAGTACTGGGGTTTGAACTCCAGGTTATGAACTCATGCAAAACTTTTTTTTTGCCAGTCCTGAGGCTTGAACTCAAGGCCTGGGCACTGTCCCTGAGCTTCTTTTGCTCAAGGCTAGTGCTTTAGCACTTGAGCCACAGTGCCACTTCTGGCTTTTTCTGTCTATGTGGTACTGAGGAATTGAACCCAGGGCTTCAGGCATGCTAGGCAAGCACTCTACCTTGCATAGCTTTTTGTTCATGGCTGGCCCTCTAACACTTGAGCCATGCCTCCAGTTCCAGGATTTTTTTCCAGGTTAACTAGAAATAACAGTGTGAAGGATTTGTCGGCCTAGACTGGCTCAGAACCTCAATCCTAAGTGTCAAACTCCTAAGTAGCTAGGATTATAGATGTGAACAGGATTTTTTTTTTTTTTTTTTTTTTGTCAGTGGGCGCTGTGCTTCAGCTATTGAGCTCAAGGCTAGTGCTCTAGCACTTGAGCCACAGTACCACTTCTGCCTTTTTCTGTTTATGTGGTGCTGAGGAATCGAACACAGGGCCTCATGCATGCAAGGCAAGCACTCTACCAGTGAGCCACTTTCCCAGCCCTGTGAATAGGATCTTTATGGCTGTGATCTCTGATCTCTGTGATTATACGTTTGAGCTATTGGCAACCAGTGTAAGTGAATAGAATATTTATGGTTCTGAACAGTGATTCTTTTTTTTTTTTTTTGTCAGTCATAGGGCTTGAACTCTGGGCCTGAGCACTGTCCCTGAGCTCTTCATCTCAAGGGGAGCGCTCTACCCCGTGAGCTACAGTGCTACTTCTGGTTTTCTGGTGAAACTCTGATAAGAGTCTCATGGACTTTCTTGCCCCAGCTGGCTTTGAACTGCAATCCTCAGATCTCAGCCTCCTGAGTATCTAGGATTACAGGCATGAGCCACTGGTGCCTCACTTGAACAGTGATTCTTAGATCTCAGCTATGATTATAGGTGTGAGCCACCAGCATCCAAATTACCACAGGTTTCTGAGCGGAGAATGAATGTGGCCTGATGAAGAATTGAACAGAATCTTTTCTTTTCTGTTTTCTTTTTTGGGGAGAGAGGCTCAGAAAGTATAACCTTCTATGTTTATAGCATTTAAATAGTAAATGTCACAAGACAGAAACTGTTTACATAATGAAAAATTGTCTGAGTTCATGTTATCAAATGCAGACAAAAATGTTTAATTAATTTAGCTTTTGTTTTCTTCTGTCAGTCGTGGGGCTTGAACTTGGGGCCTGGGCCCTGTCCCTGAGCTAACTTTTGCTCAAGGTTAGTGCTCTACCACTTTGAGCCACAGTGCCACTTCCTGGTTTCTGGTGGTTAGTTGGGAGATAAGTCTCAGACTTTCCTGCCTGGGCTGGCTTTGAACAGCAATCCTCAGATTTCAGCCTCCTGAGTAGCTAGGATTACAGATGTGAGCCATTGGCGCCTGGCTTTTATTTACCTTGTATCTTTTCTTATTTTTAGTGTACGTGCACGCACATGTGTATGTGTGTGTGCGTACACACATGTGCACACACATATGTGTATGTGTATGTGATCTTAGGACCTGGGCACTGTCCCTTAGCTTTTGCACTCAAGGCTGGAACTCTGCCACTTGAAGCTCTACTCCTAGCTTTTTGCTGATTAATTTGAGATAAAGAGTCTTAGGGACATTACTACCTAGGCTGAAAAGTAGGTTGATATTTTTCCTCAAATTTTATGTTTAATGTTTTTTTTTTTTTTTCCAGCTCTGGGCTTGAACTCAAGGATCTGGGTACTGTCCCCAAGCCTCTTAGTGCTCAAGGCTAGGACTCTACCACTTGAGCCACAGTGCTACTTTTGGCCTTTTCTGATTAATTTATTGGAGATAAAAGGGTCTCATAGACTTTCCTGTCCAGGCTGGCTTGGAACCATGATCCTCAGATCTCAGACTCCTAAGTAGTTAGGATTATAGGTGTGAGCTTGATTAAAGGTACCCACCCTTTAAATATTTTTTACACTAGTTAAGAGACAAATTTTCAGGGCTGGGAAGATGGCTCAGTGGTAGAGTGCTTGCCTTGCATGCCTGAGGTCCTGGGTTCGATTCCTCAGCACCACATAAGCAAAAAGAAAAAAGCCGGAAGTGGCGCTGTAGCTCAAGTGGTAGAGTGCTAGCCTTGAGCTGAAGAGCTGAGGGACAGCGCCCAGGCCCAGAGTTCAGGCCCCATGACCGGACCCCCCCCCCAAAAAAAAAGAGACAAAATTTCTAAAACTGAGTGTTTTGATATGCCATTTTTTCTTTGTCGTGTGTGTGTGTGTGTGTGTGTGTGTGTGTGTGTGTGTGTGTGTGTGTGCGCACACGTACACATGCATGCTGGTAGTGGGACTTGAATTCATGGCCTTTTTTTTTCTTTTGTCAGTTGTGGGGCCAGAACTCTGGGCCTGGGTGCTGTCCCTCAGCTCTTCAGCTCAAGGCTAACACTCTACCACTTGAGCCACAGTGCCACTTCCGGCTTTTTCTGCTTATGTGGTGCTGAGGAATCCAACCCAGGGCCTCATGCATGCAAGGCAAGCACTCTACCACAGAGCCACCTTCCCAGCCCATGAATTCATGGCCTCTTGCTCTTACTTGGCATTCTCCCCTTTCACTCAAGGCTAGTGTTCTAGCATTTAAAACTACACCTCCAGTTCTGGCTTTCTGCTAGTTAAAACTGAAGCTAAGAGTCTTGGGGATTTGTCTTCCCAGGCTGTCTCTTAACTTCAATCCTCAGTCTCAGCCTCCTGAGTATCTAGGATTAAGGTGTGAGCTACCTGCTTGATCTTGATCTGTCTCTGTATCTGTCTTTCTTTCTCTATATATTTATCATTTTTTGGTTCCTATACTGCAGCTGGAACTCAAGGTCTGGTCGCTATCACTTATCTTTTTCACTCAAGGCTGGCACTCTACCATATGAGCACACCTCCACTTCTAGCTTTTTTTTCCCCCGCTGGTTAACTGGAGATGTGAGTCTCATGGACTTTTCAGCCTAGCCTGGCTTCGAACTGTTGTCCTCAGATCTCAACCTTCCCAATACCTAGCTTGAAGATACCTCTTGACACTGCCAAGACCACTTTCCTAGTCTGACCTCTGGGCACTGTTTGCTGGAGCTACTAGAAGTTTTTTTTCCCCTTTGAGTTCACACTAAAGGCCATGCCTAGGGAGAAATGAGAAGAGCCCTTTCTTGCCTCTTACCACTCTGCTCTTCTTACTATTTGCTCCTCCAGCAATATGGAAACCTACAGGAGTGTGTCAAGTGCATTCCCACCTCCCAGCCTTTACCAAGGCTGTTCCTTCTACCTAAAACTCTCTTCTCCATCTGAAATGCACATAGATGACCCCTTTTAATTTGTGTCTGTGGCCCTTCAATAACTTCTCTGAGGATTTTTCTTTTTTTTTTTTTTTTGGGTCCGGTCGTGGGGCCTGAACTCTGGGCCTGGGCGCTGTCCCTCAGCTCTTCAGCTCAAGGCTAGCGCTCTACCTCTTGAGCCACAGCGCCATTTCTGGCTTTTTTCTTTTTGCTTATGTGGTGCTGAGGAATCGAACCCAGGGCCTCATGCATGCAAGGCAAGCACTCTACCACTGAGCCACCTTCCCAGCCCTCTGAGGATTTTTCTATATATGAACTTCCAAGTTCAGAATCTTTGCCATTATTTTGCTATAGCATCAAGGATCCAAAGCACCACAGTTGTCTCCCCCGCCCCACCAGAACATGGGCTGAATGGTGGGGACTCACAAAAAAGTGTACTCTCAACACCTATATATTATTGACTGTAGGACTCCTCTTTCAGACAGCTAGGACACCTCTTCATTCCTAAACGCTCCACCCCTCAACTACTGCAACCCCAACTCTCAGCCCACCTCTCTACATAAGCTCCATCCACCCATTCCTGTCCGTCCCTCCATTTTCAGTCCCACACCCTGAGATACCTCCCTAAGACCCAAGCCTTCAGCCCCCTCTCCATTAATATGCTCTCAAGACTCGCCCCTCTGGTTATGCCCCAAGACTCAGGTCCCTCCCTCGATCCTATAATAGCCATCATGGTCCAATCCTTGGGGATTGGCGGGTGGGCGGAAGGGTTGCTAGTCTCACCTTCACTCGTACTCGGACCACCTCTCGTTCTTCCTCCTCAGTCTGAAGACTCCCACCGGGCGGGGGCACTCCGGGGCTGGCAAAATCTGAGGACCCGGAGGCCGTTGCCATCCCGCCTCCACCTGCCTCAGGGTGACGTTTGACCCCTTTGCCCCCCCCCCCAACCTTTATACACGTAACCTACAGTGAGGGCACCCGTGGCCCCACCTTGAGCTGGGGCCGGAGCGCAGGCGCAGAACGTACCACGAGACTCTTCCCCCCCCCCCCCCGCCGGCTCCCACCGCCCCTCCCATCTGACCCCGGCTGGAAGTAGCATCTACGCATGCGCCTAATATGCTCTTGCTCAGAGTCCCACCCCTAAAGTCAGGTACCGGTCCTGCAGCTTGGTTGTTTTGGCAGTCTACTTCCGGATTCATCTAAGGGCGTGGTAAACTGACAACTGGTTCCAGAGAGAAGTAGGCGGGGAAAGGAAGCTGTGAGTGACAGCTCCGCACCAAGTTTCCTCACCCCTCTGCTGACAGATGATGTCATCTGTCTCAGTTAGCTGTGACCCTTGCTTCAAGAATTTGCAGAACACAAAGAAAATCGTTTTTCCACTCATTAAAAATAATTTACACTTTGTAAAAATTCCTGGAACGATACTTGTATCATTTTTTACCTTTCCTGTATGCTTGTTATACTCCATTAAGTAATTTACCCAAAAATGCTGTTTTAAGGTTCTCTGGAGGACCTAGTTTCGTTTCTTTTCATGTTGCTTTCGTACAGGCATCCAATGAAGTTCCCGTTTTACATTTTATTAATTCCCATCCTTACCCGGGGACACAATTGGTCAGCTGGGTCCATGTGCTGACTTGGGCCCCTGATTGGTCTCTGCTGCTGGGCCAGAGTGCAAAAGTAAGTAGGATTGGCCAGGCTCAATCATGTATGGCAAAATAAGTTCTTTCTCTTTCATCTTCTGAATGCTAGGATTATAGACATTTGCCACCATGCCTAGCTGTCTCTCTCTCTCTCTCTCTCTCTCTCTCTCTCTCTCTCTCTCTCTCTCTCTCTCTCTCTCTCTCTCTCTCTATCTCTCTTTCTCTCTCTCTTTCTCTCTCTCTCTGTCCTGGGTCTTGAACTCAGGGCTTCGGCACTGTCTCTGAGCTTTTTTTGCTCAAGGTTTAGTACTCTATTACTTGAGCCACAGCAGCCTTTTTCTGTTTATGTGGTACTGAGGAATCAAACCCAGGGCTTCATGCATGCTAGGCAAGTACTCTACCACTAAGCACATCCCTAGCCCTATGGTCCTAGATTTTTGATATTTTTTCCCCTTTTTTGTGGTTCTGGGGTTTGAACTTGGGGCCTCACCCTTGCTAAGCAGGCACTCTGCCACTTGAGGGATTCCACAAGTTCCTCTTTTTTGCATTATTTTCCAGATATGGTCTGGCTTATGCTAGCCTGGCTTGGACTTTGATATTCCCATTTGTGGTTCTTTGTGTCACTAGGATGGCAAGTACACATCACTGCATCTAGCCATTAGTCCAGATTGGGTCTTCAAATTTTTGCCCAGGTTGGCCTCAAACCAAGATGCCTCCAATCTTTATCTCCCAAGTAGTATTACAGGTTTGAGCCATGGTCCTGGCAATGCTGGATTTCCTGATGGAAAAAGAGTTTGACAGTCTACTCTCTCATTTGTTATCATGCAGTAGATAAGCAAACCACTATCCTGGAGCTTGGAGTTTTCCCTGAGAGTACTAGTGCATAGGTTTTAGACAGGCATACAATGTTATCAGACACCTCTGCCCTGGATGTGCAGAGGGCCTTTGGATGGAAAGATGCTGGACCTAAAATGATCCTTGGCATAGTCCTGACAAGAATTTCTCCTTTGTTTATTGATTCTCCATCCAACAAATATAAAGTATATATGTTCCACAGTCTCCATATATTAATTTGTTTAATATATCCCAAAACCTCATATGAGGTATTATTATTATTATTATTATTTTGCCAGTCATGGGGCTTGAACTCAAGGCTTGGGCACTGTCCCTGAGCTTCTTTTGCTCAAGGCTAGCACTCTGTCACCTGAGCCACAGTTCTACTTCTAGTTTTTTGTTTAAGTGGTGCTGAGGAATTGAACCCAGGGCTTCAAGCATGCTAGGCAAGTACTCTACCACTAAGCCACATTCCCAGTCCTTATTATTATTATTATTATTATTATTGTGTGTGTGTATGCGTGTATGTGCTGGTACTGGGGCTAGAACTCAGGACCTGGACCCTGTCCCTTAGCATTTCATTTCTTCCCTCCCCCCCCCCCAGAACTAAGACTTGAACTCAGGGTCTGATGCTTTTCCTCAAATGCTGGCATTTCTACCACCTGAGCTATACCTCCACACCTGTGAACTCAAAACCTCATGCTCTCATTTGGCCTCACCCCAAGGCTGAGATATGAAGTTCGGTTTGAAGTCTTCCAGGCAGAACAATCCAATTAAGCAGCAAAAATTAAGAAGTGGAGGTGTTACCTCCTATGTAGTTAGGATTACAGGAATGTGCCACCAGCAATAGGTGAGGTAGGTATTAGTATTAACAGTATTTTTGTATATGACAGTGTTGCAGGCCAGGAAGAAACAAACTTTAAGTGGCACAGAAAGGAGGTAATGCAACAGAATGGACAGAAGATGGGGCTATGCCTTGTGAATCTGAAGCAGAAGTTCAGCATGCATTTGAATAAATGGGGATGTGAGTGACAGCATGTAAGAGTTGAACTCTAGGTTACATGATGACTGGTTTGTGGTGATGCTGAAAGTCCGTTGGGACAGTTTGTGGGGTATTTGGTATGACTGTGTGTCTGTGTGGTGACTTATTCTTATTCTTATTATTTTTTTTTGGTCCGGTCGTGGGGCCTGAACTCTGGGCCTGGGCGCTATCCCTCAGTTCTTCAGCTCAAGGCTAGCACTCTACCACTTGAGCCACAGCGCCACTTCCAGCTTTTTTTTTTTCTGCTTATGTGTTGCTGAGGAATAGAACCCAGAGCCTCAAGCATGCAAGGCAAGTGCTCTATAACTGAGCCACCTTCCCAGTCCGGACTCAGTTTCTTTTTTTTGGGGGGGGGGGTCCGGTCATGGGGCCTGAACTCTGGGCCTGGGCGCCTGCCCTCAGCTCTTCAGTGCAAGGCTAGTATTCTACCACTTGAGCCACAGAGCCACTTCCGGCTTTTTTCTTTTTGCTTATGTGGTGCTGAGGAATCGAACCTAGGGCCTCATGCATGCAAGGCAAGCACTCTACCACTGAGCCACCTTCCCAGCCCTATGTGGTGATTTATTGGGAGCCCAGTGGATGAGTGATAGAAGGCATGTGTGGTGTGAATGTTGGAAATTGTGTGAAGCATGGGATCTGGTATCTATGGGGTATATGATGAGATCTGTGGGGATAATGGTAGAGAATATTGCAGAGTAAATTTTTTCTCCTCCACCCAAATTACTTGAAGCTCTAACCACCAAGGTGACTGCATTTGAGATTGGGTCTTTAAGAAGGTAACTAAAGTTCATTGAGGTAATAATGGTGTGGCACTAATCCAATAGGACTAGTGCTTTTTTTTTTTGTCGGTCGTGGGGCTTGAACTCTGGGTCTGAGTGCTGTCCCTGAGCTCTTCAGCTCAATGTTAGCACCCTACCACTTGAGCCACAGCACCATTTCTGGTTTTCTGGGAGTTAATTGGAGGTAAGTCTTTCCTGCCAGGGCTGGCTTTGAACCACAATCCTAAGAGGTCACCTCCTCAGTAGCTAAGATTACAGGTGTGAGCCACCTGCGCCAGACTAGTGTTTTTTTTCTTTTCTTTTTTTTTGCCGATCCTGGGGCTTGAACTCAGGGCCTGGGCACTCTCCCTGAGTTTCTTTTGCTCCAAGCTAGCACTCTAGCACTTGAGCCACAGTGCCACTTCTGTCTTTTTCTGTGTATGTGGTACTGAGGAATTGAACCCAGGGCTTCATGCATGTTAGGCAAGCACTCTACCACTAAGCTACATTCCCAGCCCCAGGACTAGTGTTTTCATGAAAGGAGGAATAGACATTAGGGTAGTAAACAGAGAAAAGGATGCAGCAGGAAGCTGAAGGGTCAGGGAGAGGCCTTAAGAGATGCCAAACCTGCTGTCAGCTTGATCTTAGATCTCTCCATCTTGGGAACTGTAAGAAAGTAAATATTTGCTAAGTCACCAGGTCTCTGGCATTTTTTTGCCAGTCCTGGGGCTTGAACTCAGGGCCTGGGCACTGTACCTGAGTTCCTTTGCTCAAGGCTAGCACTCTACCACTTGAGCCACAGTGCCACACTGGCTTTTTCTGTTTATGTGGTATTGAGGAATTGAACCCAGGACTTCATGCATGTTAGGCAAGCACTCGACCACTAAGCCACATTCCCAGCCCTCTGGCATTTTTTCTTACAGAAATCTGGGATGATTAAGACAGGGCATGATAATGGGCTATTGGGTCAGTAATGGAGCCTCTATTAGATGACTTCAGGAGACTATAAGTTGAGTGATAGGATCCAGGGTGTGAGGGAGTCTGGGGTGAGTGATGGGTTATGGAGGGGTGACTCATTGAAAATGGTTAATGATGGGGGCTGTGATTAATGAGCTGTCCATGGGGTTAGTGGTGGGAGTTTGTATGATGTGAATTCAGTGTTTTGAAGGGTGAATAATATGGGCCTATAGGTAGTGATGGAAAGAATATGTGGGGTAAATATACAGGATGGAGAGTTGGTAGGAGATGACTGGTGCCTATAAATGATGGGAGGGGTATATGAAATATTCAGAAGTGAGCAAGGTGAATGTAGAGGGGTTTCCTGAACTGAATTACAGCTCCAAAAACATTTTTCTTTTTGTTGGTCTTGGGACTTGAACTCAGGGCCTGAGCACTGTCCTTGAGCTATTTCACTCAAGGCTAGCCCTCTACCACTTTGAGCCACAGCTCCACTTCTGGTTTTCTGGTGGTTAATTGGAGATAAGAGTCTCACAGACTTTCCTGCCCAGGCTGGCTTTGAACCACAATCCTCAGATCTCAGCTTCCTGAGTAGCTAGGATTACAGGCGTGAGCCACAAGCACCTGGTTCCAAAATATTTTTTGTATGTATCAGTATTGGAGCTTGAATTGAAGGCCTCATACTCTTAGTTGGCTTTTTAACTCAAGGCTAGCACTCTGCTATTTGAGCTACAACTTCATTTCTAGTTTTTTGCTTGTTAATTGAAGTCTTATAGACTTTTCTGTAAAGGATGCCTTTAAACCACAGTCCTCAGATATCAGTCTCCTAAATAGCTAAGGTCATAGGTGTGAACTATCAGTGCATGGCCACCAAAAAACCTCTCAGGGCCTGGGCACTGTTCCTGAGCTTCTTTTGCTCAAGGCTAGCACTCTGCCACTTGAGCCACAGTGCCCCTTCTGGCATTTTCTGTTTATATAGTACTAAGGAATTGAACCCAGGGCTTCATGCTGTACCACTAAGTCACATTTCCAGTTTAATTTTTTTTTTTTTGTCTTTTTTGGTACTGGGGATTGAACCCAGGACATTGCACTTGCTAGGCAAGTGCTTTGCCACTGAGCTACACCCCAGCCCATATCAACTCTTGTTGCAACCCTTTCCCCCATACCTCAGAATGCAACTGTATTTGGAGACAGGGCCTTTAAAAGGGATGATTTAAAATGAAACTGGTAGATTGGACTTTAATCCAACAAGATTGGTGTCATTCTAAGAAGAAATTAGTATACAAACCTGACTGCACAGAGGACACAGTGAGAAAGTGGCCATCTGCAAGCCAAGAGAGGTTTGTGAGTAATCAAACCTGACCTTGTAATCAATATCTTAACTTTGAACTTTCAGCTTCCCAGACTGTGAGAAAATAAATTTCCGTTAAGCCATGTAGTTTTTGGTATTTTTAAATAGCAGCCTGAACACTCTAAGGCAATTGCTTTGAAAAGACCAATGATAGAAGTATGAATGTAAAGGCATTTCTGGTCAGGTCTCAGATGGAAATGAGTAAATAGGTTATTTAAAACTGGAAGGCAAAAGAATTTGAATTTGTTTTAGTGTTTTTGGAAGGTAGAACTTGAGAGCAATTAAAATTAACTTGGATTTTTATTTATTTATTCTTTTTTTGTCAGTGTTGGGGCTTGAACCTTGAGCCTGGGTGCTATCCCTGGGTTCTTCAGCTCAAGGTGAATGCTCTACCACTTGAACCACAGTGCCACTTCCGGTTTTCTGGTGGTTTATTGGAGATAAGAGTCTTACTGACTTTCCTGCCCCAAGCCAGCTGGGGCAGCCAAGCTGGCTTTGAACCGTGATCCTCAGATCTCAGCCTCAGATCTCAGTAGCTAGGATTACAGGAATGAGCCACTGATGCCCAGCTTAACTTGGGCATTTAGCTGAGGTTTTTTTGTTTTTGTTTTTTTTTTGGTCCGGTTGTGGGGCCTGAACTCTGGGCCTGGGCGCTGTCCCTCAGCTCTTCAGCTCAAGGCTAGCACTCTACTACTTGAGCCACAGAGCCACTTCCGGCTTTTTTCTTTTTGCTTATGTGGTTCTGAGGAGTCGAAGCCAGGGCCTCAGGCATGCAAGGCAAGCACTCTACCACTGAGCCACCTTCCCAGCCCCTGAAGTTTTTTTTTGGGGGGGGGTCAGTTATGGGGCTTAAACTCAGGGTCTAGGGACTGTCCTTGAGCTTTTTTTTTGCTAAAGACTAGAGCACTACCACTTTGAGCCACAGCTCCACTTCAGATTTTCTGGTGGTTAACTGGAGATAAGAGTCTCATGGACTTTCCTGCCCCCCCCCGACTGTTTTTTTTGCCAGTCCTGAGGCTTGAACTCAGGGCCTGGTCATTGTCCTTGAGCTTCTTTTGCTCAAAGTTA
Source organism: Dipodomys merriami (assembly GCF_024711535.1). NCBI lineage: Eukaryota > Metazoa > Chordata > Mammalia > Rodentia > Heteromyidae > Dipodomys > Dipodomys merriami. Next base: position 85,238,292 of record NW_027204492.1, read on the forward strand.
GCACTCTACCACTTGAGCCACAGTGCCACTTCCAGCCTTTTCTGTGTATGTGGTACTGAGGAATCGAACCCAGGGCTTCATGCATGCAAGGCAAGCACTCTACCACTAAGCAATATTCCCAGCACCCCCCCCCCCCCCCCGCCACCCTGGGCTGACTGTGAATGCTGATTCTCAGATCTCAGCCTCCTAAGTAGCTAGGATTACAGTACTCAGCAGATGGTGTGTGTGTGTGTGTGTGTGTGTGTGCATGTCTCTGTGTGTGTGAATATTAGGGCTTAAATTCAGGGTCAAGACTGGCTCTCTACTGTTTGAGTCACAGCTCCACTTCTAGCTTTTTGCTGGTTAACTGGGGATAAGAATCTTTCGAGATTTTCCTGCCTGTCTGGCTTCAAATTGGGATTTTCAGATCTCAGCCTCAAGTAGCTAGGATTACAGGTTTGAGTCACTGGTGCTCCACCAGCTGAGATTTCTAAAAATAATAGTATTGAAGATGTAGTTTGTTTATACAAAAATACAAGTGTTGGACAAATAATTGACAAAGCAAATGTCAGGCAGACAGGAAAACAAAAAAAGGATTTAGATAATTCACAGCTCAAACGAGGCATGGTTGGCATAAGCCTGTAAGCCCAGACTGAGTTCAAAGCTAGTCTGAGCAAAAACAATGCCTCAATAAAAAAAAATCTCTGGGGATGGGAAGGTGGCTCAGTGGTAGAGCGCTTGCCTTGTATGCCAGAGGCCCTGGGTTCGATTCCTCAGCACCACATAAGCAAAAAAAGAAAAAAGCCGGAGGTGGCGTTGTGGCTCAAGTGGTAGAGTGCTAGCCTTGAGCTGAAGAGCTGAGGGACAGCACCCAGGCCCAGAGTTCAGGCCCCACGACCGGACCCCCCCCAAAAACAAACAACAAAAAAAAATCTTTGCATATCCTATTTTGCAATGATGGAAAAAGTATTCTTTATTGGGGCGGCTGCGGGGGGGGGGGGGGGGGAGTCCGGTCATGGGGTTTGAACTCTGGGCCTGGGCACTGTCCCTGAGCTCTTCAGCTCAAGGTAAGAGCTCTACTACTTGAGCCACAGCAACATTTCTGATTTTCTGGTGGTAAATTGGAGATAAGCGTCTCACACTTTCCTGCTGGGCTGGCTTTGAACTGTGATCCTCAGATCTCAGCCTCCAGAGTAGCTAAGATTACAGGCATGAGCTACCAGGGCCTGGCTCAAGAAAATAGGATATGTACCCTGGTAAGCTCAGAAGACACAGTATCCACCCAAAGAGAACTCCTTTCAGGCCTTAACATAAATTGTTGCTGGCTCCTGGATATATTCAGGTAGAGAGATCTCAGGAAACTGAGATCTGAGGATCATGGTTCAAAGCCAGTCCAGGCAGAAAAGTCCGTGAGACCCTATCTCCAATTATATAGCAAAACACTGGAAGTGAAGCTGTGGGTCAAGTAGACCAGCCTTCAACAAAAAAGCTAAGGTAGAGTGTACTGGCCCTGAGTTCAACCCCAGTATTGGCACAAAAAAACATTAAATGGTGTTAGCCTGTTTATTTTGGATTTAACTTAGGACCTGTGATCCCCTTTCTTTCCAATTTCTCCACTTTGGGATGGGACTATCTATCTTTTTTTGGGGGGGGGCTATCTAACATCTGTCTATCACTACTGCATTTTTTAAGCAGAAAAGTGATATGGTCTTGCAGGTTCCCAGATAAAGAGCAATTTGACTCAGAATGAAGATGTGTCATATTCCAAGTTTCCTAATTTGATTTACATATTTAGGTGAGAGTTGGATATGAAGCTTACGTGGAGGTTGGGAGAGGTGGTTTAGTAATAAGTGCTTGTACAATGCCCTGGGTTTAATCCCCTGGGCACTGAAAAAATATCTGTACCTGTATGTATCAATAGCCTACACCTGTAATTCTAGCTACTTGAGAGGCTAAGATCAGGAGGGTCATACGTTCAAGGTCAGCCCAGATATATACACTTGAAACTCCCTCTGAACCAATAGCTGGGTGGGCTGGAAAATGGCTCTCATCACAACTGTGTGGGAAACAGACACTGGTTTCAGACCAGTCCAGGTAGAAAAGTCTGATTCTATTTCAAGAGAAAGTAGTTGGGATGATACATACCTGGCATGTCAGCTATAAGGGGAAACTCAGAATAGGCAAACTGCAGTTTAGGTCCATGTCTGAGCCAGAAGCAAAACTCCATCTCACAAATTAGTGCTCGGCAACAGTAACCAGGATACGAGGACACATGCTCCTCCATGTTCACAATAGCCAAGTTATGAAACAACCTGTTGCCCCACTACAGATGAATGGATCCAAAAATTGTGGCAACTTATTCAATTGAATATTATGCAGCCATTAGAAAGGACAAAAAAAAAAAAAAAAAACGGGCGCCAGTGGTTCACACCTGTAATCCTAGCTACTCAGGAGGCTGAGATCTGAGGATCGCAGTTCAAAGTCAGTCTGGGCATGAAAGTCCGTGAGACTCTTATCTCCAATAAACCACTAAAAAACCAGAAGTGGTGCTGTGGCTCAAGTGGTAGAATGCTCACCTTGAAATGAAGAGTGCAGGGACAGTGCCCAAGCCCAGAGTTCGAGGCCCATGACTGACAAAAAAAAAAAAGGACAAAATAATGGCATTCGTAGGGAAATGGATGGAACTAGAAAAAATAATTTTGAGTGAGGTAAGCCAAGAGCAGACACAAATGGCACATGGTCTCCCTGATATGTGGATGTTAAATTCAAAATGCAAAGAGATATGACAAAGTAAACAGGACTTAAGAAACAAAGGATGTCCACTCATCTTGTTGTTTCATTACTAAATGACCCCATGTGTTGACCACATATATGATACATGTATATATGTGTGTGTGTATAGATATATATACACATACATATACATATACATACATATATATATATATATATATATATATATATATATATATGCACATCTAAGGGAAGCTAGGAGGACACAGAATCAGAGAGAAACAGAAGGAAACATACAACAAGGGGCCCATCAGCTGCACTGGACATTGATGAAAACAAACTAAGCAACTCAAGAACAGCGATGGGAGGATGGGAATGAGGGAAAGAGGGGACGGCTAACACTAAGCAAAAGGAAAGAAATGTACATACCATCCCATGTGGAAGAAGTAGTTGTATTGTCAAAGCTCATAGAATTCACAAACTTTATAGATCATGATCATGACAATTTGCCTCATGAAGGTTAGAATGTGTTCGTGACTTTAACTATCACTATCACAATACTGTGAAATTTGTGAAATTTATGTAATTACTTAATCACAATAAAAATTATTAAAAAAAGAAAAAAAAGTCCCCTGACTAAGGACCTAAATATAACCAGGACATTGATCATAAATTTGCCCCAGGGTTTAGACAGGAGGTCATGCAGCTGAGTTATAGACAAGGGTCACTATAGTGGTTGTAGAGTTTATGTCCTGATTTTGACACCTCTAGACAAAATTCTTCATCATGTGCTGTCTCCAAACCTTATCAGGTAAAATAGGCATAGATGAAAAGAATGGCTTATGATAAATATGTTATGGGTCATGCATGGTTGCAAGTTTGAGATTCTCAAGAAGTGAATTAGACAGGAAACAGAAACAAAAGGTTTTTTTTTCCTTCATTGCTGTTTTTGTTTTTTCCTTTTGTCTTGTTTGTTCATTTATCTATTTTTGAGAGGGCAATGGGGAGTACAGAAATGGAGGGACAAAGGGTAAGCAAATACAGCAGTGATATTCACTGGACAGTATGTTGAAAATGAACTTTACAACTTGTGTGTAGGGATGGGAGGGAAAAACTGGGAGAGAATGAGGGAAGGGGTGACATTTTTAAAAAAGAAATTGCACTTACCTAACTTTATAACTGCAACCCCTCTGTACATCACCTTTATAATAACAATAAAAAAAACTTTTGAAAAAAAATCAGTGCTCAGCAGTATAGCACCTGTCTAGCAAGCATAATACCTAAGTTCAAATACCAATACTACAAAAAAGTAAAGAAAAATTTGGCAATGAATAAAGAGTTTGGGCTGCTGGTATGAGAGTAAATAAAATATTCATGCAAGAAGGTTATGGAGTGAGCACCGGTGACTTATGCCTAAATTCCTTACTACTCTGGAGGTTGAGATATAAAAGTTGGGGTTCAGGGGCTGAGAAGGTGGCTCAGTGGTAGAGCACTTGCCTTGCATACTTGAGGCCTTGGGTTCGATTCCTCAGCACCACATAAGCAAAAAGAAAAAAGCCGGAAGTGGCGCTGTGGCTCAAGTGGTAGGGCGCTAGCCTTGAGCTGAAGAGCTGAGGGACAGCACCCAGGACCAGAGTTCAGGCCCCACGACCGGACCCCCCCCCAAAAAAAAAGTAAATAAAAATAAAAATATAAATAAAAATTGGGGTTCAAAGTAGCCCAAGCAGGAAAGTCTGTGAGACTCTAACCTCCAATTAACCACTAAAAAGCTAGAAGTGGAATTATCCTTGAGCAAAACTCAGGGACAGCTCCCAGGCCCTGAGTTCAAGCCCCAGGGCTGGCACACAAAAAAGGATATGAATTTGAGGAGACCAGATGGCAGAATGTTATGGACTATTTTGTTTCCTCCACAAATTTGTTTTGAAAACTCCATGATCCTCAGGATCTCTTGAATAGCTAAGATTATAGGTGCAAGCTGTCAGTACTTGGTTAACTGGTATTCTGAGAAGAAATTTGGATACAAACATACTAGAAATGAAGTGTACAGAGCAAAGACCATGTGAGAACACTGAAAAAGAAGTTACTTAAAAGCCAAAAAACAGGCCTCAAAGAAACGAAACACATGCATTTAATCCTGTCTTCTCAGATCTGAGGGTTATGGTTCAAAGCCAGCTCAGGAAGCAATACCCATGAGACACCTGAGTTCTAGCCCCAGGACTAGCAAAAAGAAAAAAAGAAAAAGAAAAAAGAAAAAAACCAAATTGGCTAATACCTTGAATAGCTTCTGAGAACCTTTCTTTCTGTGGCTTAAGCCAATCAGTCTTAGGCTTTTTTTTTTTTTTGGTAGGTCATGAGGCTTAAACTCTGGGCTTGGGCGTTGTCCCTCAGCTCTTCAGCTCAAAGTGAGCGCTCTACTGCTTGAGCCATAGTGCCACTTCCAGTTTTCTAGTGGTTTATTGGAGATAAGAGTCTCACAGACTTTCCTGCCCAGGCTGGCTTTGAACCACGATCCTCAGATCTCAGCCTCCTGAGTAGCTAGGATTACAGGCGTAAGCCACCAGCGCCGGCTTAGTCTTAGGCTTTTTGTTATGGCAGCCCAAGCTGACTAATATAAGTGAACCATGGGATCAATGATAGGGTCTTTGGTGCGAATGATGGGATGGTCTTAAAGGGGGAATCTAGGTAGTAAATTATGGGATCTGTAGGGGAAAATAATAGGCATGTATGCGGTCAGTGCTAGGAGTTGGTGAGGTTAGAGATGGGAGGTCTATGATGATTTGGATCTGTGGATGAGTTAGTGATGGGTGGGAAGGGTCTGTGGGGGTCAATGACAGGGCATCTTTGGATTCATAATTAAAAGTCACTCTATGTTAGATTGAAGAGCTTTTATTAACTGGTTGTAAAAATTCTTTTTCCCAATTGCTCCTGACAATACCTCCAATATAGCCCTTATTTTTTTGGTTACTGGCCTGAATATGAGAGATCAGTTCGCTTTGTTCCTCCAACATGTGAGATCAGGTTTAGATTCTTCTGGCAAATGGAGAGTGCGTCTTCACGAAGTCCTCCAGCTCAGTCCACTGGTCCTTAGTTTAACTTCCTCTTGGCTTTTGTGACTCTGGAGTCGAACATACTCTGAGCATGAGTAAGCTGCTTCACAGAATCGAGCAAGAGGATTCCAGGTATCACCAGCCATAAGGCATTCATGAAGACAAAATAAAACCAGAAATAGACTGGGTGGCCCATCTCCGAATGCTGGAATTCATCTCGATACTCCGTCAGGAAGTACAGAACATCTCCATAGATCTGGCCTGTGGGAGGGAAGAGGAAGGAGAAGCCCCCATGAGGAGAAGGAAGGGCTAGCCCAAATTCTCTATTTCAATGTATCCTTCAAGGTCTCAAAGCTCAGGATCTCACACTCAAAGAACTCTGAAATCAGAGCTGAAAATCTGAGAAATCAGCAAAGTGAGATTAAAAAAATAGTGTGGAAACATTCTGAATTTAGGAACACTTCATAGCTCCAGAAATTAAAGAAAAAATTTTTGGTGCCAGTCTTGGAGTTGAAACTCAAGGCCTGGATCCCTGAATGCTTTTGCTCAAGGCTGTCTATTGCTCTACTACTTGAGCCACAGCTCTAATTCTGGCTTTTTGGTGGTTAATTGGAGATAAGAGTCATGTACTTTCCTTCCTGGGCTGGCTTTGAACCATGATCCTCAGATCTAATCCTCCTAAGTAGTAGAATTACAGGCTTGAGCCACCAGTTCCCTTGCTGGATAGATAAGTTCAGAGCATGGCTGGGTTGTTCTACTCAAACCTCAGGATATTTTTGGCATTCAGTCAAACTTATCCCTGGATAATAATCTCCACAGGGATGTTCCTGTGTCTGTGGATCCCACCTTCAAGCCCTCTAGTGCCCTGTATGATCTTTTCCTCACCCAGAGAGACCATGAGCTGTAGAACATAACGAACTGGTTGTTGGCGGAGAAAGGCAATCACTACCCACAGGCTGAGTGGTCCCCACATGCTAGCTGTGATGGTCTCCATACAGACGATAAAGTTGTCACAACTGTTAAGAGAAAGGATGGAGGGACATTGGTCTCAGTGTGCTTTGTCTTCAGGGTACCCTATTAGTGCTCCCTGACTCACCAACACCACTACAAATTAGTGCAGGTGTCACATAATCTGTCTCATAAAAATAAATGAAACCGTGATTTTTCCTTCACAATAAAATAAGAAGTAAACACTTACATGATGTAACGGCTGTCTCCCTTGGAATACTCTTTCCCTAAAAGGAAACAGAAAGATATGAGAAAAGGCAAAAATAGAGATTCACATTTGTGAGTGCCCCAGTAAGACAGACTTCATAACATCCTTATGCCTCAGTTCCCTCAGCTGTGAAAAGGGAGTAGCAGTTTGGATTCTAAGTACTCATGCCTGTAATCCTAGCTACTCAGGAGGCTGAGATTTGAGGATCATGGTTCAAAGCCAGCCCCAGCAGAAAGCATAAAAGGAGGTATGTATAGATAGTGAAGTGCATAAAACAGGCAATGAGGGGGTAAAAGAAAATGGAGGAAGAGTATGCTAAATCTCTAAGTTTCTGAAGTATTAGAAGTAGAGATGGCCTAGTAAAGATGTAGTAGTGTGTTTTATCCATTTTGCATGTGTTTATTTTTCCTTATGTTCTCAAAAGGTGACTTATTTTTTCAGCTCATTGATATTACAACTAAAAATCATTATTGAAAGGAGAAGCAGTCTCCAGATAACAAGTCAAATATTTCTTATTATTTTTTTGAGTTGGATTTGTGATTCTAACACTTTTTTTTTTTTGGGTCCGGTCGTGGGGCCTGAACTCTGGGCCTGGGCGCTGTCCCTCAGCTCTTCAGCTCAAGGCTAGTGCTCTACCACTTGAGCCACAGCGCCACTTCCGGCTTTTTTTTCTTTTTGCTTATGTGGTGCTGAGGAATCGAACCCAGGGCCTCAGGCATGCAAGGCAAGCGCCCTACCACTGAGCCACCTTCCCAGCCCCTGATTCTAACACTTTTCTACATACAAAACACAAATGGTGTGAAGGGTCTTCATGATTGCATTATAAAAGAATTTAATATGTCATAATTAGTTAATTTGGCATTCAACTGTAATGTCCATATGTTAATTTCCATATGAGCCCCATGATGTAAAGACTTAAAGATGAGTTTGAAAAAAATGAAAGAATCTCATTTAGGGCTGGGAAGGTGGCTCAGTGGTAGAGCACTTGCCTTGCATGCTCAAGGCCCTGGGTTTGATTCCTCAGCACCACATAAGAAAAAAGCCGGAAGTGGTGCTGTGGCTCAAGTGGTAGAGCGCTAGCCTTGAGCTGAAGAGCTGAGGGACAGCGCCCAGGCCCAGAGTTCAGGCCCCATGACCGGATCCCCCCCCAAAAATTGTTACATGTATCTTGCTTAAGTTTTTGTTCATTAATTTATATTCATCCAATTATATAAAGCAAATTTGGAGGAAAAAAAAGAAAATGGAAGAGGGAGAAGATACAGATGAACAGATGAGTGAATAAAAAGTAAGCAGAGCCAGGTGCTGGTGGCTCATGCCTATAATCCTAGTTACTCAGGAGGCTGAGATCTGAGGACCATGGTTCAAAGCCAGCCCAGGCAGAAAAGTCCATGAGACTCTTATTTCCACGAAACCACTCAGAAAACCAGAAGTGGCACTGTGGCTCAAGTGGTAGAGTGTTTACCTTGAGCTGAAGAGCTCAAGGCCCATGAGCTCAAGGCTCAAGAGCACCTAGGCCCATGACCAAAAAAAAAAAAAAAAAAGAGTAAGCAGAAAATAAGAAAAAGGGAAAGGGAGAGGGAAAGGGGGAGGGTGGAGAGAGGGAAAACTGGGCAAGGGCTGGGAATGTGGCTTAGTGGTAGAGTGCTTGCCTAGCATGCATGAAACCCTGGGTTCGATTCCTTAGTACTACATAAGCAGAAAAAGCTGGAAGTAGCACTGTGGTTCAAGTGGTAGAGTGCTAGCCTGGAGCAAAAGCAGCTCAGGGAAAATGCCCAGGCCCTGAGTTCAAGCCCCAGGACTGGAACCAAAAAACATTGGGCAAAAATGAGGGAGGGGTGACACTGGTCAAAATGAAATGTACTCATTATCTGACATATGTAACTATAACCCCTCTGTACATTACCTTTACAATAAAAAAGAATAAATTTCAAAAAAAGAAGTAGAAAAAGATCACCTAATATAGGGGATGTAGCTCATTTAAAAAAGAGAGAGAGATAATAGATTCTTCACAAAAGAGGATTCCAATATGGTCAATGAACATACGGAAGAGCTCAAACTTCCATTAGAACACTAAAGAAAACAAATCACTTACATTCATTAGAATAACTAAAACTTACCACCTGAATATACCAAATTTTGATGCAGATATTGAGGAACCAGAATTCTCCAGTTCTGGTGATAGAAATATAACACAGCATACCATTTTTGTGTGTGCCAGTCCTAGGGCTTGAATTCAGATACTGTGAAGCCATAGCTTCACTTCCAGCTTACTTTTTTGTCAGTTGTAGGGCTTGAATTCTGGGCATGGGCACTGACCCTGAGCCCTTCAGCTCAAAGCCAGTGCTCTACCACTTAAGCCACAGTGCCACTTCTGGTTTTCTGGTGGTTAACTGGAGATAAGAGTCACGGACTTTCCTGCCTGGGCTGGCTTTGAACCGTGATCCTCAGATCTCAAACTCCTGAGTAGCTAGAATTACAGGCATGAGCCACCAGCAATATTTTGGTAGGGATATTTATTTGGTGCTGGGCTGGAACCCAGAGCCTCACGTATACTAATAAGTAAGCACTCTAACACTAATCAACATCCTCTGGTAGTTTTTCCTAAAGTTATATAATACATAATATATACCTACCGTAAGACCCAGCCATTTTACTTCAACATATTTACCCAAAGGAGATAAAGCAATGGTCAATACAAAGACATATTGCTCACACCTGTAACCCTAGCTACTTAGGAGAGAGGCTGAGATTTGAGGAAAATGGTTTGAAGTTAGCCTAGGCAGAAAGGCCAGAGCATCTTTTCTCCAATTAAGCAGCAACAATGAGACAGAAGTGGAAGTGTGCCTAAAGTGGTTGAGCACCAAGTGTAAACTGAAAAAGGCAAGCAAGTGCTCAAGGCTGTGAGTCAAGCCCCACTACCAGCACACATACAGACAAAAACTTCATGAGACCAAAAGGAGTATTGTCAAGAATGCAGAGATTGGAGAAGGGAGATACATGCCAAAAATGTTTATATAATATACGTGTTTTGAAAGTGTGAGTCCCTGAGTTCCAATTCCAGTATCATAAAAAAAGCAAGCAAGCAAACAAGCTCTTTATGGAATGATAAGGAGTGACTTCCCTAAAACAGCAAAGTTCAGAAGGAGAATGTTGGGGTTGGAGGAGTGGCTCAGTTGGTAGAGCAACAGCCAATGAGCAAAAGTGTAAGGTACTGTGTTCAAATCCCAGTTTAGGCCAAAAAGAAAAGAAAAAAAGAAAGAACAAATAGAAGTAGTAATGCCCACAGCCAATGGCTCATGCCTGTTATCTTAGCTACTCAGGAGACTCAGTCTGAGTCTCAGTCTGAATCTAGCCTGGGCAGGAAAATTTGTGAGATTCTGATCTCCAATTAACCCCCTAAACGAAAGCTAGAAATGGAGTTTTGGCTCAAGTGGTAGAGTGCTAACCATAAGCAAGAAAAATTCAGGGACAGCACCCATGCTCTGAGTTCAAGCCTTAGGACTGGCACACTGGCACACTTACACACAGAAGAAGAATGTTACTATTTATGTAAAAAGAAATAAAAAATAATGATAAAAAAATCATTACATAAAATCTACTGCTTGCCACTGCTCAATTATTTGAGACATGGTCTAACTATGTAGCCCAAACTGGCCTTGAGCTCGCAATCATCCTGAGTACTGGGATTACAAGTATATACCACCACACTGGAATCTTGCCACTGTTCTATGTTTCTGACATATATTTGAGTACTGACTATTACCTTCTTTTATTTCCAGTTTTCTAGTGGTTTACTGGAGATAAGAGTCTCACAGACTTTCCTGCCTGGGCTGACTCAGCCTCTGAGAACTATTTTTTTTTTTTTTTTGTCAGTCCTGGGGCTTGAACGCTGGGCCTGAGCGCTGTCCCTCAGCTCTTCAGCTCAAGGCGAGTGCTCTACCGCTTGAGTCACAGCGCCACTTCCAGTTTCTGAATGGTTTATTGGAGATAAGAGTCTCACAGACTTTCTTGCCCCGGCTGGCTTTGAACCGCGATCCTCAGATCTCAGCCTCCTGAGTAGCTAGGATTACAGGCATGAGCCACCGGTGCCCGGCTTCCTGAGAACTATTACCTTCTTACAATTGACAAACTGAGGTTTATGCGTATTATTTATGTATAAACTCACGAAGGAGCCAGGCATGGGCTGGGAAGGTAGCTCAGTGGTAGAGCGCTTGCCTTGCATGCCTGAGGCCCTGGGTTCGATTCCTCAGCACCACATAAGCAAAAAGAAAAAAGCCGGAAGTGGTGCTGTGGCTCAAGTGGTAGAGCGCTAGCCTTGAGCTGAAGAGCTGAGGGACAGTGCCCAGGCCCAGAGTTCAGGCCCCACGACTGGACCAAAAAAAAAAAAAAAAAAAGAAGGAGCCAGGCACTGGTGGATTCCTCCTGTAATCCTAGCTACTCAGAAGGCTGTGCAATCTGTGGATCACGATTCAAAGCTAGCCTAGGCAGGAAAGTTAATGAGACTCTTATCTCCAATTAACCACCAATAACCCAGAAGTGAAGGTGTGGCTCAAGTGGTAGAAAAGTGAGAAAAGTTAGCTCAGGGACAGTGCCCAAGATCAGAGTTCAAGTCCCAGGACAGGCAAAAATAAAAAAAAATTAAGTTAATGGAAGACTTGGTAGGTAAAACATTCAAACCCTACCCAGAAAATCCCTTCCCTCCAATAACACAAGAACTTAGGACTTACAGAGTTGGGATAAGAAGGCTTGGTCTGTAAGAAGAATCTTGTTGTAGAAACTGAACCACCCCTCAATCACCAAGTGAATGAATGCACATACTGCAAACCAGCACAAGGACAGTTTCCGCCAAGTTCCCAGTGGGGCAACTGAAGTACGACTGGCTAACAGCCATGTGGTCAAAATTAGGGCTCCAGAGACAGAGAACAGGGCAGCTAGGATGTGCCAGGTGGGAATGTCATTAGGCACAAAGTTGTCAAGCTTCAGGTTCCGAGGCCAATAGGGATGCAAGGGACTTTTGTTGGTTGTCATGTTTCTATGGGCAGGCTGGCTGAGTAACTTCGAGTGACAATCAGGGAAGTAAAAAGAGGAACAGAAATACCTGGGTAAACAGAAAAGACAGAGATGATTAAATCAAATGCATACAGTATCACTACAAAAAATGTAAAGGAACTGAATTTACCTGTTGATAAGACTGACTGTAAAACTGGATGAAAAATAATCTAATGATAAAAATGAACAAAAGAAGCTGGGCACTGGTGGCTCATACTTGTAATCCTAGCTATTCAGGAGGCTGATATCTGAGGATCACAGTTCAAAACTAGCAGAGGCAGGAAAGACAGTGAGACTCTTCTCACCAAAAAGCCAAAAGTGGAGGTATGGCTCAAGTAGTAGTGAACCATCCTTGAGAGAAAAAGCTAAGGATCAGAGAGTCCAGACCCTGAATTCAATCACTGGCATGTGCGCATGTGCGAACACACACACACAGAAATACATACATAAATCTGATTGCTTGTGGTTTTATTTCATTTTATTTTTGGGTCCGGTTGTGGGGCCTGAACTCTGGGCCTGGGCACTGTCCCTCAGCTCTTAAGCTAAAGGCTAGTGCTCTACCACTTGAGCCACAGCGACACCTGCGACTTTTTTCATTTTTGCTTATGTGGTGCTGAGGAATCTAACCCAGGCATGCAAGGCAAGTGCTCTACCACTGAGCCACTTTCCCAGCCCTGCTTGTGGTTTTAAAAACTGGACTAAAGGCCCAGCACCGGAGGCTCATGTCAGTAATACTAACTACTCAGGAGGTTAAGACCTGAGGATCATAGTTCAAAACCAGCCTGGGCAGGAAAGTCTATGAGACTCTTATCTCCAATTAATCACCAAAAGTAGAGTTGAAAAAGCTAAGGGCAGTGCTCTGAACCTCAGTTCAAGCTCCAGCACTTGCACACCCAAAAGTAAATAGATAAAACAGATAGCTAGGGGGAGGGGGAGGGAAAGTGGGAGTAAAACAAGGGAGGGGGTAACAACTTTTGACAACAAATGTACTCACTACCTTACATATGTGACTGTAACCCCTCTGTACATCACCTTGACGATAAAATTATAAAAATGAAACCAAACCCAAAAAACAGAAAGCTAGTTCCAGGCCTTGGTCCAGACCTCAGGGGTCACAATCTGGTAAGGGACATACCTCACTGGTCACAGTCTAGTGGAGAAGACAAAGAACTGGGCCTGGTCTCAGCCTTAGGGGGTGGTGTGGAGGGGATGGGGGATGGAGTGGGAGTGTGAGGGGTAGGGCAATGGTCTGACGTGGGACACCTGAGAACCACTGAGAGACACTGTCAAGAGAGCCTGTTGCCAGCACTGGGTGCTCAAGGTAGGGTAGCGTGGCACAGGAAGCTAGTGGGGACCAGAGCCTTGTATTCATGGCTCCCCCGCCCCTCCTCACATTTCTAGAAATCTGCCACAGGACAAATGAGATTAAGAAGTCACAGTCCTAAGGCCCAGAATTCCAGAAGCCAAAGCCTCCAGGCAATAGCGTACAATGCCGTCAACCTGTCAGAAAGTCTAGGAGAAGTGGGGTCCGACCCCACTGGCTGCGCTAACCTGGTAAAGGGGAGCGCAGCACAGAGACTACCAATCTTAGCCCCCCCCCCTGCCTCAGCGAAAGGGCGAGCCTTCGGTCGTCCAGACTATGGTCCTGGGAGTCCTGTGTAGGAGCCAGACGGGGGACGGGGCTCGGGGCGGCTGGTGGTGCAGGCCTAAGTGGGGTTGGAGGGGGTGCGCAAAGCACTCACCCGAGCAGCGTGGTAGGTGCTTCTTTCCCCTCAGGCTTCCGACTCCAGTTTGACTGGCTGACTGGGTAAAACAGCCCTGGTTTAAGTCCCGCCCCACAAGCTCCCCACCTAATGGAGTGGGCCAATAGGGAAAAACGAAAGCGAAACACAACCAATAGGAGCTTTGGGTTTGTCGCTAGCCTAGTCCTCACGCGTGGTGCGGTTTTCGCAGTTGGCTACAATCAAATCAGGAGTGAGATAGGGGCCGGGATTCGCCAAACTTGGTAGATGTTTAAGCTTGTAGCCATTCTGCAGCAGTTCTTGACTTCTATTTTTCTGTTCCGCGTAGAATAATCAAGGTGTAAGTCTTCCACGTTCACAGCCTAGTCTTCTACCCTGTGCCTTTGTTCTCTGGGCAACAACTAGTAAGTTCCCAGACCAACTCCCACTCTTAATGTAAGGAAAATAAGTGGCTGACCACACCGTGCACGCTACAAAACCTTGTCCCTGGTCCCCGCAGTCCTCAGAAACCCTCAGTCCTACAGGCATGGTCAGCTTTACTTCCACGGACTTCAAATCATAACCAATCAGGACCCAGGCCCCTCAGTCCGACAAGCTAATTGGCATGGAGATCTTCAACCCTGCCAATTCTAAATAGCTAACCAGAATGGCATTAATACTAAACTAGTGAGCATCCACAAAGCATTCAGTCAGAATCCAGACAACCACAATCCTCAGTCCTAAGGACCAATAATATCAACCTGTCATCTGTCTTGCGTTCTCTCTGGTCCTAGTAGGATAAATCATTTGGAATAGTGATCTCAGTTGTCTAGCCAATGAATATCTGTCTTTCCCCCCAGAATCCAGCCCTATTCAAATCGAATAGGACCAAGACCTAGCCATCCTCGGGCTTATCAGCCAATCAGGAACAATCATAAAAGAGTGAACCAATCACAGTCTGCTCCTTCCTCATAGTTTTCAGTTTCCAAACTTTTTCCTACTGCTGTGCTTGCTTCATTGTTCACTCTATTTCCCTCTGAGCAGTGAAGAAAGAGCCTATTGTATATTTCTACTTTTATTTGACAATAACAAACTGTATATAAAAAAAGAAGAGGGCAGGCAGGGAGGCCCTGGATCTCCCCATCTCTGCTTCCCCAAGTATCCCCCATTCCTACGCCCCAACAAGGACCACCCTTTCCTGCCTGATGGTGAGGTGGGGATTGACAGGCATGGAGATTGTGTGTGTGTGTGTCTGTGTATAGGGGTGGTGGGGGTTGAGGACACAGAGGAGTCAAGGAGTAGTGATAGAGCCTTTCTGCATCCCCCATCAAAGCTGGCACCCTGAAGAGGATCTTGGGGCTATGAGGGGCATATGCTTCAGCCTATGAGACGGTAGAAGATCCAGCATCCAAAAGTGACCCAGTGACTGGCCCAGCTGAGCTCTGACCACTTGTGGACAGTGTACGCCATGCCATAGCCCTGTGGAAAAGAGAGATACAATAGTTCTACTAAGCAAAGACAGTGAGTCTCAGGAAAATCCAGCCCAAGAACATTTCTATTACTCACTGATATCCCCAAGGTATGGAAGGGCCTGAGTACAAATAAAAGCTAACCAGATATAGTCTGTGTTTCCGTGGGGGGGGGGGGGGCGGGGGGGTGGTTGTTGGTACTGGGTTTTGAACTCAAGGCCTGGACACTGTCTCTGTGCTCAAGGCTAGTGCTCTATTACTTGAGTCATAGCTCCACTGCCAGCTTTTGATGGTTAATTGGAGATAAGAATCTCATAGACTTTCCTGCCTGGGCTGGCTTTGAACCATGATCCTCAGATCTTAGCTTTCTGAGTAGCTATGATTACAGGTATGAGCACTGGCACTCAGACATGTTTTTTCTTTAATCCTACCTACTCATGAGACAGAGACCTGGAAGATCATGTTTTGAAGTTAGCTTAGACTGAAAAGTCCAAGAAATTCCATCTCCAAAATAACCAGCAAAAAGCCAGGCTGGAGGCATGGTTCAGTGGTAGAGAGCCAGCCAAGCAATTTGAGGCCCCGATTTCAACACACACACGCACGCACACAAATCATTCCAAGGAACTGTGAGTGTAGATTAGTGTGTGCGGGATTATGTTTAGTATGCATGAAGCTCTGGATTTGATCCCCACTGCAAAAAAATTATTTTAAGAAACAGGAGAACTTTCTTATTCTGTAACTTGTAAACTCCTTAATAAATAAAGAAGGTTAGAAAAAAATCTTTTTTTTTGGTTGGTCGTGGGGCTTGAACTCTGAGCTTGGGCACTGTCCCTGCTCTCTTCAGCTCAAGGCAAGCACTCTACTGCTTGAGGCACAGTGCCACTTCCGGTTTTCTAGTGGCTTATTGGAGATAAGAGTCTCACGGACTTTCCTGCCCAGGCTGGCTTTGAACCATGATGCTCAGATCTCAGCCTCCTGAGTAACTAGGATTACAGGTGTGAGCCACCGGCACCTAGCTTAGAAAAACATTTCAAGACAAAAAAAAAATTACCAAAGAAGGTGTGTAGTCCATTCAGTAAATACAAATAGATCGTGCGTGGACTGGGAAGGTGGCTCAGTGGTAGAGCGCTTGCCTTGCATGCCTGAGGCCCTGAGTTCGATTCCCCAGCACCACATAAGCAAAAAGAAAAAAAAAGCTGGAAGTGGCGCTGTGGCTCAAGTGGTAGAGTGCTAGCCTTGAGCTGAAGAGCTGAGGGACAGCGCCCAGGCCCAGAGTTCAGGCCCCATGACCGGACCCAAAAAAAAACAAAAAAAAAAAACAAATGTGTGTGTGTGTGTGTATGAATACTGGGCTTTTGACTCAGGACATCGAGCTTTCATTTGGCCTTTACATTCAAGGCAGGTTCTTTTTTAGGAGGGGGCAGTCGTAGGGCAAGGTCTGGGCACTGTCCATGAGCTCTTTTGCTCAAAGATAGTGCTCTACCGTGCTTGCCTTGCATGCATGAGGTCCTGGGTTCAATTCCTCAGTACCACATAAGCAGAAAAAGCCAGAAGTGGCGCTGTGGTTCAAGTGGTAGAGTGCTAGCCTTGAGCTGAAGAGCTAAGGGGCATCGCCCAGGCCCAGAGTTCAGGCCCCATGACCAGCAAAAAAAAAAAAAAAAAAAAAAAAAAACGAACAAAACCCCCCACAAAGATAGTGCTCTACCAATTTGAGCCACGGCTGTACTTCCACAAGGCAGGTTCCTTTCCACTTGAGCTTCATTCCTCAACTCTGACTTTTTGCTGGTTAATTGAAGATAAGAATCTCATGGACTTTTCTGTCTGGGATGGCTTTGAACCATAATCCTTGGATTGCAGTCTCCCAAGTAGCTAGGATTACAGGTGTGAGTCACCAGAACCTGACTACAAGTAGCCTTTACAGGTGGCTTATGCCTGTAATCCTAGCTACTGAGGAGGCTGAGATCTGAGGATCATGGTTCAAAGCCAGCCCGGGCAGGTAAGTCCATGAGACTCTTATCTCCAATAAACCACCAGAGAACTGGAAGTGACACAGTGGCTCCAGTGGTAGAATGCTTGCCTTGAGCTGAAGAGTTCAGGGACAGTGCCCAGGCCCAGAGTTCAAGCCTCATGACTGACCACCCCCCTGCCAAAAAAAAGAATGAAAGAAAAAAAGAAAAGAAAAAGACAGAACATTTATTTCAAGCTAGGTGCTGGTGGCTCATGCCTGTAATCGTAGCTACTCAGGAGGCTGAGATCTGAGGTTCACAGATTGAAGCCACCCCAGGTAGGACAGTCCATGGGACTCTTATCTATAATTAACCAACAAAATGGACAGAAGTGGAGCTGTGGCTCAAGTGGTAGAGCATTAGCCTTGAGCACAAAAGCTCAGGGACAGTGCCCAGGCCCCAAGTTCAAGCCCCAGTACTGGCACACACATATACATACACAAAAATCCAGAATTGGTGCTGCGGCTCAAGTAGTAGAGTGCTAGTCTTGAACAAAAGAAGCTCAGGTACAGTGCCCAGACCCCAAGTTCAAGTCCCAGTACTGGCAAAAATAAATAAATGAAATTAAAAAAAAAAAAAAACAAAAAAACTCTACTTAAAAAATAAATCAAACCCAGAATGCACCTAAACTGAATAAAGTTGAATATTGTTTATTAAGCCCCTACGCATACTCCCACACACACCCACACACACCTATTTGAGGCTAGGTACCAGTGGCTCATGCTTGTAATCCTAGCTACTCAGGAGGCAGAGATCTGAGGATGTAGGTTCAAAGCCAGTTCAGGCAGACAAACCCAATAGACTCTATTTCCAATTAACCACCTAAAAGGTAGAAAGAAGTAGAGATGTGGCTTAAATGATAAAGTCCCAGCCTTAAGTGAAAAAGCTAAGAAACAGCAACCAGGCCCTACATGCAAGCCCCAGTACCAGCACAAATGTACAAAGCCAACAGTGTGACTCACTGTGAGGAACAATGGAAAAGGAGAAGTTCAAGCCAAGTCACATAACCAGAGATGCTCCTGGCTGCCTCTAGCCTCTGTCTACATTTTCCCATGATCAGGAAGTGCCATTCCTAGTTCACTCCCCCCCCTCCCCCCCCCTCCCTGCAGTGCAGAACCCCTCCTCACCTGCTCCTCTGTGGTGTCGTCCACATCAACATCAAACAGGGATCCCAGGTAGGACAGGTGGAAGATGGCCAGGGCCCCAAAGAGCAAGTTTAAAGCTCGTACCCACAGGCTCTGTGGAGGGCAGATAGATACACTCCACAGCTGGACCTCCTCACTGCTTCACACCCCCTCCCACCTCCACCTGTGTAGGGAAGCCCAAGGGGCCACATAAGGCACCATGGGTGCCAGGAATCAAAATGCCCAGGGTATCCCAAGGTAAGAAAGAGAAGTTACAGGAAGGCTTTTTAGGGACACACAGAAGCATCCAAGGACAAGGGTGCTTATATTAACCATGAAGGCATCTGGGTTGGGTGAGAGATGAATATTCAGGCAGAGAAACAAAAATAGGCATTTTAGGCTGGAGAGACTATGGTGATGAGCATTGGTGCAGGGTGGGAGACAATTTGAGATGGTCTGTATGGTTTTTGTTTTAATGATAAACAGAATGGATATCAACACAAAAACAAATCCTGCTGGGTGGTGGTGGCTCATTCTTGTAATCCTAGCTACTCAGGAGGCTGAGATCTGAGGATCGTGGTTCAATGCCAGCCAGAGCAAGAAAGTCTTTGAGACTCTTTTTTTGGGGGGGGTCCAGTTGTGGGGCCTGAACTCTGGGCCTGGGCGCTGTCCCTCAGCTCTTCAGCTCAAGGCTAGTGCTCTACTGCTTGAGCCACAGCGCCACTTCCGGCTTTTTTTCTTTTTGCTTATGTGGTGCTGAGGAATTGAACCCAGGGCCTCAGGCATGCAAGGCAAGCACTCTACCACGGAGCCACCTTCCCAGCCCCTTTGAGATTCTTATGGCCAGTGGAAATATGGCTCAAAATGGTAGAGCACTAGGCTAGAACAAAGCCTCAGGGACAGTGCCCAGGCCCTGAATTTAAGCTCCAGGACTGACAAAAAAAGTCCCATCGTGGCCTAGAAGACATGCATCTCCCTCACTTTAGCCCTTGCTTATTCAGCTCACTGAGGGTTCCTTAAAGATTGCAGACTCACTCCCAGCTCATGTCAGGCCTTTACTTTGGCTGTGTCCTTTGCCTGGGATGCCTCTCCCCCTCCCTTCCTTCACGCAAAGAACTCAAAAGTCACTTGGTGCTGATGGCGCACATCTGTTATCAATCCTAGCAAACTATTCAGAAGGTTGAGATCTGAGGATCACAGTCCAAAGGCAAACTATTCAGAAGGTTGAGATCTGAGGATCACAGTCCAAAGGCAGCCAGGTTCAGGAAAGTCTAAGAGACTCTTATCTCTAATTAAGCAGCAAAAAGCCTGAAGTGCTGCCAGACACCGGTGGCTCATGTCTGTAATCCTAGCTACTCTGGGATCATGGTATGAAGCCAGCCGGGACAGGAAATTCCACGAGATTCTTATCTCCACTAACCTAGGAAAAAGCCTGAAGTGGAGCTGTAGTGTTAGCCTTGAGCAAAAGAAATGCAGGGACAGAGCCCAGGCACTGAGTTCAGTCCCCAGGATTGGCAAAGAAAAGCCTGAAGTGGAGCTGTGGCTCAAGTGGTAGAGTGCCAGCCTTGAGCAAAAATGCTAAGGACTCAGACCTTGATGAGCTCAAGCTTCATTACCAGCAGGAAAAAAAAAAAAAGACTGCAGTGTTCGCTTCGGCAACACATATACTTAAATTGGAACGATACAGAGAAGATTAGCATGGCCCCTGTGCAAGGATGACACGCAAATTCGTGAAGCGTTCCATATTTTTCAAATGTGTTTTTTTTCTTTCATGCGATTGTTTCTAACACATTTATTTCTTTGTTGCTTTGTATGTCCCTCCCCCACAGTTTAACCCCTGCTTTCACTGTATTTGATGTCGGTATAATATGTGGAGGGGAAGGGGAAAAACATTGGACCCATTGCAACAATGAAATGTACAAGTCATGTCAAAAACGAAATTTACAACTTTGGTGGGGGGGTGGGGAAAGGATGGGAAGGGATAGGAAAGGGAAACAAAGGAGGAGGCTACAATGCTTGATAAGAAATGTACTCATTATCTTGCCCATGTAATTGTAACCCCTCTGTACAGTATTTTCACAATAAAAAAAAAAAAGACTGCAAAAGTCACTACCACTTGGGGGCTTCCTTTGTGTTTAGGGCCACTCACAACCTGGCAAGCTATTATTAGACGTGATTGACTTAGTCACTCCCTTTAATGTGCTTGTCCCACAGGGCCTGAACTTGGGCCAGTTTTGTCACACCTGTGTCTCCAGCTCCTAGAACCACAGAAGCTTAAAAAATGTTGGTGAAGGGGTGCAGATGACAGATATGTATAGAGCAAGTGCTCAATAAATGCTTCTTTGGAAAAAACAGATGCAGAGGAATAGAGGTGAAGTTATGGGGGTAGCTCAGGCACCAGAAGAGAAACCTGGGTCCCCTTGACACAGATACAAGATGAAGACAGAAGTGCCAGTTTTGAGGAGTGCTGAGCATGACACGGCCCAGGCTGAAACCTCACCAAGCGATGCCTGTGTGCACAGTCTGGTGGACACTGCTTCGACAAGACACAGGCACTGAGGATCCGAGCCAGGCGCTTCCGGAGGACTGGGCAGTGCAAGGAGGTAAGGAGGGGAGGTTAGCTTCAGGGGACAGTGACTTCAGACTTTAGTCAGCTTTCCAACTGTCTGTTGGGCTGGGCCCTGCACTTACCGTGTTCCACATAAGTGATAAATGCCAGGGACAGTAGTACTGCAGCCAGGTGAAAGCTAAAGCCCTGGGGGCCAAGGGGAGCAATGAGGTGAGTAAGGAGGAAGCCTTGCCATCCCATCTCCCCATCTCCCTCCCCCCCCATCCCATTTGGTCCTTCTCACATGTAGGAGGGCACTGGCTGCATAGGTGACAAGCACAGCTGAGAAGGTCCCCAGACGAAGAGCATTCTTAAAAACATCTAAAAGAGAGATCTGGGTCAAAATTATCTAGAACCAGGCATGAGGGGCTCATGCATATAATCCTAGCTACTTAAGAGGCTGAGATCAGAGGATCATGGTTCAAAGCCAGCCTGGGCAGGAAAGTCCTGAAATTCTTACCTCCAGTTAACCAGCAAATTCTGGAAGTGGAGCTGTGGCTCAAGTGAGAGAGTACTAGCTTTGAGTGAAAAAGCTAAGGGCCAGCACTCAGACCTTGAACTCTAGCCCCAGTACCAGAAAGTAAGCACGTGCATGCACACACACGATTGTCTAGAAATGTCCTCTGCTCTTCCCCAGAGCCACAGACAGGATGAAGATTGCTGCAGTCCCCCCAAAAAGTCCTTAGGATAGCCTCAAAGTTCACACACTCAAGACTTAGTTCTAGGCTGAAAATGTGGCTTAGTGGTAGAGTGCTTGCCTAGCATGCATGAAGCCCTGGGTTTGATTCCTCAGTACCATATAAACAGGAAAGACCAGAAGTAGCACTGTGGTTCAAGTGATAGAGTGCTAGCTTTGAGCACAGAGAGGCTCAGGGACAGAGCCCAGGCCCTGAGTTTAAGCCCCAGGAGTGGAATAAAAAAGATTTAGTTCCAGATCTTTCAACCCCCACTTCCACCTCAGCCTGCTTCTCTTAAGTCATTCCGAGTTCAATCACTGGCAACTCTTCCACATTCTTAGAGCGAAAATTTCAAACTCATGATCTTCCCACTCCTATACCTAAAATCCAAACTCTTAGCAAATCTTGTCAGTTTCTTCTAAAGAACTTATCCAGAATTTGATCTCGACCCTCCCCATGTGCCTTGCTGCTACCACTAACCTTCACCTGGTCTGCTACCTGGCCTCCTAAGTTCATTCTCCCCTTCCCCTCAGTCTGTCAGCCAGAAGAGATCCTGTTACAACCCATGTTACTCACAGCTGTTCTCTGCTCAGAGCCCTCCCTGAGGGACTGTCTCTCTCTAAAACAAAAATGCAAGTTCTCTTCAAGGCCCACTAGGCTCTCAGCACATGTCCCACCACTGACCCTCTTTCTTACTCTGTGCCTGCCCCCAATGACCTTCTTTCTTTTCTCCAGGGAGGAATTGGACCTGGGCGCTTGCACATGTTACTAAGCATAAGCTCTACCACCTTCCCAATCCCCTCAACAACCTTGATGTTCCTTATATACATCAAACTCCTGCCTCAAGGCCTTTGCACCTGTTGCTCCCTCCATCTGTCACTGTCTTTCCCCACATACCTGTGTTCCTTTTTCCTTTACCTCCTTAGATCTTTCCTTAAATGCCATGTCCTCCTTGACACTTGCCTGATCTCATTTATTTAAAATTGGCACACTTCTCCCGACTCTGGCTGGTATTACTAGATAATCTTTACCTGCTTTGTTATTTTTTTTTGCGGGGGGGGGGGGGGGCGGTCGTGGGGCCTGAACTCTGGGTCTGGGCGCTGTCCCTCAGCTCTTCAGCTCAAGGCTAGTGCTCTACCACTTGAGCCACAGCGCCACTTCCGGCTTTTTTCTTTTTGCTTATGTGGTGCTCAGGAATCGAACCCAGGGCCTCGAGCATGCAAGGCAAGCGCTCTACCACTGAGCCACCTTCCCAGCCCCTGCTTTGTTATTCTTATGATTCTTATTATTTTTATCATAGCGCTCATCACCATATGAACTATTGTATCTTTTTCATCTATCTATCTATCTATCTATCTATCTATCTATCTATCTATCTATCTATCTATCTATTTACTTTTGTCCAGTCTTGGGGCTTGAAGTCAGTACCTGAGCACTGTCCCTAAGCTTCTTTTGCTCAAGGCTAGCACTCTACCACTTGAGCCACAGTGCCATTTCCGGCTTTTTTTTCTGTGTATGTGGTACTGAGGAATCAAATCCAGGGCTTCATGCATGCTAGGCAAGCAGTCTACCACTAACCCACATTCCAGACCCTATTTACTTAATTTTTGTGCTTGAACTCAGGGCCTGGGCTCTGTCCCTTAGCTTTTTCACTCAGTTAGCACTCTACCACTTGAGCCACACCCCTGTTTCTAGGTTTTGGTTGTTTAAGTGTAGATAAGAGTTTCATGACATTCTTGCTTGGGTTTACTGGTGGTTAACTGGAGATTAGTCTCAAGGATTTTCCTGCCCAGGCTGGCTTTGAACTATGATCCTTAGATCTCAGCCTCCCGAGTAGCTAGGATTACAGGCATGATTTTTTTTTTTTTTTTAGTCCTTGTATCTTTAGTATTCAACACATAGTATTTGTTTAATATATTTACTGTATAAATGTTTAAAGGGTCCTGGATTATCAACTCCCCTGGAAAGGTGACTTGGTGACTCACAGTTGTTTAACCAATAAGACATAGGCAGGTTCCAGCTTGTGACGACTTCCACCATTGATCGGGGCAGTTCTACTTTCATTGGCTTGGACACTGTCAGGTCCCTGTAGATGAAAGGGATGTGTAAATCTTATTGGGATCTCAACCCATCTGGCTTCCACATTTGTGCGTGCTAGTCCTGGGCCTTGAACTGAGGGCCTAGGTACTGTCCATGAACTTTTGTGCTCAGGGACTCTACTACTCAAGTCAAAGCTTCACTTCTGATTTTTTGCTTGTTAATTGGAGATCAGAGTCTCTTGGACTTGCCTATATGGTCTGGCTTTGACCTGATTTTCAAATCTTGGCCTTCTGAGTAGCTATGATTACAGGCATGAGTCACTGGTGGATGGCCGGTTGCCACATTTTTGTCTTAGCTCTTTCTTCCCTGGGTATCCCCCTTCTCCCTCCCTGTAGCTCCTCTAGGCAACACCCTGTGTGAGACGAGGCCCCCAAGCCCTCCCTACCATTTCAGGTGGTCCTTCTCTTCTGTGAAGCCAGCCCCTGCCAACGTGGCTGTGGCCTCAGACAGGAAGCCCACAAAATAGTTGCTAAAGTGGAAGGACACAGCACTCTCGTAGGCTCGGAGCCACCTAAAGACAGAGGGGCAGGGAGAGAGGCATCATACCTAGGCCCCACCATGATACCCCACCATGTATCAGCATCCCTAGCCCCCACTCTGTGGACTCACCTTACCAAGGTGCCTCTAGGGCCCCCCAGGGGTCAGGAAGGCAGCAGAGAAGAAAGAAAAGAAGAGTCAGAGAGGCCCTGGGAGCCGGCCTGAGTTCTTCATAGACAAGACAGACAGAAGCATAGTGGCAAGAGGCAGATTATGAGAGTCACACACCCACATACACTGTCAGGCAGTGGGTTTTAAGTGGCTTAAAAGGATGCATAAGCTGTTCTGTGATATGACATTGTCTGCACCTGGAAATGGCCACCCAGCCAAACACAAATGCTTTCAGCTTCCCAGCCTTCAAGTTCTCTAACAGAATTCGCTAACAAGACCAATCACACACACACACACACACACACACACACACACACACACACACACACACACACACACACACACACACAGAGCGCACTAGCTTCATCATCAGATATGTTCAAAACTGGGCAGCATTGTGCACACACAGTCTGAAATCAGCTCTGGGATTCATGCCTGCCTGCTTAACTTGGGGATGCTGGTCATTGATGTGTGTGTGTGTGTGTGTGTGTGTGTGTGTGTGTGTGTGTGTGTGTGTGTGTGTGTGTGTGTGTGTGTGTGTGTGTGTGTACATGCGCATGTGCACACGAGCAATACTGGGGCTTAAACTCAGGGCCTCATGTTCTTGCTTGGTTTTTCACTCAAAGCTGGCACTCTACCATTTGAGATACACCTCTACTTCTTGCTTTTTACAGGTTAACTGCAGATAAGAGTCTCAGAGACTTTTTCTGTCTAGGCTGGCTTTGAACTATGATCTTGAGATTTCAGTCTCCTGAGTAGGATTACAGGGGTGAGCTACCACCACCCAGTTCATTTGACTTTTTGAAGTTGCTTTAGCATCAGACATAATCAACAGCCAGTGGATTATGGATGGGGGTCAATCATGTAGCCAGACCCAATGCTGGTGCAAAAGCCAGAGGTAGACAGGCACAGGCTTACAGTTGGCCATAATCTCTCAGTTAGAGAACACCACATAATCAGAGAAGGCAGACACACAGGCAGGATCCATCATAGAAAGACACACTACATATTATAGGCAAACTACAATTAGCAGGCCAGAATCATCAGCTCAGCTTTCTCCCAGCCAATGATGGCCACATACCCCATCACAGTCCCACATTCACGGCATCAGTGACCATCAGCAAACAAGTCATGCATCCCCCTAGCCAGAGTCAGAGACACTTTAGGTTCACCAAGCAATACACACTTGTCACTTCCCATGAGAGCCATGTAACTTGTTTCTAATGGTGAAACAAGTGAACAGATGGACAGCCAGACACATTGTGTCAGAGTGTCAGTCATCCATGGAGTCACAGAGCCAATCCTGGTCAAACAGGCATCCACTGATGGACACTCAATCTCTGTCTAGCCATGGTCAGATAGATTCAGACTTCTGGAACCAATTGGTCCAAAGCTGTGCCCCCACCCTGGGTCATCCCATTCGCCCTCAGCACCTGCCCTCATTTACCTGGCCTTGCGTTTCTTGCTGTAGTAACAGAAGACAGACAGAAGCATTAAGAGACAGGCTCAAAGTTGGGCAGACCCCAGGCCCCTAGCCCACCCCATCCTACCTCCCCCCCCCCCCCCCCACTGCTGGGCAAGGGCCTGGAAGGCTGTGCTCACTTGCGAAGGAGGCGGTCACCATCAAGGGGGATGAAGTAGGGGAAGAGGTAGGGGCCCACACAAGTGGAAAGTACGAGGCACAGCAGGGCCAAGGCCAGGCTCCAGGCCACCTTCCGTAGCCATCGGCGACTCTGTAGGAATTAAGACTCCATAAACTCTGTCCCATGGCAACTCCCACAGCCCCTGTCCCCACTTTTCCACTGGGGAACTCACCAGTGGGCGGCCTTGGACAGCCTGTAGGTAGCTGTGAAAGGATATCCAGGGCCCAAAGACAATGGTGCCCACGAAGTAGAGGTAGCCCATGAACTCCACAGGTGAGGGCACTGCACCCACCTCGCCCCGGTCCAAGTCGAAGCCCAGAGACACTGCCTTCATGGCCACGATCATCTGGGCCCCTATGTATGGGGCCCATGGTCAAGTGGACAAGCAAGTGAGCAGGTCAGTATGGAGGGATAGGGTGTACCAGGTGGGAGGTGAGTAGGAAAATGGGGGTCCTGGGCTGGGGCCATAGCTCAGTTGGTAGAGCATGTGTCTAGCAAGTGCAAGGCCCTAAGTTCAAACCCCAGTACCAAACACATACACACGCACACGCACGCACACACACACACACACATACACACAAACACAAACACATACACACACAAAGGAAAAAAGTGGTAGGTGGGTACAGAGTCAGACAGCCTAGTAGGCAAGTTGGTCCAGGACAGGTAGATAGCCTTACTCAAGAGCATCAGACCCATATAGATGGACAGACAGACTGGTGGGGAAAACATGGTGGGAAGAGCCACAGATTCAAGGGGAAAGCAAGGTCTGCATGGTGGGGTGATGGAAGAGGAGAAAAGTAGGGGAGGAAAGAGTCAGGGTAGGGGTAGCTGGGATATGGAAGGGATAGGAGGGCTGGGACAAGGCCACCTACCTCGCATCTTATGCCATGTCACTGTGTCCACCATATGCATCTCACTGAGGAAATAAGGTACTAGTTTTAGTCCCCCAGTACCCATGACATCATGAAGATCACAGAGCAGGAAGGTGGGGGATTCCAAGGTGCCTTCTCCTGCTCTGCACAATTCACAGGATCCCTTTTCCAGGACAAGCTTATGCCCAACCCATTCTATACAGCTTCACAAAAGGACAAGTCTACAGGGTCCCCTATTTGAACAATTCTCCCAGACTCCTTTCTTTTTTGTGCCAGTACCGGGGCTTGCACTCAGCATCTGGATGCTGTCCCTTAGCTTTTTCACTCAAGGCTAGTCTTCTACCACTTGAGCCACACCTCCACTTCTGACTTTTTGGTAGGGAAAGATATGAGTCTCATGGACTTTTCTGCCCCAGGCTGGCTTTGAGCCTCAATCCTCAGATCTCAGCCTCCTGAGTGAGCAACCTGGCTACCTTTGACTTTCTTTTAACAGGGAGGATGAAGACACAAACCCATACCCCATGAGTAGGTAGATGAGGATGGTGACGGAGAGGAAGACGCCTCGGTGGGAGGAGTGTCGGCAGAGGAACAGCACGAGGTAGCACAGGAGGCTGAGCAGCACGACCCAAACCATATGCAGCTGGAAGAAGTGGTAGAGGCTGAAGAACCCGCCTGCTACGGTGCTTGCATGCTTCAGGTAGGATGGTAACCCTTCAGGTGACAGGGAGAGAGAAGAGGAGAGAGGGAGAGAAAGAGGGAGAGAGAGAGAGGGAGAGAACAAGAAAAGGGGAGGTTGGTGGACTGGTGGGAAGGGGAAGAGGACCTGGGCAGAGGGCACACAGCCTGGGCAAAGGTCTAGAGGTTAGAATGTGATGGGACTGGAGGGGACCCAAAGCTGGTATTGGGGAGCTGACTGGGGTGCCAGAGCCTGGGTTTAAAGAAAAGAAACAACTATTAAGGATATTCTGGAGACCCTGGAAGAAATTTAAATATCAGCTCCCAAGTGCTGGGTTTTTTTTTTTTGTTTGTTTGTTTCTGGTACTGGGGCCTGAACTCAAGGACTAGGTGCAATCCCTTAGCTTTTTTGCTCAAGGCTGGCACTCCACTACTTGAGCCATAGTTTCACTTCTAGCTTTTGGTGGTTAACTGGAGATAAGAGTCTCTCAGACTTTTCCTGCCCAGGCTAGCTTTGAACCATCCTCATTTCTCAGCCTCCTAAGTAGGTATATGAGAATGGTGATGGAGTAGGTATGAGCTACCAGTGCTCAGTAGGTTAAAATTTTTAGGGGGGAGATAGTTGAAACCATGGGAGAAGATTTTCTTGTTCTTGGGGCCCATAATACATTGAAGGTTTTATAGTGAAATGTCATGTCAGCACATTATTTAAGTGGTTCAGGAAGATTATGGATGGATAGATGGTAATAAATAGATGGACAGAAAGGAGGGTAAAGCCAGCTAACATGACAAGATGGTAAGTTTGGGGAATCTGATTACACATATATGGGTGTTCATTGTACTGTCCTGTCCATTTTTCAGTAGCTTTGAAATATGTAAAAATAATGACCCCATAGCATTTGTGTCTTTGTTTAATTTGTAACAAAGCCTTACCAACAGGTGCAATCAGCGAATCCTCTTTGGCAACCCAGAACTCTTTGTTGAGTACGAGTTATGGTACATGTAAGAAGGACTATGATTCCTACAATAGTTGGCAATGATGAGGGTATTGTAAACTCATGCAGGTTGGCTCTGAGAATTAAGATGATGTAAAAGCTAAATCATCATCATCATCATCATCATCATCCTGGGGAAAAATAACATATCCACTTAAAATAAAATGGGAAATGAGTAGAACTTTTGAATCTAAGGTTTTCAAAAATTTTGCAACCTACAGAAGTTCTCAGGACTTCAAACCTTTTTGTGTGTCTATGCCAGTACTGGGGCTTGAAGTTTGGGTCTCATGCTCTGGATTAATCTTTTCTGTTCAGAGTTGATACACAGCTCCACTTCTAGCTTTTTACTGATTACTTGGAGATAAGAGTCTCTTGGGCTTTTCTGCTCAGGCTGGCTTCAAACCATGATCCTCAGATCCCACCCTCCTGAGTAGTGAGATAGGTCACCACTACTAAGCTCAAGGGCTTTGAATCTTATCATTTGTATGCAAGCCTGCTGTAAATGTGGTAACACTCCAGGATCCCAGAATCCTGAAATCTCATCATGCCTTGATTATAGAAATCCAGAGTACCCATATTTGGAAACCTAGAAAGTGAGAACTACAACTTGTCAGTATCTCCAAACCCTCTAATCATGGTACTTTGGAATTCCCTAATCCTGTAACATCAGCATTCCACAATCTCATAACCTTGGGCTATAAATATTTCTATCTCAAGATAGGAAGAAGCTTGACTTTCCAATCTCCAAAATCTAAGATACTGAAAGACAAGACTTGCTATAACAGGTTGTGGCTTTGCACCGCGTGGCATGGTGTGCCGGGGCACTGTACGATGGGGTATGATGGAGTGGAGCCTGGCCTGATGAGCTAAGTCTGTTGGGGCTTGGCTTGGCCTGGCATGATATGGCTTGGTATGGATGAACTGTGGCAGATATAACATCTGACATGGTGTCACATGGTGTGACAGGCACTTACCAAGCCTCCAGAGGAGGCGGCAGGCGAGGCAGATGGCAAGGAGTAGCCAGATCTGGTCAATGCCCTGCTGGACAGTAGGCAGGAGACAGCCCTGCAGTAGCTGCTGGAAAAATTCCTGGCGGCTGAAGGTGGCCATTGTGGACCCCCACGGATGGATGGATGGAAGGATGGACAGGTGGTTAGATCTGCCAAGAGGGGGGGGGGGGAGACAGAGAAAGGAAGCAAGCACAGGGTGTCCATGGGGCCTCCTAGTCTTTGACTTGAGGACTCAAGATTTCAGCTTGGGGCTGTTGATCCCACGGCTGGTACTCAGGGCTTGGGGAAAGATGTGAATCTGAAGTACATCAGACTGAGCCACCAGCTGTGAGTGTTGGTGGGTGTTCTGAATGCACTGTGACCTTAAGTGAATGAAGGACCTGTGTGTCTTGAATACAGTCAACAATCTGGTGTGATGATGATCGAATGATGTACATTCTAGGCCCATATATCACATAGGCCAAGGGGAAAGGGAGATCCTTGGTTTCCAAGGTAGTCACTCTGTGTGGAGGGCACAGAGGGGGGATTCTGTGACAATTAGAGGCCGTGTGCATCTTTCTATGTATGGTTGGGGAGGGTTCCTGTATCCGCGGAGTCCATCTCACCCCCACCAGGCAAAAGGCCGCCAACAAAGCCCTTCTAGGGTCCAGGGACTACAGGGAAGCGAAGGTGTTGGCAGGGGACACGACAAGAAAGGGAGTCTGAAAGGTGATGTGGAAGGGATCCCAGGACACGAGCTTTTGATCCTGGCTGGGAGGCCACCTCAGAGATGGGAGCAGGGGAACCGCGCGCGAACTACTGGTGACTTACCTGGCAGGAAGGAAGCTTTGATCCTGGGGGTCAGGGACGCACGGCCGCTGCCACAGTCGCCGCCTCCTCCGGGCAGCCTCCCCCGCAGGCCGCAAGGCCGGGACCAGCAGCGGCTCTCAAGGTGGCGCGGTGAAGCGGGCCCTTTAAATCCCGGGGCGGGCCAAAAGGCAGGCTCGGCCAATCCGAGAGCTGGAGCGGGGCGGGGAACGGGAGGAGGGAGTCGGAGGACCAAGGGGGAGGAGGAGCAGTGAGGTTGAGGGGCGCGGGGCTTAGGAGAACGTCGGTGCGCAGAACATTCGCGCGGACTTTTCCGGCTGGTTGGGACTCCAGCCTTGGAAGGTTCTTGGCCGGAGGTTATCTGGGCTTCCCAGAGGCAAATTCCTAAGGGACAATTTCTAACCGTTAGGCCCTTGAGATGGGAAAGACAGGTCTGGGGCGAGGGTGGGGGAGGGGAAGCCCCCGTGCCCCACACGCTCACGTAAGCGGGTCCTCTGACTACGAGTCCAGAGACTAAATCCAACTCTCACTTTTTCAGTCCTTCCAGGGATCTGAACTAATCTCTAGTCCTCCCTACCCTGGGGACAAGCCTGGAGCATTAATAGGTAATGACTGTCACCTAAGAGCATACATTAGACACCCGTGAGTCCCCTGAGGGCTACCTGTAGGCACTTGGCTTATCTTTAACTGATAAGTCCGTTTAAAGACAAGACTCCGTCAAAACAGTGATTCTAGGGACTTATAATAAGTCATTCCAACTAGAAGGAAACCAGTAAGGCATTTGTTAAGCGGCCCCAACAGAGATCTGTTTTAGTCTTTAGCTGCACCCACACTGGAGATTTATGCAACACTTGCTTGTCTACTTACCATACTCTGCGGCTTGCTTGAGACCTTTTCGCCTTATTCCTAGGCTCATGAAAGGTCTTTCCTCTACACAAAGAGAAGCCCATTTTAACAAAGGAGTGTTTATTGGGCACTAGAGTGTTTCACCCTACGTGGAGGGGAGAAGGAAGTCTAAGTCATATCTCACAGGTAAGGAAACAGGTTCTAAAAAGAGTGGTGAATGACCAATTTGTAAAAAAAAAAAAAAAAGTTAAAACAAGTTAAAAATAGTTTAAAAATTGCTGAAGATTAGAGTTCCTAAGCCATGTAGGTTAAGGTGAAGATGACTATCATTGTGAAGATTAGAAGATTATAGGCTGCTCAGGCCTATAATCCTAGCTACTCAATTAGGAAGTTGAGATCTGGGGATCGCAATTCAAAGGGAGCTCCAGAAGGACAAGTCTGTGAGATTCTTATCTCCAATTAACCACCCAAAAACCAGAAGTGGTGTTGTAGCTTAAGCGGTGGAATGTCAGCCTTCAGCTGAAGAGCTGAGGGACAGCGCTCGGGCCCCGAATTGACAAAAAAAAAAAAAAAAAGATTGATGCATGCCTGTATAGATTTAAGGACCAGGCTGTATTCTTTCAGTTAAACAAAAGGCTGAGATTAGCAATTTTTAGCTTAGAAATACCAGTTGTATAGAAATGTTCCCTCCCCCACTTCCCCCCTTCCTTCCACCCCACCCCCACCCCCTCTCTGCTGATCCTGGATGTTGTTCTTTTCTTTTTTTTTGGTCGGTCGTGGGGCTTGAACTCTGGGCCTGGGCGCTGTCCCTCAGCTCTTCAGCTCAAGGCGAGCGCTCTACCACTTGAGCTACAGTGCCACTTCCGGTTTTCTGGTGGTTTATTGGAGATAGGAGTCTCACGGTCTCTCCTGCCCGGGCTGGCTTTGAACCGCAATCCTCAGATCTCAGCCTCCAGAGTAGCTAGGATTACAGGCATGAGCCACCAGCGCCCGGCTTGTTCTTACTTTTTTTTGAGTAGTTTATTGGAGATAAGAATCTCATGGAGTTTCCTGCCCAGTCTGGCTTCAAACTACTATTCTCAGATCTCAGCCTCCTGAGTAGCTGTGATTATGAGCATGAGTGACCAGCGCCCCATCATCTTCTCTCTTTAAAACAAAATTTAACATGGATCTAAACTTATATGTCATAGATTAAAATCCATATAGTACAAATGAAAAATATTTATGCTGGGTGCCAGTTACTCACATCTAGAGTCCTAGCTACTCAAGAGACTGAGATCAGAGGATCGCTATTCAAAGCCAGCCCTGGCAGGAAAGTCCATGAGACTCTTATCTCTAGTTTAACCACTCAAAAATCGGAAGTGGTGCTGTGGCTCAAGTGGTAGAGCGCTAGCCTTGAGCAAAAAGAGGCTCAAGAACAGCTCCCAGGCCTGGATTTCAAGCCCCCACAACAAACCAAAAAAAAAAAAAAGAAAGAAAGAAAAAAGAAAAAAAGACATATACTCACTATGCTAACTTTTTTTGGGTCAGTCTTGGGGCTTAAACTGGGTGCTGTCCGTGAGCCTCTTTGTGCTCAAGGCTAGTGCTCTACCACTTGAGCCACAGCACCACTTCCAATTTTTGAGTGGTTAAACTGGAGATATGAGTCTCATGAAGACTTTTCTGCCTGGGCTGGCTTTGAACTGTAATCCTCAGACCTCAGCCTCCTGAGCAGCTAGTAATATAGGCATGAGCCACCAGTGCCCAGCCATTATATGTATTTTATACATGTATGTACATAAATGGATGAGCATGTTGGCCAGCTACACAAATACTAATTCCTTAACAGTAAAATGAAGATAAATAAATTTCATTAATTAGATTACACTTTCATTTTTTTCTCAGTTGTCAAACACACTCATAGAATCAACCAGGGAAAGGGTGACATTGTCCAAAAAGAAATATACTATTTACCTGACTTATGTAACTGTAACCCCTCTGTATGTCACCTTTATAATAACAATATTTTTTTTTTTTTACTTTTTTTTGGGGTCCAGTCATGGGACCTGAACTCTGCGCCTGGGCGCTGTCCCTCAGCACTTCAGCTCAAGGCTAGCGCTCTACCACTTGAGCCACAGCACCACTTCCGGCTTTTTTTCCTGCTTATGTGGTGCTGAGGAATCGAACCCAGGGCCTCAAGCATGCAAGGCAAGCGCTCTACCACTGAGCCACCTTCCCAGCCCCAATAATTTTTTTTAAAGAGGGTCAAGGGGCTAGGAAGGTGGCTCAGTGGTGGAGTGCTTTCCTTGCATGCATGAGGCCCTGGGTTCAATTCTTCAGCACTACATAAGCAGAAAAAACTGGAAGTGGTGCTGTGGCTCAAGTGGTAGAGCGCTAGCCTTGAGCTGAAGTGCTGAGGGACAGCGCCCAGGCCCAGAGTTCAGGCCCCATGACCAGCAAAAAGAAAAAAAAGAGAACCTATTCATATGCAACAGTGTAGTCCCAACCTTCCTTCCTTGACTGCCTTCTTTCTTTTCTTTTTTTTTTTTTTTTTTGGGGGGGGGGGGTCCGGTCATGGGCCTGAACTCTGGGCCTGGGCGCTGTCCCTCAGCTCTTCAGCTCAAGGCTAGCGCTCTACCACTTGAGCCACAGCGCCACTTCTGGCTTTTTTCTTTTTGCTTATGTGGTGCTGAGGAATTGAACCCAGGGCCTCATGCATTGCAAGGCAAGCACTTTACCACTGAGCTACCTTCCCAGCCCCTTGACTGCCCTCTTTCATCTAGGACTTGCCTGCTTTCACCTAGGCTTTTTTTTTTGTCTTTTTTTTGGTGGTACTAGGATTTGAACTCAGGGCCTTGTGCTATCTAGGCAGGGGCAGTGACATTTGAGCCACATCCCCAGTTCTTTTTGTCCTAGTTATTCTGTGTGTGTGTGTGTGTGTGAGAGAGAGAGAGAGAGAGAGGGGAGAGAGAGAGAGAGAGAGAGAGAGAGAGAGAGAGAGAGAGAGAGAGAGTGTACATGCAGACATGTATGCCATGCTTGGGCTTGAATTGAAGGCCTCAAGCTCTCACTTGGTTTAGATTCTCAAGGCTGGCAACTTTACCATTTGAGCTATACCTGCACTTCTGGATTTTAGACTCCTTGAGTAGCTAAGACTCTAAACATGAGGTACCAGAGCCTGGCTCAAAAATTATATATATATATATATATATATATATATATATGTGTGTGTGTGTGTGTGTGTATAAAATATTAGTAAAATATTTTCATTTTCTCAGACTGAAATTCCATGCCAATTAACCATTAACTTCCTATTCTTTCTATCCCTAGCTGCTGAGAATTTGCATTTTACTGTCACTAAGAATTTCACTACTCTAAGCACCTCATGGACTCAGAGTATTTGTAATTTTATGATTGGCTTATCTTTTTTGGGGGTAGGTGGGTTTCCAGGGCTTGAACTCAGGCCCACATGATTGCTTTCCCCTCTCCCCTCTCCCTTCTCCCCTCTTCCCTCCCTTCTCCCCTCTGTCCTGTATGTGTGTGTTTGTGTGCTGTTACTAGGCCTGGAACTCTGCCTTCAGCTTTTTTGCTCAAGGATAGGGCTCTTATCACTTGAGCCACAGCTCCATTTCCAACTTGCCTCAGGTTAATTGGAGAGAAGAGTCTCACAGACTTTCCTGCCCAGGCTTGTTTCTAAATGCAATCCTCAGATCTCAGCCTCATGAGTAGCTAGAATTGCACACATGAGCAACCAGTATCCTTTCTTTTTAAGGCTATTAATATTCATCATAAATGTATACTGCATTTTGCTTGTCTATTCATCCATCTGTCAATGGACATGAGCTGTTTTTACTTTGAGGCCATGGTTAATAATACTCGTATGCATATGGGTATGCAAACATCTCTTTGAGATCTGCTTTTAAATCTCTAGCATAGCCAGTTGCTGGTGATTCACATTGGTTCAAAGCTAGCCAGGCATCAAAGTCCATGAGACTCTTCAGTTAACCTCTAAAAAACCCAGAAGTGGGGCTGTGGCTCAAGTGGTAGAGGACTAGTATTGAGCACAAAAGCACAGGGACAGCACCCAAACCCTGAATTCAAGCTCCAGGACAGGCACAAGAAAAAAATCTCTTGCCTATCTCAACAGTAGTTCTGTTTTTTTGAGGAAGTTCCATACAGTTTTTGGCAGATGCTGCACTGTTTTGCATTCCCACTAACATCCTTGTTAACTTTATTTTTTTTAAGTATATGAAACAATGCTGAATGCCAGTGGCTCATCCCTGTAATCCTAGCTATTCAGGAAACTAATATCTAAGGATGGTGATTCAAAGCCAGCCCAGGCAGTAAAGTTCATGAGACTCTTATCTCCAAATAATTACCAAAAAATCCAGAAATGGAGATGTGGCTCAAGTGGCAGAGCGCTAGCTTTGGACAGAACAAAAAGTGAAAGGACAGTGTCCAGACCCTTTGTTCAAGCCATTGTACTTGCACCAAACAAACAAAAAAAACAAGCCTAGATTTTAATCCTGTCTGAGCACAGATATATACATGAATATTTTTCAAGCAATTTTCCACTCCTGGGCATTAATGCAAAAGATTACAAACCAAGATACAGTAAAGCCACCAGTGCAACCATGTTCATTGTAGCAAGGTATGGAATCATTATAGCCAAGGTATGGAATCAGCCAAGATGCCCCTCAATGGACAAATGGGTCAAGAAAATGTGGTATATATAGATGATGGAATTTTACTCATCCATTAGAAAGAAGGATATTGTACCATTTGTAAGGATATGGAAAGACCTGGAAAAGATTTATGTTAAGTGGAATAAGTCAGATCCAGAGAGACAAAGAATGCATGTTTTCCCTTATATGTGGAGGATTGAGTTATCCTATAAACTCATACATAAATATGTTGGGTGGAATGCAAGTATATACAAATGTATTAACTGACATCCACTAGACTCAAGGGAGAACTCAAGTAGTGTAACTCCTTAGATAGGCAAAGTCGAAAATTCAACAAAATAAAC
Source organism: Dipodomys merriami (assembly GCF_024711535.1). Classification (NCBI taxonomy): domain Eukaryota; kingdom Metazoa; phylum Chordata; class Mammalia; order Rodentia; family Heteromyidae; genus Dipodomys; species Dipodomys merriami. The sequence continues at coordinate 85,274,528 of NW_027204492.1, forward strand.
ACCAGTACACAGGTACTTGATAAGGGTGGAGTAGGGTCAAAGAGGGGTAGATGAATGAACAAGAGAAGAGAATAATAAAGTCAAGAATTCTACAAAATTAAGAAGAGGGAGGGAGGGATAAGTAAGGGAGGGATAAGTGAGAATGTTGAAATGGATAACATTGATCAAGATACATTGTATTCATAAACTTCCTTGTTAAATGGCAACGTTGTTGTACAACTACTTAAAGATAATTTTAAAAACAAACATAGGGCTGGGAAGGTGGCTCAGTGGTAGAGCGCTTGCCTTGCATGCATGAGGTCCTGGGTTTGATTCCTCAGCACCACATAAGCAGAAAAAAAGCCGGAAGTGGCACTGTGGCTCAAGTGGTAGAGCACTAGCCTTGAGCTGAAGAGCTAAGGGACAGCGCCCAGGCCCTGAGTTCAAGCCCCACGACCGGACCCCCCCCAAAACAAACAAACAAACAAACATAAAAAACGAAACAAATGAACAAATTATCTCCCAACTGGCTGTGTGTGTGTGTGTGTGTGTGTGTGTGTGTGTGTGTGTGTGTGTGTGTGTGTGTTAGTACTGAGGCTTGAACTCAGGGCCTTGCACTCTTGCTTAGCTTTTGCACTCAAGGCTAGTGCTCATCCACTTGAGCCACAGCTCTACTTCTGGCTTTTTGCTGGTTAGTTAGTCATAAAAGTCTTTTAGATTTATCTGCCTGGGCTGGCCTTGAAACTTGATCCTCAGATCTTAGCCTCTTCAGTAGCTAGGTCCTGAGCTACCAGCACCTAGCTGTTTTGAGATTTTTTTTTTTATTTAATTTTTACATTTTTTAATTTAATTTTATTTTATTTTATTTGAGAACATACTGTACAGAGGGGTTACAATTACATGGGCAGGATAATGCATGTTTTGAGATCTTGATAGCACTTACAGAACTTACAGAGCTGGCTTCATATTTAAGGGTTCTTTATTCATAGATTCCATCTATACTTTATTCATAGATTCCTTGTTAAGTGGCCTAGAGCATCAGTAATAACATTAAATGGAGGGATAAAATTAAGTCTGCCCAGACATAGTGTTTGACACCTGTAACCCTTGCTACTCAGGAGGCTGAGATCTGAATATCTTGGTTAGGAGCCAGTCTGGGCAGACAAACCAGAGACTATTCTCTCTAATTAACAAACAGAAAGTTAGAAGTGGAGATGTCACTCAAGTAGTAGAGCTCCATCCTTGAGGAAAACAACAACAACAACAACTAAGGGGCAGAGCCTAGGCCCTGAGTTTGAGTCCCAATACTGGCACAAAAATAATAACCAGCAGAACACAGAGCTAGAAATGTGGCTCAGAGAGTAAGAGCTCCTACTTAGAAAGCATGAAGCCCAAGGCTCAGGTGCACTGAGGGAGGGAGAAAGGGACAAATGAAGAGAGGGAGGAAGAAGGGAGAGAGCAAGAGGGAGAATCTAGTTCCATCTAGGAAGAGAGGGAGAGGGAAAGAGGAAGAGGGAGTTCCATCTCTGGAATTAGCCTGTCCTGAGCAAACCTTTTGTCCATAGGCTTTTGCCACATCTCTGTCCTGTTTAGGATCGTCATTGTTCCAGATGATGTCTGGCCAGTGTTATTAACTCCACCAACCAGGCTACAGTAGTGATGAATATGAGGTGGCCTTTACCTGCCTGAATAAGTGCCTGAGATAGAGCTGATGCAGGACTTCTTGGCTTTGGGGACATTGAAGCCCCTTCTCACCCTCTAGTCCCATTGCCCTTGGCGTCCAGCAGTACTCTAGAAGCAGGCTACAATCTCCTTCTTTGAGAGGCAGTTGGGGTTTCTGCGCAGTACCTTGCCCCTAGGAGCTTCCTAGTACACTGTGTCCCCTGCTCCAAATGCTCTAATACTACAGAATCTGCTAGCAGTAGCTGTCAGGAAAGAGAGCTGTTGCTGACTAGGTCCTGACACCTAGAAGCCTGGCAGCACGTAACAGGCAAGGTTGGTTTGGTCACTAAGCCTTGTTCTCTTCCACAATGTTGTTCCTAGGAGAAATTCTCAACTGTTATACTAGCTTTCATTCTCTATGAATGACAGCTCCTTTCAATGGAACCAACAATGCCTAGTGCTCCTGACAGAGGCCTAAGATGGTTTCATTGGATCAAAATTCAACTACACTCGGGAAAAATTCGAAGCTGTTGTCCTTAGGGCTGTACTCAGCTGCAAGCAACCTAGATTTTCTGTGTCCTTCCCTTGGCAACATAGCCATGCTTCCTGCCAGTCCCCCTAAGCTTGATTGAGCCAGTTACATTGGGGTCCACATGCCTGTTGCCCCTGACCATGTTCCATCTCTGGCACATATGCCCAGAATGCCTGGTGTGGATCAGACCTCATGAGTGCCCTACATACTATACTATGTAAGCATTCATTTGTCCATCTGTCCATTGGTCTCAGGGATAGTACCTATGAACCACATCCTTCCTGGAGTTTAGTCTTTTGCTTCTTTGAGTCATATGCTAGAGGACGGTTTGTCTATCTCCTTGGGTCCTGCAGCAGGAGCCTACTGGCCATCTCAAGCTACTAGCCATGTTCTCCTGGTACTGGCGTTTTTTTGTCAGTTGTGGGGCTTGAACTCGGGGCCTGGGCACTGTCCCTGAACTTTCTTTTTCTTTTTCTTTTTGCTGGTCCTGGGGCTTGAATTCAAGTACTAGGCACTGTCCCTGAACCTCTTTGTGCTCAAGGCTAGCACTCTACCACCTGAACAATAGCTACAACTTCTGGCTTTTTCTGTTTATGTGGTACTGAGGAATCAAACCCAGGGCTTCATACATGCTAGGCAAGCACTCTACTACTAAGCCACATTCCCACCACCCCCCCGAGCTCTTTTTTCTAAAAGTTAGCACTCTACCACTTTGAGCCACAGCTTCTCTACTGTGGGGTTTTTTTTTTTGGTAGTTAATTGGTGATAAGAGTCTCACAGACTTTCCTGCCTGGGCTGGCTTTGAACTGTTATCCTCAGATCTTTGCCTACTGAGTAGCTAGGATTATAAGTGTTAGCCACCAGTGCCTGGTGGTCATGGTTCTGCACTTGCTAAAAGCTAGCTGAACAGGTGGTTGTCTCCCCTTTTGGACTAGAAGAGAATGTCAAGGGTAACAGTCAGATATGGTTCATCTCTGTGTGCTCTTAATTCACACACAAACCTGGATGCCCAGCAGGCATCAGAAATGTTGGTGCACATTAGGGAGTTAGATAAATGAACAGAGAGAGTAAATATGGGTTGATGATGAGAGTGAGGCTAGCTGAGCGCTTGAGTATATTACAAGTATGTTCAAGAGCAGGTTGATAACTGTTCTAATTTTTGAACATGTTTCATCTACCCTCCAGTCCTTGTCTCCAATCCTCTTACACACTGCCCATGTTTAATGGCTTATAATGGAGTATACCTTCCCCTGTCCTTCAAAAAAAGTCAAGGTTTGCTGGGCACCGGTGGCTCATACCTATAATCCTAGCTACTCAGGAGGCTCAGATCTGAGGATCCCAGGTCAGAGCCAGCCTGGGTAGGAAAGTCCACGAGACTCTTCTATTAACCACCACCAACACAACCAGAAGTGGAGCTGTGGCTCAAGTAGTAGAGGGTTAACCTTGAGCAAAAATTCTCAGGTAGCCGGGCGCCAGTGGCTCACGCCTGTAATCCTACTCAGGAGGCTGAGATCTGAGGATCACAGTTCAAAGCCAGCCCGGGAAGGAAAGTCTGTGAGACTCTTATCTCCTATAAAAACCATTAGAAAACTGGAAGTGGCATTGTAGCTCAAGCGGTAGAGCGCTCACCTTGAGCTGAAGAGCTGAGGTATAGCGCCCAGGCCCAGAGTTCAAGCCCCACGACTGACCAAAAAAATGCTCAGGTACAGTGCCTAGGCTCTGAGTTCAAGCCCCCAAACTAGCGCGCGTGCGTGCGTGTGTGTGTGTGTGTGTGTGTATGTGTGTGTGTGTGTGTGTGTGTGTGTGTGTGCGCACGTGTGCGCACATCCCCACCGTCCCCTCCATTTTATCAGCGATAAAATTGAGCTCACTTCTATTATCCTAGCTACTCAGGAGACTGAAATCTGGAGGGTTGTGATTAAAAGCCAGGCTGAGCAGAAAAAGATGTGAAACTTTATATCCAAAATAGGTAGCAAAATGTCATGCTGGAGGTGTGGTTCAAGTGGTAGAGCACCAGCTGTGAGTAAGCAAACTGAGCAAGCCAGAGGTTCTGTTCAAATCAGAGTCAGAAACTGATCTTAGGGTTGTAGTTCCATGGCAGAACCATTGCTAGCATGCATGAGGCTGTGTGTTTGATCCCAAGTGCTGAAACCAAAATTAAAAAGAAAGAAACTCATGCTCAATGAATATATACCTACACAACGGCATTTGGAGCAGAGCCAAACTGAGAGATTGACAGGGGGACACATATTCTCCCAGAGGAAGGGAGCAGCATTTGCAGAAACTCTTCAGTGCCTACAGGGCCATCTGCTCTGCAGAGACATAAGCTGGGAAGGAGGTTGCTCTCTTTCCTCCTCCGCTGTCTCGGAGTTGGTTCACTGAGTACTTGGAAGTCTCCCCAGAGAGCCTCCCTCCCCCATCCTTTGCTGCATTGCCCTAAATTCAGCCTGAAGAGCCTTCGTCTTTATAGACAGCTTCTGTCACAAACATGTTTCACCACTCCTGGGAATCATTTCCATTTTAGTATAAATTATCTTGCCATCTGTCATAGCAGCCAGAATTTCTGGTGGCTATGAGAGGTGGGTAATTTTGTTGCATAACTAACCTCAGCCACATGCTGGTGGCTCATGCCTGTAATGTAGCATTCAGGAGGTTGAAATCTCAGGATTGTGATTCAAAGCCATTCTGGGCAGATAAATCCAAGAGACTTCTTTTTCTTCTTCTTCTTCTTTTTCTTCTTCTTCTTCTTCTTCTTCTTCTTCTTCTTCTTCTTCTTCTTATTATTATTATTATTATTATTATTATTATTATTATTATTATTATTATTATTATTATTGTCAGTCCTGGGGCTTGAACTCTGGGCTTGGGTGCTGTCCCTGAACTCTTCAGCTCAAGGCAAGCACTCTACTGCTTGAGCCACAGTGGCACTTCCGCTTTTCTATTGGTTTATTGGAGATAGTCTCACAGAGTTTCCTGCCTGAGCTGGCTTTGAACTGAGATCCTCAGATCTCAGCCTCCTGAGTAGCTAGGATTACAGGTGTGAGACACTGTCTTCTGGCTCCAAGAGAATCTTATTTCTAATAAGCCAATAAAAAGGCCAAAGTGGCTGGGCACTGGAGGCTCTTGCCTGTAATCCTAGCTACTCAGGAGGTTAAGATCTGAAGATCACAGTTCAAAGCCATCCCAGGCAGGAAAGTCCATGAGACTCTCATCTCCAATTAACCACCAAAAAGCTGGGAATGGAATTATGGATCAAATAGTAGAGCACTAGCCTTGAGCAAAACAGCTCAAGGACAGAGCCCAAGACCTGAGTTCAAGCCTCAAAACTAGCAAAAAACAAAAACAAAAATCTTGGAGTGGCTAGTAAAGCACTAGTCTTGAGTAGAAAAAAGCTAAGCAAGAATATGAATCCCTGCCCCTGCAAACACAAAAAAGTTAAGGACTGGGCTGGGAATGTGGCTTAGTGGTAGAGTGCCTAACATGCACAAAGCCCTGGGGTTCAATTCCTCAGTACCACATAAACAGAAAAAGCTGGAAGCAGCACTGTGGCTCAAATGTTAGAGTGCTATTCTTGAGCCAAAGAAGCTCAGGAAGAGTACCCAGACCCTGAGTTCAAGCCCCAGGTCTAGCAAAAAACAAAACAAAACAAAAAACAAAAAACTCTAAGGACTGAGCAGGGCACTGGTGGCTCACGCATGTAATCTTAGTTACTCAGGAGGCTGAGATTTGAGGATCACACTTTAGAAGCTGAAGCAGGAAAGTTTGTGAGACTCTTACCTCCAATAACTACCAAAAAGGAGCTGGAAATGGAGCTGTGGCCCAAGTGCTAGAGCACTAGCCTTGAGCAAAAGAAGCCCAGACTGTGCACAGGCCCTGAGTCCAAGCTCCAGGACCAGCACAAAAACAAATACTGACTCACACATATAAACCTAGCTTCTCAGGAGGCTGAGATCTGAGGATCACAGTTCAAAGCCAGTTTAGGCAGGAAAGTTCATGAGGCTCTTATCTTCAATTATTATTATGAAGAAGAAGAAGAAAGAAGAAAGAAGAAGAAGAAGAAGAAAGAAGAAGAAGAAGAAGAAGAAGAAGAAGAAGAAGAAGAAGAAGAAGAAGAAGAAGAAGAAGAAGAAGAAGAAGAAGAAGAAGAAGAAGAAGAAGGAAGAAAGAAGAAGGAAGAAGAAGAAGAAGAAGAAGAAGAAGAAGAAGAAGAAGAAGAAGAAGAAGAAGAAGAAGAAGAAGAAGAAGAAGAAGAAGAAGAAGAAGAAGAAGAAGAAGAGGAAGAGGAAGAAGAAGAAGAAGAAGAAGCAGCAGCAGCAGCAGCAGCAGCAGCAGCAGCTAGAAGTGGCACTGTGGCTCGAGTGGTAGAGCATTAGCTTTGAGCAAAAGAAGCTTAGGTATAGCATCCAGGCCTGAGTTCAAGCCCCAGGACTGGCACAAAAAAAGAAAAGAAGAAACAAACTAAGGACCTTCAAATGAGTTTCAGTGGGAATGCCAGGCGCCAGTGGCTCACGCCTGTAATCTTAGCTACTCAGGAGGCTGAGATCTGAGGATCATGGTTCAAAGCCAGGCCAGGCAGGAAAGTCTGTGAGACTCTTATCTCCAATTAACCACCATAAAACCGGAAGTGGTGCTATAGCTCAAGTGGTAGAGCGCTAACCTTGAGCTGAAGAGCCAAGGAACAGCACCCAGGCACAGAGTTTAAGCCCCACAACTGACAAAAAAAACCAAAAACCAAAAAACCATGAGTGTCAGAGGGAGCAGGGAAGCTAGTTTTTTTTCCCCTGAAGGATTAATGACTCACTGTAGCAGTAGCAGTTCACATTCCTATTGCCAAATCAGCATATGCTAATTTCCTTCAATTAAATGCCACCCACTCTCTCCATTTCCTTTTTTTCCTTCTTTCTTGTGATACTGGAATTTGAGCTCAGAGCTTTGCATTTGCTAGGCAGATACTCTACCACTTGAACCATAACTTCAGCCCAGCTTTTTGCTGGTTATTTTGGAGATGGAGTCTCAAATACTTTTCTACCCACAGTAGTTTTGAACTCTGATCCTCAGATCTCAGTCTTTTGAGTAGCTAGGATTACAGGCATGAACTATCGGTGCCTGGTGCCTGGTTCATCATTTTTATACTTCACCTTGCTGACTGCATGTGGTTCTTGAGCAGGCATTGAGGGGAGGCTCCCACAGAGGAACTGATTAGTCTAGCCAATGAGAGCAGTCCCTAATGTTGACCACAGGATCAAAGCAAGCCACGAAGCTCGAACTGAGAGAAATGTGAGATTTTTGTCAAGATCTGGGGCTCTTAACTGTAGGTGAGGCAGCACCCCACTGGGAGATCCTGCCAGTGGTCCATGCTGTCAAAAGGAAGGCAGATCCCCTTTACAGATTCACATAGAGTATAGTGCATGGCTGTGCTATGCATTCCCGTTGCTCCTGCTCACTTAGGCCCATGCCTTTTTCATTACTCCCTGCTACCTTTAACTGAGTTGACTTGGCTTTCTGCCCTTTACCATTCACACACCCCACAGAGTATATCTGCTCTTTCTGCCTTGGTGGGACTATCTTCCCATTTCATAGGAGTCCAGACATGAAGGAATCCCTCAGGCTCCTCAATCTATTCTGTGGCCCCACAAGCTCCCCAAGCAGACCTAGGGAGCCTATGCCTATTTCACTTAGGAACTCCTCCCTGGCCCAGAAACTTGGGCAACCGGGTTCTCTGTTGCTCAACTTGCTGGGTAACTTCCCATGCTGGGTATGTGAGGAGGAGTATATTCTCCATTCTTGTCTGGTGGACTTCATTTTCAAGAGCAGGGTCTGCCCTAGGGGAAGAGGGAAGCTTCAATGTCTAGCTGTTAGAAGCCAGGAGACCATCTGTTCCCCCCCCCTCCAAATAATAGTTGAAGGCCTGGGGATATGACTCAGTGGTAGAGCATCTGCCCTAACAAGTGTGAAGCTATGAGTTCAAAACCCATCATTATTGGAAAAAATTTAGTTGCAGATGCCTTTAGCAACTCCAGACCATTGTACAGATGTGAAAACTGAGGCCCCAGGAGGCTACACATGCTTTTGCTTTTCCTCCTTTAACTCCCAGGCCCCAGGATCCCCTAAATGACAGTCTGGAGGCTCCAAAGAGAGAGGGAGAGAGAAAGAGAGAGGGTGGAGAGAGAAAGGGAGAGAGAGGGAGAGAGAGAGGGAGAGAGGGGGGGAAGTACATCCTCCCTGCCAGGGATCTGACTTCTGTCATCTATTATTACGCATGAAGAACTTATTGTGGGTCTTATTCAAGCATGAAGCAGCTGGGACCGACTAGGTTATCATCTGGAAAGGGTTCAAGAAACCTTTAAAAAATATCTGCCTCGGGGCTTGGAAGGTGGCTCAGTGGTAGAGCGCTTGCCTTGCATGCCTGAGGCCCTGGATTTGATTCCTCAGCACCACACAAGCAAAAAGAAAAAAGCTGGAAGTGGCGCTGTGGCTCAAGTGGTAGAGCGCTAGCCTTGAGCTGAATTGCTCAGGAACAGTGCCCAAGCCCAGAGTTCAAGCCACAGACTGACAAAAAAAAAAGGTTTGTGCAGGCAAGTGCTGCTCGCTCAAACCTGCAATCCTAGCTATGCAGGAGGCTGAGATCTGAGTGAGAATTGCTGTTCAAAGCTAGCCCAGGCAGTGACACTTTTATCCCCAATCAACCACTAGAAAAAACAGAAGTGGAGCTGTGGCTTAAAGTGGTAAAGTGCTAACCTTGAGCAAAAGAGTTTGAGGACAGTGCCTAGGCCTTGAGTTCAAGGTCCATGAACAAACAAAAATAAATACAATAAAGACTTGTGCCAGTACTGGGACTTGAACTCAGGACTGAGGTGCTATTCCTTAGCTTTTCTACTCAAGCTGGCACTTTACCACTTGGGCTATAGTTCCATTTCCAGCTTTTTAGTGGTTAATTGAAAATAAGAGTCTCAAGTGTGAGCCACTGAAATTCAGTATTTTTTAAATTTTTAGTCAATTACTAATTAACAGATCTTTACTGATGGACTCAGTCGTTACTCCAGGACGCAAGCAAACTTCCTCAGCTCAAGCTTCAACCACTTAAGTAAAAGAGTGTGCCTGGCTTTGTATTTGCAATCATTTTGGTGGTGCTGGAGTTTGAACTCAAGGCTTGGTTTAGGATAAGCACCCTACTGCCAAGCCACACCTGCAGTTATTTTGCTTTTAGTTTGTTTCTGATGTAGCATTTCTAGGTTTTGCCTGGAGGAAGGGCCTCTGACCCAGATCCTCCTTCATCCTACTCTAGAGTAGCTGAGACCACATGCCTGGGAAATCACACAAGGCCTTCACTTTTTTTTTTGCTAGTCCTTGGGCTTGAACTCAGAGCCTAGGCACTGTCCCTGAGCTTCTTTTGTTCAAGGCTAGTACTCTACCACTTGAGCCACAGTGCCACTTTTGGCTTTTTCTGTCTATGTGGTACTGAGGAATTGAACCCAGGGCTTCATGCATGCTAGGCAACCACTCTACATTCCCACATTCCCAGCCCAAGGCCTTTATTTTATTTTATTTTATTTTTGTCTGTCATGGGGCCTGAACTCTGAGCCTGGGCGCTGTCCCTCAGCTCTTCCACTCAAGGCTAGTGCTCTACCACTTGAGCCATAGCACCACTTCCAGCATTTTCTGCTTCTGTGGTGCTGAGGAATGGAACCCAGGGCCTCAGGCATGCAAGGCAAGCACTCTACCACTGAGTCACCTTCCCAGCCCAAGGCCTTCATTTTATAAGAGCAGTCATTAGCTTTGCATGGGATAACTTTTACGTCTATTGTTTAAAAATTGTCCCACACAAAAAAGAAAGAGAATAAGGTGGGTGCCAGTGGCTCATGCCTGTTATGCTAGCTACCCAGAAAGCTGAGATCATGCTTTGAAAGTCAGCCCAGGCAGGAAAGTCCATGAGTCTTTTTATTTTCCTGGTCCTGGGGCTTGAATTCAGGGCATGAACACTGTCTCTGAGCCTCTTTGTGCATAAGGCTAGCACTCTACTACACTAGCCCCAATCCCACTTCTGGCTTTTTTGGAGTAGTTTATTGGAAAGTCTCATGGACTTTCCTGCTCAGGGTGGCTTTGAACCTCAGATCTCAGCCTCCGAGAAGCTAGGATTACAGGCATGAGCCACACTGGTGTCTAGCTATGAAACTTTTTAATTAACCACCAAAAAAAGTTGGAAGGAGAGCTGTGGTTCAAATGCAGCTGTGGCTCAAGAGTTAGAGTGCTAGCCTTGAGCAAAAAAGCTCAGGGACAGAGGCCAGGCCCTGAGTTCAAGCCCCAGGACTGGTACAAGAGAAAAAAAGAAAGGAAAGAAAAAAAAACAGGCTGGGAAGGTGGCTCAGTGGTAGAGTGCTTGCCTTGCATTATGAGGCCCTGTGTTTGATTCCTCAGCACCACATGAACAGCAAAAGCTGGAAGTGGCTTTATGGCTCAAGTGGTAGAGCGCTAACCTTGAGCTAAAGTGCTGAGGGACAAAGCCCAAGCCGAGTTCAAGCCCCACAACCAAAAAAAAAAAAAAAAAAAAAAAAAGAAAAAGAAAAAGCAAGCTATTGGTTTTGGGTTGAAGTAGAGATAGAGCAGGTTGTGATACTGAACCTGAGGAATTTGGGGGCCAGGCTGAGGTGCTGAGACCAGAGGGCCGATCTTTCTGCCCACTCCAAATCTGCTCCTCAACTGGGCTAGATTGGGAATTTAGAATCAACAGTTATTCTTCTCCAACCAAATCCAGGAGGAGGGGCTGGGAAGGTAGCTCAGCGGTAGAGTGCATGCCTTGCAAGCATGAGACCCTGGGTTCGATTCCTCAGCACCACATAAACAGAAAAAGCCGGAAGTGGCGCTGTGGCTCCAGTGGTAGAGCACTAGCCTTAGCTGAAGAGCTGAGGGACAGCGCCCAGGCCCAGAGTTCAGGCCCCATGACCGGCAAAACAAACAAACAAACAAACCAAATCCAGGAGGAGACTTGGGGGTCCCTTGCCTTCCTTGCCACGCTCACATGAGACCAGGGCTTACAGCCCCTTTAGGCCTAGTTTCCCCCATAACAGGTCTCAGCGGAACTGTGGTTCCCCAGTACACTTCCAAGCTTTGTTCCTGGGGACAGGGTGTGTAACAGGAAGGGTTTTGGGTCCAAAAGAGTGGACTCTTTGTCCACTTACTATGGTTTATTCTTTCCATTCAATGCTTGCCTGACCTGGACTGCAGATAGGCTAGTCATTGGTCAGTGGACAACCCTGAAGCTCCAGAGACTAGTGGAGTCTTGGACAGATAAATGCTCTCCCTTAAACTTCCCACAGCTCTGGACCCCTCCCAGGACTAGGAAAATGTTGCCATAAGTTAGGAGATTTAGATAGTTTTCTGGCCAAACAAACTCTACTCCCAGGCTCCAGCCTTGCCAGGGCCCGAGCCTCCCTTGTCTATTTGCAGAACCCAGACCTGAAAGTCCAGATCTTCTCCATCGTTGCGGGCAACCTCTGAGAATGAGCACACATCTTCTCTCTGCTGGATGGGCTTCTTGGCACCTCTGTCTCATGTTGTGGATGCCTCTTAACTTTATTCATCACGAGGTAAGCTAAAGCAGAGAAAAGCTGTGGAAAATGACAGCCAGGAATTCACAAACACCACATTCATGAATAAATGGCCTGAATAAAAGCACACAGGTTAGCTGGGCACTGGTGGCTCACACGTAGCTACTCAGTAGGCTGATACCTGAGGGGCGAGGTTCAAAGGCAGCCCAGACAAAAAAGTCCCCAAAAACTAGAAGTAGAGTTGTGGCTCAAATGGCAGCGTGCCAGGGCTGGGAAGGCCGTTCAGTGGTAGATTGCTTGCCTTGCATGTATGAGGCCCTAGATTGGATTCCTTAGCACCACATAAGCAGAAAAAAAAAAGCCTAGGCTGAGTAATTTTTTTTTTTTTTGGGTCCAGTTGTGGGGCCTGAACTCTGGGCCTGGGCGCTGTCCTTCAGCTCTTCAGCTCAAGGCTAGCGCTCTATCACTTGAGCCACTTCCGCCACTTCCGGCTTTTTTCTTTTTGCTTATGTGGTGCTGAGGAATCGAACCCAGGGCCTCAGGCATGCAAGGCAAACGCTCTACCTCTGAGCCACCTTCCCAGCCCTAGGCTAAGTAATTTTAAAATACATTTTATCTGTGTATGGAGATGACATACAAAATCACATTGAAAGGCATTAAACAATAAGAGGGTGGAGAGATGAGACTAAGATATACAATTTTTAAAAAGAGAGGAAAAACATTTATGCTGTGTATGGGAAATACTTGGGAAAATGACTCCTTTGGGTGCAAAAACTGCTTGCAAAGGAAAATATTTTTCTCAAATATTTCTCAGCTTTGAAGGGAGTATCTGACAGAACCTGATTCTTTTTCTTTTCTTTTCTTTTCTTTTTTTGTCAGTCGTGGGGCTTGAACTCTGGGCCTGGGCGCTGTCCCTCAGCTCTTCAGCTCAAGGCTAACACTCTACCACTTGAGCCACTGGTTTTGTGGTGGTTAATTGGAGATAAGGGTCTCATGGACTTTCCTGCCCAGGCTGGCTTTTAACTATGATCCTCAGATCTCAGCCTCCTGATTAGCTAGGATTACAGTTGTGAGCCACCGGCACCTGACCATTTCTTTTTAATAACTTTTTTTTTGGTGCTAGTACTGGGGATTGTACTCAGGTCCTGGGCCCTAATCCTTAGCTTTATTGTTCAATTCTGGCACTCTACCACTTGAGCTGTGGCTCAAGTGGCCTTTTTATTGTTATTTGGAGCCTGGAAAGTCTCGGGTACAAACTGTGATCTTCACATCTCAGCCTCTTGAGTAGCTAGGATGATGATGATAAATGTAAGCCACCAGTGATTGCTCTAACGTTTTTTTTGTGTGTGTGTGTGTGTGCGCGCACGCGTGTGCGTGTGTGCATGTGCACACATTCATGTGCACAACACCCTCAAAGGTAGGTACAAACCTCCCTCCTCTTAGAGATCTTCCTGAAGCATTGCTGGTTTTAGTAGTAATTTGCAGCCCTCTGGTATCTGGCTACATTGTCTCTGGGTTGGCACAGAACTCTAAGAAGTGGTCTACTCAGGGGGAGGGGGCTGGAGGAACAAAGCTACAGTTTAGTTCCAAATGAAAAAGTTTGACAGGAGTCAAATGGTCCTAATTTCAATCCCTTGGTTCTGCAGAAAACTAGATTCTTAAGGGGAAAGCATTCCTTGGCTTCCTTTAGGATCCTCAGCCAAATGAATGTGCACATTAATCTCCAGCTCATGGCCACAGAAGCATGCATAACTGTTAAACATAATTCCCCAAAGAGACATGTGCAGACACCAAGATCCTAGCCCCTGGCATGGCTGTCCTAGGGGAATAGCCATGCATGAATAGCCACCAAGGCCTAGGGCCACATCTGAAACCTGAACACACACCCATACACAGGCCTCAGGGTTGCACATGAGTGCGACCTAGCCTTGTAGGTACACCTGCATTTTCTTTAAAAAAAATTGGCTTGGCCATGGGTGGCTGACACCTGTAATCCTAGCTACTCAGGAGGCTGAGATCTGAGGTTCATGGCTGGAAGCGAGCCAGGGTAGGAAAGTCCATGAAACTCTTATTTCTAATAAACTACTCAGAAAAAGCTGGAAGTGGCACTGTGGCTCAAATGGTAGAGTGCTAGCCTTGAGCACAAAGAGGTTCAGGGACATGTCCAAGCCCTGAGTTCAAGCCCCACAACCGACAAAAAAAATTATAGGTCCTGTTTGAACTACTTGAGCTATACTACTTGAGCTACAGGGGTCACTTCTGGGTTTTGAGTGATTAATTGGAGAGTTTCATGGGGACTTTTCTGCCCTGGCTAGCTTTGAACCATGATCCTCAGATCTCAGACTCCTGAGTAGCTAGGATTAAAGGTGTGAGCCACCAATGCCCCGCATTTTTTAAAATTGTTCTTATAAAGGTTCTGTATAGAGGAGTTACAATTACATAAGTCATGTAAAAGAGTACATTTCCTTTTGGACAATGTCACTTCTTCCTTTCTTCCTTCTCTCTCAGTTTTCCCCTCGTATTCCTACTCACAATTTTATAGTTCATTTTCAACATAGTGTCTAGTATCACTGCTGCATTTGTTCACCCTTTGTCCCTCCATTTTTGTGCCCCCTTACCTCCCTCAAAGACAGATAAATGAATAAACAAGACAAAACACACTTGCATTTGTATACACACACATGCAAGAATATGCAGAGACACATGCACACAGACACTAAGGGCCAGGTCTATGAGCACACCTGGTCACTTTCACACACATGTGTTTACACATACACCCCACTCCAGGCCCATGGAGAAATATTCATCTGTATACATGTACATGTTTATGGGCATCTTGGTATGTATATACTCAGGCCCAGCCCAATGGAGATCTTTGCACACACACACACACACACACACACACACACACAGAGTGTGCATGCACATACATATGTACATACAGGCTTTCACAGATATACAAGTACTGACTTCCAGGCCCAGGCCTGTGTGTATACCTGTTATTCGTTCTTGCACCTGTTATTCGTTCTGTGTATCACCTAGAGGTTTATATGAGTATACACCAGATAGACCAGCCTTGGCCAGGGGGCCACCTGTACCTATACACAAACACACACAGAATTCATGAGCACCCAGATGCACATATGTGCACACAGACATGACCCATAGCTATAGGCTTTTGCTTATAGAATCAAAATCATATGCACAATTGCTTATGCACAAATGCCATCTGTACACTAACATCTCCATGAGAATATACACTTGCACTTGGCTAAGCCCCATGTACATATAATTACACCTGTACCTGAGGCAGCAAAAGTATAAATTCACACACATGTACTGTGCATGCATGCACAAAGCTTTGTGAATTTGCACACACATATAAGCAAAAGCATACTGGGTGCATGCACACAATTTCACTCCCTGGGCTGTAAGCATCTTCATGAAGACAAGCCCACCCACCTATCTGCACAACTTATCATCTACCAACACTGCCTGGCTGGCAATCACTTCCAGCTTCTACATTTGACAGAACTTTCTACTGAGGCATGGTCTGTGGTCCATGATTTAGCTCAGCTTTCCACAGTCCCTGTGTCATCATCTAATCAGAGTAAGACACTCCTTCCCATGGGCTGCTACTAGGCCTGAGCTGACACACAACACATGCTCTTTGAACAAAGGCATGACTGGCTCTTGTGGCTCATGCAGGGAACATGCTTGGGTGGAGCATTAAGAGGGCAAACAGACCATTTTGAATGTTCCCTAAACAGTCATTACTCATCCTGCAGCATGGCAAGGAGGATGTAAGAAGCAATTTTCCTTCCTTCATTTGAGGGCCTGTTGCCCTGAAATCAGCCCTGAAACTGAGAGGCAATGAATGTGTTAATTGCTAGAACTATAACAAAATACCATAGGCTAGTGGGGCGGGCACTGGTGGTTTATACTTATCATCCTAGCTACTAAAGGTTCAAAGCCAGCTATGGTAGGAAAGTCCATGTGACTCTTATCTCCACTTAACCAGCAAAAAGCCGAAAGTGAAGGTTGTGGCTCCAGTGGTAGAATGCCAGGTTTGAATAAAAAAGCTAAGGGACTGAGAATGTGGCTTAGTGGTAGAGTGCTTGCCTTACATGCATGAAGTCCTGGGTTCAATTCCTCAGTATCACAAAAACAGAAAAAGCGGGAAGTTGCTGTCGGTCAAGTGGTAGAGTGCTAGCTTTGAGCAAGAGAAGCTCAGGACAGTGCACAGGCCCTGAGTTCAAGCTCCATGACTGGCCAAAAAGAAAAAAAAAAGCCAAGGGAGAGTATAAGGCCCTGAGTTCAATCCCCAGTAAGGCACAAAAATAACCACATACTTGAAGGGGTAGGGTGCAATCAAGGCGAAAAAGGTGGACAAATGAAGAGGAGTGGGGGAGAATGCAGTTTAGAATCAAATGTATGGGGCTGGGAAGGTGGCTCAGTGGTAGAGTGCTTGCCTTGCATGCATGAGGCCCTGGGTTCGATTCCTCAGCACCACATAAGCAGAAAAAGCCGGAAGTGGCGCTGTGGCTCAAGTGGTAGAGTGCTAGCCTTGAGCTGAAGAGCTGAAAAGCAGTGCTCAAGCCCAAGAGTTCAGGCCCCACGACCGACCCCCCCCCCCAAAAAAAATCCAATCCAATGTATATCCTACAAAATTAAGAAAAGTAATGGAGGGATGGGTAGGAATGTGGAAGGGGTGACAATGAACAAGATATATTGTATTCATGAGCTGCTTTGTTACACGGCAACTCTTTTGTTCAATTAAAGATAATTTAGAAAAAACAATTTTATTTATTTTTGCTGGCGCTTGTAGTCTTGCTCAAGGCTAGCACTCTACCACTTGAGCCACAGCACACTACTGGCTTTTTCGGTGATTAATTGAAGAGTCTCACAGATTTTCCTTCCCCGGTCTGGCTTTGATCCGAAATCCTCAGTTCTCAGCCTCCTGAGTAGCTAGGATTACAGGCGTGAGCCACCAGCACCCAGCTCTAAATTATATTTAAATAATAAAGTTCCTGAGATGCTCTGTGTAGGTTATATGAGACTAATATACTATAATACAAGGTACTTGCACATCTGGGCAGTTAGGTGGTGGTAGGTTCTGGGACCAATTTCCCATGAATATTCAGGTGATTGACCAGAGTCACATTAGGGTTTAGAGCCTGACTATTTGCATTTGTTTAAGTCAGAATCCAGTTGGCAATAGACAATGTTTGCTACCCAGAGCAGATGCCTGGCAGCCAGGGCTTCCACTTACTTGGGTACATTCTTGGACATGTCTGTGCAGAAGCCATGCACAGGAGTGAGGCAGAAGCAGCTGGAAAGATCTCAGCAAACACTTTCCCAGACAGAGATCTGTTTAGCATAACATTCTTTTTTTTTATTGTGAAAATACTGTACAGAGGGGTTTCAATTACATGGGCAAGATAATGAGTACATTTCTTATCAAGCATTGTAGCCTGCTCCTTTGTTTTCCCTTCCCATCCTCCTCCCCCCCCACCAAAGTTGTAAAGTTCGTTTTTCCATTTGCAATAACTAGTATATGTCTGAGTCAAGCAGAAAAGGTCAGATAAGTTGATGTTAGGGAAATGAACCCTAAGATATGTATTCAAATGTTTTTTTTTTTCAGGTGATTGTTTCTAACACATTTATAAGATTAGCATAACATTATTGTGTGCAAAATCCTGCCTTTTTTTGTTTTGTTTTTGGTAGTGGGGCCTGAACTTGGCCTGAACGCTGTCCTTCGGCTCTTTCGCTCAAGGCTAGCGCTCTACCACTTGAGCCACAGCGCCACTTCCAGATTTTTCAGCTTGTGTGGTGCTGAGGACTCGAACCCAGGGCCTCATGCATGTAAGGCAAGCACTCTACCACTGAACCACTTTCCCAGCCCCATTAAAGAACTGTTTTTATTTTTATTTTTGTCTTTGTCGGTCATTGAGCCTGAACTCAGGGTTGGGACACTGTCCCTCAGTATTTCAGCTCAAGGCAAGCACTCTACCACTGAGCCACCTTCCCACCTTCTTTTTTTTTTGGTCAGTCATGGGGCTTGAACTCTGGGCCTGGGTGCTGTGCCTGTGCTCTTCAGCTCAAGGTGAGAGCTCTACCACTTGAGCCACAATGCCACTTCTGGGTTTTTGGTGGTTATTTGGAGATAAGAGTCTCACAGACTTTCTTACCCTGGCTGGTTTTAAACAGCGATCCTCAGATCTCAGCCTCCTGAGTAGCTGGGATTACAGGCATGAGCCACCGGTGGATGACAAAATCCTGCCCTTTTATGAAGGTATAAGTTACAAAGAGTTAAAATTTTCCTACAGTAAAGTTCACCCTTCTAGGTTCCACTTCTTAGAGGTGTTTTTTCTTTGTCAGTCTTGGGGCTTGAACTCAGGGCCTGGGCAGTGTCCTTGAGCTTTTGTTTACATCTAGTACTCTACCAATTGAGCCACAGTGCCACTTCCGTTTTTTTCTGTTTATGTGGTACTGAGGAATCGAACCCAGGGCTTCATGCATGCTAGGCAGCACTCTAATTCTAAGCCACATTGCAGCCAGGTGTGTGTGTGTGTGTGTGTGTGTGTGTGTGTGTGTGTGTGTGTGTGTGTGTGTGTGTGTGTGTGTGTGTGTGTGTGTGTGTGTGTGTGTGTGTGTGTGTGTGTGTGTGTGTGTGTGTGTGTGTGTGTGTGTGTGTGTGTGTGTGTCACTTTAATTCTAAGCCACATTGCAGCCAGGTGGGGTGTTTGTGTGTGTGTGATTAATTGGAGATAAGAGTCTCATGGACTTTATTGCCCTGGCTAGCTTTGAACCTAAGATCTCAATCTCCCAAGTATTAGGATTATAGACACGAACCGCCGGTGTCTAGCTTAGCTCTCTTAAATTTTGATAAGTGAAACCACAGTAACATGAGGGATCTTGTTATAATCCAAGTTAGCTTCTGGCCATTCTGCATGGAGCCTTACTCCATGTTATTGCATCTCTGAGTTAAAAAAGAAGTCCTCCCCATGGCCCATGAGTCCCTATAGGCCCTATCTGATTTCTTGTCCTACCACTGGCCCCCCTCACTCATTTAATTTAGCTCCATCACTGGTTTCCTTGCTGTTCCTTGAGTATGCCAGGTTTTTTTTGTTGTTGTTGTTTCCAATGGCATAGATTACTTCCTCCAGGCATACCCTTCCTGGAATCACATGAACTGGCAAGAGACCATGCTTGGGGTCCTAGTCTTAAAGACGGACAGTTCTTTTTTTTTTTTTTCCAGTCCTGGGACTTGAACTCTGGGCCTGGGCACTGTCCCTGAGCTCTTCAGCTCAAGGCTAGTGTTCTACCACTTGAGCCACAGCACCACTTCCTAGAGATGGACAGTTCTGAGGTTGCTAGATGGGGCCCAAACTACTCCTGGAACACCACATCAGCTGTATACTGGGGCCACCCAGACTGGAGAGCAGATACTTGAGGTATGACAAGATCGGGTTGTGAGGGCTGGGACTGTGGCTTAGTGGTAGAGTGCTTGCCTAGCATGCATGAAGCCCTGGGTTGGATTCCTCAGCACCACATAAATACAAAAAGCCAGAAGTGGTGCTGTGACTCAAGTGGTAGAGAGCCAGCCTTGAGCACAAAAAGGCTCAGGGAAAGTGCCCAGGCTCTTGAGTTCAAGCCCTAGAACTGGCAACCCCCCCCAAAAAAAACTAGGCTATGGCAGGTCCTGTGGCTGCAGACTAAGCTTTACTGTCAGCTGGGATCCCAGACACTTGCAGACAATGGAGTCTGCTCTGTAATAGATGTGGCTCCACCTGTGATCAAAGTCTTTTGTGGGCTCTCACCAGGCTTTTGCATATTCCTGGGGCCAGAGTCCCCAAACAGGTGTGGCTACTCCTGTGGTCAGAGATTTAAACACACACACACACACACACACACACACACACACACGCGCGCGCACACACACATGCACACACAGAGTTGTTTCCACACTATTTTCAGTGGGAGGAGCAGTGCAGTCATGGATTTGAGGCTGTGTACTCTTGGGGCCACACAGACATGGGTGTGGCCACTGGTCAGGCCACAATCCAGTCTGGAAAGACTAGGGTCTGACTAATCCTTGGGTCACAGAGGATGTGGGCTTCTAAAACCACAGACTAAGCTGGGAAGTCTAGGTCAGTTCCTGTTTGCTAAATTCAAGACTGGACAGACTTTGGGAGATATATATATATATCAGTGCTGATGATGGAACCTGGGGTATTGCAGGTGCTAAGTATCAAGCATTTCCTTTTTTATTGTAAAGATACTGTACAGAGGGGTTACAGTTACATGAGTAAGGTAATGAGTACAATTTCTATCTAGCATTGTTACCCCCTCCTTTGTTTTTCCCCTACTATCCCTTCCCTCCCCACCTCCTTCCCCTTCCTCCCTGAAGTTGTAAAGTTCATTTTCAACATAGTGTCTTGTACATCTCATTGTTACAATGGGTCAACCTGTATCCTTGTTTCAGAATTCTGTTATTTCCCTTCCCCTCCCCAAATTAGAAAAATGTATATACAAGATGCAGGTTACCAGAGTTAAATACAGTGACAACAGGGGTTATACCATGGGGGAAGAACATACAATAGAAACAAAAAAAAATCAGATAGTACATTAAAAACAGCAACAAAGAAAAAATCTCGTGTCCCTATCTTGGGGTTCATTTCACTTATCATCATCTTATTTGACATATGTATATAGCTTTAACCTTTTCTGCTTGTCTGGTAAGATTATCCTAGATGTATACTAGTTATTGCAAATAAGGGAAACCATGAGACCTGTTTCTTTGGGTCTGACTTACTTCACTTAATATGATTTTTTCCAAGTTTTTCCATTTCCTAACAAATGAGGCAGTGTCATTCTTTCTGATGGAGGCATAGAATTCCATTATATATATATCTCGCATTTTCTTGGTCCATTCATCTACTGAGGGGCATCAGGGTTGGTTCCTTATCTTAGCTATGGTGAATAATGCTGTGATAAACATAGTTGTGCTGGTAGCTTTAGTATGGCCTTGTTTGTGCCTAAAAGTGGGATTGCTGGGTCATAGGGGAGCTCTAGACCTGAGGACCAATGGAATATAACTGAAGACCCAGAAAGAACCCATACTTATAGCCACCTAATCTTTGATAAGGGAACTGAAAAAATAGAATGGAAGAAAGCCTCTTCAGTAACTGGTGCTGGCAAAATTGATTAAACACCTGTAGTAAACTAAAGATAGATCCTTATATATCACCCTGCATCAGAATCAACTCCAAAGGGATCAAAGACCTTGAAGTAAAAGGAGACATTACAGGAAATATTAAAGGAAAGAATAGGAGAAACTCTAGGGCTCCTTGGCACAGGCCAAAATTTTCTTTCCTTTTTTTTTTTTTTTTTGTCAGTCGTGGGGCTTGAACTCTGGCCTAGGCATTGTCCCTCAGCTATTCAGCACAAGGTTAGCGCTCTACCACTTGAGCCACAGTGCCACTTCTGGTTTTCTAGTGGCTTATTGGAGATAAGAGTCTCATGGACTTTCTTGCCTGGATTGGCTTTGAGCTGTGATCCTCAGATCTCAGTCTCCCGAGTAGCTAGGATTACAGGTGTGAGCCACTGGCGCCTGGTTCTGAATTTTTTTTGGGGGGGGTCCGGTCGTGGGGCCTGAACTCTGGGCCTGAGCGCTGTCCCTCAGCTCTTCAGCTCAAGGCTAGCGCTCTACCACTTGAGCCACAGCGCCACTTCTGGCTTTTTTCTTTTTGCTTATACGGTGCTGAGGAATCAAACCCAGGGCCTCAGGCATGCAAGGCAAGCAATCTACCACTGAGCCACCTTCCCAGCCCCTGAAATTTTCTTAATAAAGACCCAGAAACAATCAAAGAAAGGTTGAACAAATAGGATTGCATGAAGTTGCCGAGCTTCTACATGTCAAAGGACATAGCCAGCAAGATCAATTGAAAGCCTTTGGATTGGGAGATCTTCACTAGCCATACAACGCCCTCATATCTAAAATATACTTAGAACTCAAAAAGTTAAACGCTCCAAAAATAAATCCTCAAAGAAACAACTGCCCCATTAATAAGTGGGCTAAAGACTTAAAGAGAGACTTCTCTGAAGAGGAAATAAGAATGGCCAATAGACACAAGAAGAAATGCTCAACTTCTCTGGCCATAAAAGAAATGCAAATCAAAAGAAAACTGATATTCCATCTCACCCCAGTTAGAATGGCTATAATCAAGAAATCTATTAACAGATGCTGGAGGGGATGTGGCCAAAAAGGAACTCCACTGCATTGTTGGTGGGAATGTAAACTTGTTCAACCACTTTGGAAAGCAGTATGGAGGTTCCTCAAAAGACTACACATAGAATTCCTTTATTTTTTTGTGCCTGTCCTAGGACTTGAACTCAGGGACTGAGCACTATCTTTTAAGATTTGTTGCCCAAGCCTAGTGTTCCCTACCTCTTAGGCCACAGCTGTACTTGCAGCCTTTTTTTTTGGTAGTTAACTGGAGTTAGAGTCTCACTGACTTTCCTGCCAGGGCTAGTTTTAAATCTAGATCCACAGGTCTCAGCCTCCTGAATAACTAGCACTATAGGTGTGAGCCACTGGTACAAGGCAAGAGTTTCTTAATGCAGTTTGCTCTTGGAAACATCAGTTAAATCTGTGGAACCAGCCTGACACTGGTGGCTCATACTTGTAATCCTAGCTACTCAGGAGGCTTTGATCTAAGGATCTCAGTTCAAAGCCAGCTCGGGCAGTAAAGTCCTTGAGACTCTTTTTTTTTTCTTTTTTTTTGGTCCGGTCGTGGGGCCTGAACTCTGGGCCTGGGTGCTGTCCCTCAGCTCTTCAGCTCAAGGCTAGTGCTCTACCACTAGAGCCACAGCGCCACTTCCGACTTTTTTTCTTTTTGCTCATGTGGTGCTGAGGAATTGAACCCAGGGCCTCATGCATGCAAGGCAAGCGCTCTACCACTGAGCCACCTTCCCAGCTCGTCCTTGAGACTCTTATCTCCAATTAACTACCAGAAAGCTGGAAATGGTGCTGTGGCTCAAGTGGTACAGCGCTAGCCTTGTGCTTAACAGTTCAGGGACAGTGCCCAGGCCCAGAGTTGAAGCCCCATGACCGTCCCCCCTGCAAAAAAAAAAATATCTGTGGAAACATCACATAAAGTTTTTTGAGTTGTGTGTGTCTGTGTGGAGGGTATCTCACTATGTTGTCCTGGATTCAAGGTCCTCCTACCTCAGCCTCTGGGACTACAGTTGGCAACACTTCACAATTTTTATTTTTGTAGAGTTGAGGATGGTATCCAGGACTTCACACATGATGGCCAAGAGCTGTTACCACTAAGTTGCATCTGAACCCATTACAGAATATTTTCTAAGCACACATCCAAATATACATTGACACATAATTACAATGAAAACCACTAACACTAATTAACTTATTGCAGGTGCTGGGGTTTGAACTCAGGGCCTCACACTCTTGCTTGTTTTTGCCCAAGGTTAGCACTCTACCACGTGAGCCACAGTTCTACGTCTAGCCTTTTACTGGCTAACTGGAGTCTCATGGATTTTCCTGCCTAGATTGGCTTTGAACACTGATCCTTATATTTCAGCTCCTGCGTAGATAGGATTACAGCTGAGCCTTTGGTGCCCAACCTAATTACATTTCTATTGGTAAAAAAATAAAGATCCAAGTTGATGGAGATCACTGATCCCACTTTTGGAGAAGATCCTAGACATAATCAGAACATTTCAGGACAAGTTTAGAGAAAAAACAAGTCCTCACACAGACCAAAAAAAGGTCCCATTGCAGTGAGGCTGATTTCCAAGCAGTTTCTTTCCTTGTTTTCCTCCTGGGGCTGTTGCAGTTGCCTGCTCAGACATCTTGCTCCATATTTGATTGATGAGATTTGAAATCAAGTTAATTAACCCATGATCTGGTTTTCCTGAAAGTTGGCAGCTTCTGAGCTCTAATAGCTTCCTAGCTAACTAATGGTTAAAGTTTCAAACCAGTAGTCCAGAGCAAGCAAAGCATGCACAAAGCATAGATTTCATCTTTAGCACCACTATCACAATAAAAAGTTCCGACTTCCTTCTACTAAACTGCTAACATTTCTATCAACTTTTCAGACTTTTACTATGAACAATGCCATGGAAAATGCATAAAACAGGAGACTGCACAATGGTTCAAGCCTGTTGTCCCAGGTAAGCAGGAGACAGAGGTAAGGAGGACTGAGGTCTGATGCTGGCACTGGGCAAAAGTATGATACCTTATCTAAAAAATAAAACAAAAAAGGTTGGGAAATGGGTGACACTGAAAAAGATTCATTGTACTCATAACCTGACTTTTGGAATTGAAGCTCCTTGTACAAGTATGTAATTTAAAAAAAAAAAAGGTTGGGCTGGGTGCTGGTGGCTCATGCCTGTAATCCCAGCTACTCAAGAGGCTGAGATCTGAGGCTCATAATTCTAAGCCAGCCCCAGCAAGACAGTCTGTGAGACATCCTATCTCCAATTAGTCTCCAGATAACTGGAAGTGGCACTGTGGCTCTAAGTGGTAGAGCACTACTAGCCTTGAGCACAAAAGCCCAGGGATAGCACGCAGGTCCTGAGTTCAAGCTCCATGATTAACCAAAAAATGGTTGGGGATATGGTTCCACTGGTAGAACATCTGCCTATCAAGTGGTAAGGCCCTGAGTTCAATCATTAGTACTACTCCTTAACCCCTTTTCAAAATGCATTATAATGGCTGTGAATGTGTTTGCCTAGCATGCATGAAGTCCTGGGTTTGATTTCCTCAGTACCACATAAACAGAAAAAGCTGGAAGTAGCACTGTGGCTCAAGTGGTAGAGTGCTAGCCTTCAGCAAAAGAAAAGAAACTCAGGGGCAGTGCCCAGGACCTGAGTTCAAGCCCAGGACTGGCAAAAAAAAAAAAACAACCAAAATGCATTATAACACAGCCAATGTGGCAGCTTATGCCTAAATTCCCAGTATTTGAGTGATTAGTCTGAAGCCAGCTTGGGCTACAGAGTGAGAACCTGTCTCAAAAAAACAAAACACAGGCCTCCGGGTGCTTACCACAGGCTGTGTTCTTACACTGACTATATAGAAAGAGGAGGCAGAGTAAACCTACCCCATATACACCTCAGCCCAGGCCTGTGCCTAGTCTGTATTGTGAATGGGGAGACAAGGGGGAAAAACCCAAAAAACAAAACACAGAAAAATTCATGAAATATAAGTTCCACTTATTAAGTAAAAGGCATGATTTTGTAAATTGTAGAATGTTGGTTCTCATTGATGTGAACAGATCATGGTTTATAGGGGAGGAGGGTACTAGAAATAGTGCTGCCAGGAATATTCTAATACTCATGTTTTAGGAGTAGAAATGGTATACATGCCACTTTAGTAGGTAAATTTTCCTAGTGTCTGTACCATTTGATACTCTGAGCACTATGAGTCAAAGTTGTACTTATGGAATAATCTGCCAGTGTTAGCAATCTTTTTCAGTGTTAGCCTGTATTTTCTTTTTGTTTCTTTTTTTTTTGTCAGTCGTGGGTCTTGAACTCTGGGCCTGAGCAGTGTCCCTCAGCTCTTCAGCTCAAGGCTAGCGCTCTACCACTTGAGCCACACACACGACTTCCAGTTTTCTGGTGTTTTATTGGAGATAAGAGTTTCACACCTTTTCCTGCCCTGGTTGGCTTTGAACTACGATCCTCAGATCTCAGCTTCCTGAGTAGCTAGGATTACAGGTGTGAGCCACTGGCACCCGGCTTGCAAATTTTTTTTGTGCCAGTTCTGGGGCTTGAAGTCAGGGCCTGGGCACTGATCCTGAGCTTCTTTGTGCTCAAGGCTAGCACTCTACCACTTGAGCCATAGCACCACTTCCAGTTTTTTTTTTTAATGTGGTACTGAGGAATAAAACTCAGGGCTTCATGCATGCTAGGCAAGCACTCTACCACTACTAAGCCACATTCCCAACCCTAGCCTGTATTTTCATAAGCAGCTTTTCATTCATTCACTGGCCATTGCCATTTTTTTGTCTCCTTATTTATACAACCTTCTCTAGTGTTGGGGATGCAACTCAGGGCCTTGTACTTGCTAGGCAAATGTCCTATAGGACTTCCTCTTCTGGCTTTTTGAGACAATATCTCAGGCTAGCCCCAAACTTGTGATCCCTTGCTCCAGATGCCTGAGGGCTGGAATTATAGGCATTTGAAATCATGCCTGGTTCTTATAGAACGTTCCTAGTATTAAGAATAATATAAGGAGTGACATTGTTCAAAAAAAGAATATAGGGTTGAAGGCATGACTCAAGTTGCAGAACACCTGCAT
This sequence comes from Dipodomys merriami, assembly GCF_024711535.1. NCBI lineage: Eukaryota > Metazoa > Chordata > Mammalia > Rodentia > Heteromyidae > Dipodomys > Dipodomys merriami. Next base: position 85,300,575 of record NW_027204492.1, read on the forward strand.
AGTAAGCTTGAATCTCTGATTTCAAATCCAAGTCCTTAAAAAAATACACTACAAGGATTTTAAGTACCTTTCCCACAGTGATTAATTGTCATTGCTTTAATTCTTTTTAAAATATGGTGCTGGAAATGGATCTAGGGCTTCAAACAGGCTTGGGAACATGCCAGCGGTAAGCTGCAATTCCAGCCCTGTTTCGGTCTTGCTATTAGCTTAGGTTAGCTCTTTCAATCCTCTGTCTCATATTCCTGAGTGCCATGATTTCAGACATATACTAACTACCACACTGATTAAATAAGTAAGTGTGATTTTCATTCACAGCTGGCTTTCTACCACTTGAGCCATGCCTCCAGTTCTGGCTTTTTGCTAGTTAGTTGGAGATAAGAGTTTTGGAGCTTTATCTGTCTGGACTGGGTTTGAATCTTGATCCATAGATCCCAGCTTCTTCAGTAGCTAGGATTATAGGCATGAGCCACTGGTGTAAAGCTTCAGTTCTGGCTTTTTGCTGGCTAATTGGAGATGGAGTCTATTAGACTTTTCTGCCTGGTCTGGCTTCAAACTTCCATCCTCCAGATCTTAATTCTCCTGAGTAGCTGGGATTACAGGCGTAGTCAACAGCAATGCCTGCTTCTCAGCTACTTCTTTTCATATTTGTTCTTCCACTTGTCTATGCTGGTTCCTGTGAACACAGATAAGAGATAAAAATCTAGCGATTTGTTTACCTGGGCTAGTTTTAAAGCAGATCCTTAGATCTCAGCTTTTTGAATAGAGCTAGGAATAAGATACTAGCATCTGACCATTGCTATTTTTTCTACCATGCTAGGAACAATTCTACCTTTGGAACTTTGTGGTATTCTTTCTCTGGAATGCTATTCTCCTAAAGAAATACATGGATTCCCTCTCTCTGCTTAAACATTATCTAAAGGAGGTACCTTTATAACCCTGTTTATTGATTGATTTAGTGCTGGTTGTAGTGCTTGAACTCAGGGTCTGGGAACTATCCCTGGACTCTTTTACTCAAGGCTAGTACTCTACCACTATGAGTCACAGCTCCACTTCGGTTTTCTGGTGGTTAACTAGTATGAGTCTTATGGACTTTCCTGTCTGGGCTGGCTTTGAACTGCGATCCTCAGATCTCAGCTTCCTGAGTAGCTAGGATTACAGGTGTGAGCTACCAGCGCCTTGGCCAACCATTTTCACTTAATTTATTGTGCTACTGTGACTTGAACTCACGGCCTCTTGCTTGCAAGGCAGTCTACCAATTGACTCACATCCCTAACCCTTTTATTTTTCAGGTAAGGTCTTGTGGTTTTGCCTGAGATGAGCCTCAGACCTCAAATCCACCTAATTATGGCCCCCTGAATAGCTGGGATCACATGTGCCCACCACCATGCTTGGCTTATTTGTTTATATGAAGTCTCTTTGTTCCCTTCTCGAGCTTCAAACTCGAGTACTGGAAGAGTACCGGACACATAATCCAGCTCTTAGATATACTGAATGCCTCAATATATATATATATATATATATAAAACACGTAAAATGCTTGAAGCAGTTCTCAGCATACAACAGATGGTTAATAAATATTTGCTGACTTTGTTCTTGAGACAGGGTCACATTGTGTAATCCATCCTGGCCTTGAACTCATAATCTTCTTGGATTATAGTTGTAACCACCATGCCAGGATCCCAACTGAAATCTTATCAGTTGGCACAATATTTCGAATGTGAAATTTATTTTGTGGGACTAGGGAGCGAACCCAAGGTCTTGCCCACACAGACAAGTGCTTTCCTATAAGTCTCATCACAAGCTGAAATTTAGCTTGCTATAGGGGTACATATCTGTAGTCCCGGCTATTGAAAAGTTGAGTTGGGTTGACTGCTTGAGACCATGAGTTCAAAACCAGCTTGGGCAATATAGTATGACTCTCATCTCAAAATACATCCTACCTAAAATGAACCACTCAAAACGTGGAATTTTACTGAACATTTTCTTATTCAAACCCTTAAGATTAAAAGGCAAGCCAGGTGCTGGTGGCTCATGCCTGTAATCCTATCTATTCTGGATGCTGAGATCTAATCTCCAATTAACCACTCAAAAACCTGAAGTGGAGCTGTGGCTCAAAGTGGTAGAGGGCTAGTCTTCAGCAAAAGAGCTTAGGGACAGCACCCACATCAAGTTCAAGTCCCACACAAAAAAGGGACAACTTAAAGCCAAGCATAGTGGCAAATGCTTATATTTCTAGCTACTAAAAAGGAGGCTGAATGATTGTGAGTTTGAGACCTGCCCCAGGCAAAGTTACCTGGAAGACTATCAAAAAAATACAAAGCAAAAAGGCTGGTGGTATGGCTGCAGTGACAGAGTGCTTGCTTAGAATGTGTCAAGGCTCTGGGTTCAATGCTCAGAACCATCAAAATAGGGGCAAACTTATCCTAATGTGTTAAGGTGAACAATTTATTTCACTGCCTCCCATGTACCCAAGGAAAAGAAAACCATGTACCCAAGGAAAAGAAAAGAGACTCAGGGCTAATTTATAAGTTATTCCATGTGCCATGCTTGGATTGACCAGTTTTGTGTGTGTGTGTGTGTGTGTACACCGTCTTGAACTCAGGACCTGAACATTGTCCTTGAGCTTTTGTGACCAAGGTTAGCACTCTAGCACTCTCACTTAAGTCAAAGCTCGGCTGGGAATGTGGCTTAGTGGTAGAATACTTGCCTAGAATGCATGAAGCCCAGGGTTTGATTCCTCAGTACCATACAGGCAGAAAAAGCCAGAAGTGGCTCTGTGGCTCAAGTGGTAGAGTGCTAGCTTTGAGCAAAAGATGCTCAGGGACAGTGCTCAGGCCCTGAGTTCAAGCCCTAAGACTGGCAAAAAAAAAAAAAAGTGCCAACGCTCTACTTTTGGCTTCTTGATGGCTAACTAGAGATAAGTCTCATGGTCTTTCCTGCTCAGGCTGGCTTCAAACAGTGATTCTCAGATCTTAGGCTCCTGAAGTTAAGATTATAGGCGTGAGCCATTGGAGCCTAGCATGACCTACAGACTTTTATAGTTAGTAGGAAACAGGAAAGAAAGAAGCAAAGAGAAACCAATGAGTCATGAAAGGAGACACACTGGGAAGGGATCAGTTTAGGCTCAGAGCCCCATTTTCAGACCTTGGGAGCCAGGACGGTGTGGTGGTAAGGGACGGTCTGATCTACTTTGCTGACAGCACAGTACTGGGTATGGACCTCCTTGGCCAACTGCCCCTTCTTCTTCAATATGCAGGCCTCCTGGTACGGGGGTGAAATGGGGGGCTGTGTGGGTGGAGTGTACTCATATTTGGAGCCATCCTTGAGCTGCAGGGACACAGGAACAGGCAGATGGTGAGGACCTGAGAACCACAGTCTTCCCCACCAGCCTTCTGCTGGCTATGCACTCACATCCAAAGAGTAACTGCAGTCTGAGTCGTAGGCGCTCAGGTCCCCACAGGTCACAAAAGGCACAATAAAGCGAGTGGGACCATTCAACTGGTTGAAGTCTGAATCTTAAGGAAAGGCAGAAAGGAGACCGAAGATGGGGCTGGTTATGACTCAGGCCATGGAGTGAATTCTCCCCACCCCCAATCTCCACTAACCACTTTCTCATCCCTTTGGTGACAACTCATCCTTTAGTTCCGATGACCTGTTCAGGGCCCCCTTGACTACCGCCTCTAGGATGTTGGCCTCTGCTCTGCTTTTCATTGAACTTGTGTGCACCTGCCAAGATCTTGTCTCACCCAAGCAAGATCTCAGGGGTGAGGCTACAGACCTACAGGGAACAAATGTTCATTATGGGGGGCCATTTCCACTTGGGAGCATGACTGAGGATCTTCCTAAGAATTTCCTGCCGGGAGCCAGCATCTCATGCCTGTAATTCTAGCTACTCAGGAGGCTGAGATCTGAGGATTGTGGTTCAAAGCCAGCCTGGGCAGGAAAGTCTGTGAGACAGCACCCGGGCCCAGAGTTCAAGCCCCGACACACACGACACACACACGACACACGACACACACACACACACACACACACACACACACACACACACACACACACACACACACACACACACACACACACACACACACACACACACACACACACACACACACACACACACACACACACACACTTCCCTTAAGAAGGTGGAATTCTTCTCTGGGGCAAGGCTTAGGGGCCTGCTGAAGTAGAATTGTCATAAATGATCCTGCAAGGGTGGGGAGTGTCTTAGGCTGGTAGAGGCTCAGGATTCTCACGAGACATGAGCTGAATGATGTGGGGGACACTTCCCCTAGGGACCAGGCCCCTGGGCACCAGCTCTCACCGTATGAGTGGTCCAGCAGGGGTTTGGCCAGGTCTGCCACGAAGCCCTCAGGAGGGTCATAACCCCTACAGACAGCGAAGGCCTCTAAGGGAGGGAAATAAAGAAGTGTGGGGAGAGGGTTTTGACCACTTGCACCTCATGCAGTCCATATTCCCAAGTACCCCCTTGCTGCCAGGCCCAGCTCACAGACCAATGCTAGAGTTCCGGCTGCTCCTGGGCTTGGCACAGAGCACACTGGCAAAGAAGACCCGCAGCTGGCTGTAGAGCAGTGTCACATCCCGGCCTCGGAATATCTGCAGGGTGGAGACCAAGATGAAGGGTAAGGCCAGTTCAAGGACCTCTTTCTACAGTTTACCAGGTCCCCCAAGACCTACCTTGGCCACAAAGCAGCCACCTGGCTTCAAGACATGTGTAGCAATATTTAGCGCCTGTGGGTAAGGACAGAGGCTGAGGCAATGGTGGAGGCTGCCAAGAGGGGGACAAAGCTGGGCAGGGGTGGCTGGGGTTACTCACGGCTAGGAGGAGCTGAGCCTGCATGTACTCATCAACATCATGGAGGCCAGTGACTGTGGCAAGAAGAACAGTGTTAGGAGCCCTCTGCTTCTAGGCAACTTCTTCTATCAGAGATCAGAAAGCTAAAAACACTATGTTTCAGTTTTTGCAACTTACGATCTGTCAACCCAAGTAGCCTGAGTTCCAGGCCCATGATTAGGAAGTTATGTAAATTCTCACAACTTACTCTCCCCTCCACCCTCCCCCCCCGGCCCACAGAAGCAGCATTACCATTCAACCTCCAGCCAGATAGCTGCTCTGAGGTTGCTTTACTGACCAGATGTCACTCACCCACAAACCTAAAATGCTTTATCTCCCTTCCCAAACCCACTCCTTTGATCTCCATCTCCATCTGATTTTATTCTTTTTTTTTTTTTTGTCCGTCGTGGGGCTTGAACTCTGGGCCTGGGCGCTGTCCCTCAGCTCTTCAGCTCAAGGCGAGCGCTCTACCACTTGAGCTACAGCGCCACTTCCAGTTTTCTGGTGGTTTATTGGAGATAGGAGTCTCACGGTCTCTCCTGCACGGGCTGGCTTTGAACCGCGATCCTCAGATCTCAGCCTCCAGAGTAGCTAGGATTACAGGCGTGAGCCACCAGCGCCCGGCTATTCTCTTTTTTTTTGACCTGAGAGCTTTCCCTGAGCTTTTTCACTCAAGGTTAGTGCTCTACCACTTTGAGCCACAGCACCACTTCCAGTTTTCTGGTGGTTTATTAGAGATAAAAGTCTCATGGCCGGGCTGGGAAGGTGGCTCAGTGGTAGAGCGCTTGCCTTGCATGCCTGAGGCCCTGGGTTCGATTCCTCAGTACCACATAAGCAAAAAGAAAAAAGCCGGAAGTGGTGCTGTGGCTCAAGTGTTAGAGCGGTAGCCTTGAGCTGAAGAGCTGAGGGACAGTGCCCAGGCCCAGAGTACAGACCCCACGACCGGACCCCCCCCAAAAAAAAAGTCTCATGGCCTTTCCTGCCTGGGTTGGCTTTGAATTGCCATCTTCAGATCTCAGCTTCCTGAGTAGCTAGAGTAATAGGCGTGAGCCACTGGTACCTGGCCTTCAGTTCTCTTTCATACCTCCCTTCCCTATAAAGAAAAGCCCTCCTCACACCCACACTGCAGTCACTGGCAAATACTGGGGCTCCAATTGCCAAGGACTTCCTGAAGTGACCCTCCTCTCCATATCATCACTCATCTGGAATACTGAGTGGCCACTTCCTCCCCATGGTCTCTGCTTCCTTTGTTCTTCACAGTGCCTAAGTAGCTCAAAGGGTCCAGTCACAACCTGAGCCAGGCAGTCCTTCTCTGCCCACAACTCCCTCATGGTTTTCTCCAAATTCTCCTCTCAGTGAAAAAGGCAACACCTGTACTATATTTATCTCCTGCTTCCCACCACTCTTCCAACCACACTGATCTCACTGTTCCTTATACATCACAAGCACTCACCTACCTCAGAAACTTTGCACAAAGGCTGGAACTTCACATGGATCACTCTACTTCCAGACATATATGAACCATATATGTCCTTTAGTTCTCTGTTGTCAAGTCAGTGAAGCCTTTCCTGTCCATTTAATTAAAAATTCCAACAGATACTCCCCGCTTCCTTATTCCATGATTTCCCTGGACCCCATTTACCATCAGGAGCCCCATCGCACACCACTAGGTCAGCAGGGCAGCCCTCAAAGTGCTGGATAATCTCCTTGGCGGTGGAAAGCTATGGAGAGAGGGAGGACAAGTAGGTCTAGGACCTCAATGCTGCCCTCAAGCCCCACTTGCTCATAGCTGTGGTCCCAAAGCCTCTGGGCCAGCTAAATTCTCAGGCTTTGTCTATCTAACACCATGTTCTATCTCTGGGGACTTAGTCTCATCATTTTTTCTTTGCTAGTCCTGGGGCTTAAACTCAGGGCCTAGGCACTGTCCCTGAGTGTCTTTTGCTTAAGGCTAGTACTCTACCACTTGAGCCACAGCACCACTTCCAGCCTTTTCTGTTTCCCTGCTCCCCTTACCTTGCAGTGCGGGGGATGGAACCAGGGCCTTGCTTATGCTAGATGAGCACTCTACCACTGAGTTACACCTAAATCCTTCTCCCTTTCTCCTTCCTTTACTTTGTCTTTTCAAGGCAGGGTCCTAGCTAGCCCAGATTAGATCAAATTTAAGATTAGCTTCTTGAGTGCTGGGATCACAGGTGTATATCACCACATCCAGCTCCATTTTGATTCTATAGATTGGTCTCTCTTCCCCTTTCCCACAGCACCTAGGATATTTCCCAATACCCTCTGCTATGTTCTCACCTGAGTGATGTCCCCTTGGATCTGTATCACACCTGTAAGGGGAGCCATAGCTTGCAAGTCCACAGCCACCACTTGGCTGGATCCCTGGCTCCTAAGGACAATGTGTTCCATTTCAACCCAGTTTTTTTTACACCCCCCCCCCAGACCCTCCTCTACCCCACTCTCCTGGGCTTCCCACACTTACCCAATTTTCCGGCTCAATACCTGGCTCCAACTGCCAGGGGCTGCACATAGGTCAACTGCCCGTGTCACGCCTGGGCACACACAATGAAAGTGTACTGGTCAGCAGTACCTAAAACTCCAACATGAGGACCCTGCAAAGTTCACTCCTTGCCCCTGGGGAGCATCATGTCTAACTACTGCCCAAGTGCCCATCTGCTCTAGGGCCTTTGTTTCATCTTTCCACTTATCTCCCTGCTGTAACGACCCTCCAACCACAAGGAGCTCTGCAGACAAAGCCTTTCCACCCCACCCCAGGGTGATTTGCCAGTCAGTTAGGGACCTTGAAAGAGCTGAAATTCCTCATCAAGCTGTAGCAGCTTGAAGGCACTTCGGGCCCGCCAGCCATTCTCCTTGGCTAGGCGGTAGTAGACATCTCGCTTGTCCTTCGATGTCCGTCCCATCTCACACACTGTTGACCTAGCAACTTGCTGGCAGTCAGCTGATGCTGCCTGGTTTCAGTCTGTCCCAGGGGAGTAGATGACCTGTGCAGGACAGAGAAAACCATTCACAGTGACTGAGTTCATGTGACAACTCACTCAATATCCAAGAAGACTGAAACCCAGGTACTGATCTTATAAAGCCCCCAAGGATCCTGTTACTGAGCTCTCAGGCTTCATTACTTATCACACAACCCCTTCTCCCATCACTTACCCCTTGAACCTACCACAGACCGCATAAACCCAACATTTACTTGACGACCCATTACTGACCCTGTCTACCTGTCTTCACTGTCAGGAACACTCTACACAGTAATGTCTGTGTTTCTCAACTCTTCTCTGCCACTTCATACCCATTAACACCTCCTGCTCACCTCTCCAATTGTTGTCATTGTCCCTAGATTCATAGAGCTCTCTCAGTCCCCCATTAATCCCTTGCTTTTTACTCCCTCCCACTTTGTAGTATATCTGTCTACTCTGCAAGCCATTTAAATGACTAGCTCTCCAATTGTTTCCCGGTCGTGGGTCTTGAACTCTGTCCCTGCGCTCTTCAGCTCAAGGCGAGCGCTCTCCTGTTTGAGTCAGAGTGCCACTTCTGATTTTCGAGAGGTTTATTGGAGATAAGAGTCTCACGGACTTTCCTGCCCAGGCTGGGTTTGAACCATGATCCTTAGATCTCGGCCTCCCGAATAGCTAGGATTACAGCCACTGGCTCCCGGCTTGTTGTTTCCTTTATTATTACATACTTAACTCTTATTAATGCCTGGAAAACCACAGCCTGTTACTTTCCCATTGCATTCTCTTGATTACTGATTTATCAGCCCTCATTAACCTGGCACTCCAGCTGACCACTTACAGATCATATCACTGGCCTCTGGTATCCCCTACATCAACACATAACACATTACTGCCTGATGCTCACATTAGTTTGCCATTCTCCCCTCCGCTGGTCCCAAAGATCATTCATTTGATGCCCAACCCTCTCCTTGTTCACTTCTTCTTTTTTGGGGGGGGGGGGTCCAGTTGTGGGGCCTGAACTCTGGGCCTGGGCGCTGTCCCTCAGCTCTTCAGCTCAAGGCTAGTGCTCTACCACTTGAGCCACAGCGCCACTTCTGGCTTTTTGCTTATGTGGTGCTGAGGAATCCAACCCAGGGCCTGATGCATGCAAGGCAAGCACTCTACCACTGAGCCACTTTCCCAGCCCTCCTTGTTCACTTGTTTGTGGTCATGTAACAATGTAACAATGCTTACTACAACACTCATCCCTGCTCATCACTGCCCAACCCCACCCCATCCCTTATTCCCTCCATAGCTTCACAATGAGCACTGAGATTACTGTGGCCCATCACTCTTTTTTAACTCACTGAATATCTATCTCCAGCAATCCTCAAGGACCACACACTCCCATCCACCTCCATCTTCTCTAGCTGTCAAATAAAAAACCTCCTTAATCAATGAACAACGCCATCAGCCCCTACGAACATTTCACCTAGAACACTATTGGCCTACACAGATCTACCCCCCTCTCCTCACTCCCTGCCCCCTGACTCCATCTTACATTAACAGCCTTCTGGCCACACCCCTAGTCCATTCTCCTTACCTCAACCATGACGACCCCATGTGGAAACACTAGATCCCCTTTCAAAGCAGATCCATCGATAACTTGGACTGTGGCTTCACTACCTGCTCCAGCCCTAGGAGCTCATCCTGCATCCTAGTACTTCGTAGGACACAAGCTTTAGGTCTGGACCCCACACGGAGGCGAACCGTGCTGCTGTTAGAAGCGCCGAGAAGGGACCACCCTCTATTGCCCCCCCCCTCCGGCTTGGGGAAGTGCAGGTATAGGGGAATGCTGGCGTGCTTTCACCATTCTGGCCGGAATCCTCGGACTCAGTGAGCCTGGAACCTACCTTAGCTCTCGGAGCGGGAAGCTGGAGGAGGAAGGAGGCTGGCCTGCCAGCAGCCACAGCCGCGGCAAAATCGTAAACCAGAAAGGGCTTCAGTTCAGAATCGTAGTTGGCCCAAATGAGCGTGGCAAACTTTTCATTGTGGAACACCGAGGCTCCGGCAAAGTCCAGACCTAAACTTACCACGTGAGTCCCGTCATCTAGGGTCGACGAATCCAGGTCACGTGAACGCCGTCCCCAGAAGGCAAAGGGCAGCCGAACGGACGCACAGCGTGGTGGAAACGTAGTTAAACACATGACAGCGGTCCTTTGTTCTTTTGTCCCAAGGTTAAGATCAAATCCTCTGAGATCGAGAGTTCAAGACTAGCCTGGACTATATAATGAGACCTTATCTCAAGACAAACATACAGAAAAGAGTGTACGATCAACTTACTCTCCCTTTTTGGACCACGGTGGTGTCTATGGACTACATCTCCCAAGATGCAACTGTCCGTCTCTTTCCTGCGTGAAGCGTAGATAACTCACAAAGGGGGCCAGAACGTGAGAGTATGCAAAGTAGCAGATAAATGCGCGAGCGCTGGAATTCGCTAATGTGCTTATGCGCAAACCTACTCTGGTATATTTTCTAACTTCACTTCCGCACGTTTAGCTGTCTTAGAAGTTCAATTTCCCATTCTGGAAAATGGGGCTGATCAGTGGTGCGAAACTCATTGCGTTATTACAGTATTTAGCATGTGCTGGCACGTGAAATGAACTCAGAATTCATCCGTGCACCGTTATGTATCATTACGATCCTGCCAATAAAATAGGGGTGAGTGAATTCAGGAGCACAGGGAATGAATGAAAAGCAGTAAAAGTAATTAGGAAGTGAATTCTGAGCATATTACCTTTAAAAATCCAGTTAAAATAGAATTCATTTCAGAATTTACAGTATTTTATTTTATTTATTTATTTATTTGGGTCCGGTCGTGGGGTCTGAACTCTGGGCCTGGGTGCTGTCCCTCAGCTCTTCAGCTCAAGGCTAGTGCTCTACCACTTGAGCCACAGTGCCACTTCCGGCTTTTTTCTTTTTGCTTATGTGGTGCTGAGGAATCGAACCCAGGGCCTCAGGCATGCAAGGCAAGCGCTCTACCACTGAGCCACCTTCCCAGCCCCTACAGTATTTTATTAATTCTGTTTTGACACAGGGGCTCCTAATGTAGTTCAGGCTGTCCTCAAACTCTAGATCCCTTGCTTCTTTCTAAGGCTTTTTTTTTTTTTTTCTATTTGGTAGTTAATTGGAAATAAGAGTCTTGTGGACTTTTCTGCCTTGGCTGGCTTCAAACCTCCACTCTCAGATCTCAATGGCCTAAGTAGGTAGGATTACAGGTGTGAGCCACTGGTACCTGGCTAGCTTTTGCATTTTTCTCTACACAGAACTCAACATGTTTCTCTCATACCTCCTGATTTTTACTCATTCAGCATGGGAATTTTTTTGTGTGTGTGACATAGAGAGAGAGGAGAGGGAGAGAGAGAGGGACAGAGAGAGAAAGAGAGAGGGGAGGAGGGGAGGGAGAGGGAGAGAGAGAGGGAAGAAGGGAGGGAGTCTGGGGCTTGAACTCAGGGCCTGGACACAATTCCATAGCTTTATTTATTTTATCATTCGAGGGGCCTGCATTCTGGGCCTAGGTGCTATCTCTGAGCTCTTCAGCTCAAGGTTAGCACTCCCTCCCTACCTTCCCCCCTCTCCTTCTCTCTCTCTCTCACACACACATCATATACTGGGTATGGGCGTCTCATGCCTATAATCTTAGCTACTCAGGAGGCTGAGACGTGAGAATCAAGGTTCAAAGCCAGCCCAGGCAGAAAAGTCCGTGAGACTCTTTTCTTTGACTAATAAGAAAAAAAAAAGTGCATCTTTATGGCCTTATACAGCCAGAGTAACTTTTATATATTTGGTTGACATAAACCATACATCGACACAAAGTTTCTCAGACTGTACATGTGTGAAGATTTTAGGCATCTGATCTCCTCCAAGTCAAAAGTAAATTTCCTATTTTATTTTTGGGTTGGTCATGGGGCTTGAACTCAGGGCCCTGGGCACTGACCCTGAGCGTTTTTGCTCAAGGCTAGCACTCTACCACTGAGCCACAGCTCTGCTTCTTGTTCTCTGTTAATTGGAGTTAATAGTCTCATGGATTTTACTGCATGGGCTGACTTCGAATCATGATCCTCAGCTCTCAGCTTCCTGAGTAGCTAGGATTACAGGCATAAGCCACCAGCGCCTGACTTAAAAGATTTTTTTAAATTGTTATTATAAAGGTGATGTACATAGGGGTTACAGTTAGTCAAGTAAAGGGGTCATTTCTTTTTGTACAATGTCAACTCTTCCCTTCCCTTAAAAGTAATTTTTTTTTGTCAGTCCTGAACAGTCTTGAACTCTGGGCCTGGGCGCTATCTCTGAGCTCTTCAGCTCAAGGCAAGCACTCTACCACTTGAGCCACAGTGCCACATCCCATTTTCTGGTGGTTAATTGGAAATAAGAGTCTCACAGACTTTCCTGCCCAGGCTAGCTTTGATTCGCAATCCTCAGGTCTTAGATTCCTGAAAAGCTAGGATTACAGGCATGAACCACTGGCGCCTGGCTCTGAAAAGTAAATTTCTTTTAGAGCTGTGTCAAAATGGCATCCTTTGGGCCCTCTGCTCAAAAAGTAAAATCATCATATTTCCTGGTACCATATTTTATGTGCTGGTACTGAGGCTTGAACTTAAGACCTCATGCTCTCAGTGTTTTTAGGTCAAAGCTGGCAATTTACCACTTCAACCACACCTCTTTTTCTGGCTTTTGCTCCTTAACTGGGGATAAGAATCCCACAGATTTTATCTGCCCAAGCTAATGTCAAATTGAGTTCAACAGATCTCAGACTCCTGAGTAGCTAGGATTAAAGGCATGAATCATTGGCTCCAATTAACCAATAAAAAGTTGATAGTGGGGGCTGGGAAGGTGGCTCAGTGGTAGAGTGTTTGCCTTGCATGCATGAGGCCCTGGGTTCGATTCCTCAGCACCACATAAGCAGAAAAAGCCGGAAGTGGTGCTGTAGCTCAAGTGGTAGAGTGCTAGCCTTGAGCTGAAGAGCTGAGGGACAGCGCCCAGGCCCAGAGTTCAGGCCCCACAACTGGCAAAAAAAAAAAAAAAAAGTTGATAGTGGGGCTGTGGTTCAAGTAGTAGATAGCCGGTATGGAGTGAAAAAGCTAAGCGACAATGGCAGGGCCCTCAGTTCAAGGCCTAGGGCTGGCAACAAACAGACAAACAAATAAAATAAAACAGAACAAAACCAAATGTCACACACAGACTGAATCAGGAAAAACTTTGAGGGGCTGGAGATGTAGCTCAGTGGTCGAATGCTAGCATGCATGAAGCCGTGGGTTTGATTCCTCAGTACCACATAAAAAGAAAAAGCTGGAAGTGGCATTGTGGCTCAAGTGGTAGAGTGCTAGCCTTAGCAAAAGAAGCTCAGGGACAGTGTTCAGTCCCTAAGTCCAAGCCCCAGGACTGGTTAAAAAAAAGAAAAAGAAAAGAAACGAAAATCTTTGAATGATCTTGACAGTGGTCCTACCTCACCTGCCTACTCCTTAGCCTCTAGCCCTAGTTCCCCACTTCTCACTAGCCTCAAACACAGGCTTCATTCCCTCAGTGATCTGAACCCACATCCCGGCTATAAGACCTGCATCTTCACTTCCAGACCTCACATGCACATTCCAGACTCTACCCCCAAATTCTACCCTAGCTGCTGAGCCTTCACCTCTAGACTCTTTCACCTCCCCAAGTCCAGTCTCCCAGACCCACTCTTCCCACTTCTTACACATACACTGACTTCCTGACCCACAATCCCATTCCTTCCTGCCCACTCCCTAGGAGTGCAGATTTATAAGCAGCTGGAACAGAGGCCATTCAGGCTTGTAAGGAGGTAGTAGTGGCCTTGGTCATGTGTGTGCACAATGTTGGGGTGAGGACTCTGGGAGGTAAGGAGTCAACAGGGGAGAGAGGGTGTAGTAAGGTGAGATTTCCCTGGCTGGGCTAGGGAGGTCAGAAGGAAGGGAGAGAGGAATCCTTCCATTTCTTTGTATCCCCACCAACACCAGTGGGGCTGTTACCTGTTCATTATCATAATGAGTTCCCCCTAATTATTGGCCCTTTCCTGCACATGGACCCTGATCCCTGATGGTGAGTGCATCCTGTCCCCTGGCTGGCTTCAGAGCTTGACTACATTTGCATTCCATTTTGCTTTTCCAACAGTGTGTTTCTGCCTGACTCACAGGCATTATTATTAATTATTATTATTATTATTATTATTATTAGTGTGCTAGTTCTGGGTTATGAACTCTGGATGTGTTCCTGTCCTTTAGAGTTTTCATTCAAGGTTGGTGCTCTACCATTTGAACCATAGCTCCACTTCCTGGTTTTTGTTGGTTACTTAGAAAAAGAGTTTCACAGAATTTCTTTTTTTTTTTTGGGTCCAGTCGTGGGGCCTGAACTCTGGGCCTGGGTGCTGTCCCTCAGCTCTTCAGCTCAAGGCTAGTGCTCTACCACTTGAGCCACAGCGCCACTTCTGGCTTTTTTTCTTTTTGCTTACGTGGTACTGAGGAATCGAACCCAGGGCCTCATGCATGCAAGGCAAGCGCTCTACCATTGAGCCACCTTCCCAGCCCTCACAGAATTTCTTGTCCATGTTCTCTCTGAACCATGATTCTTAGATTTCAACCTCAAATATTCTAGCTAGCAGTGGGTTCCAAATAGCCAGTGTGTACCGATGGGTGCGTGTTTCATTTGTATTCGTGTGTGTGTGTGTGTACTCATCCAGTATCTGTGAACTCAGTTTAGTGGGGCAAGGAGGCCCAGGATATGTGGTGCTGGTGGTGAATGTTTGAATGTTTGGAATGTTTGGATGGAGGCCTTAGCAATAGGGTACTGGATGGAAGAGGATGCAGGAATGGACACACAAGAGAATAGAGTTCTCTGATGGACAGAGAAGGCAAAAATTGGTGTTCTGGTAGAAGGAGGCAGGGATGGCAGGACAGAGTCTTAGCAGGGAACAGGGCTAGTTAGTTGGATGGAAGAGGAACAGATGCTTGGCTAAAAAGAAGTACAGAGGTGGTTAATCAGAGGATAGATGCATAGATAGAATGAAGATACAAAATGAGGCTGGATGTCCTGACACATGTGTATATTCAACAGTCAGGAGGCTGAGGCAAGAGGATCTCAAGTTTCAAGTCAGGCTGGTCTCAGCCTAGCTCAAAAATTGGTGGGCTGTTGGTTATAGGGGTTGAAGGAGGGATAATCATGATATAAGTATTTTATACTTATGAAACTAGGATGATAGACACTAAAATTGGCTAAAAAGGGAGGGGGAAAAGAAAGCAATAGAAGATTCAATCATATGTACTGTACACAATGAAACCTCATTAACAATTAAGAGGAAAATGACAGAAAAAAATGTTCAGAGAGAATACATGGTAATATTATATGAAATAAGATTTTTCATTTCACATTTTACTAGATTAATTTTCTTTATTGTGATTAAATTCTCATTAATATACTTTTAGCATTTTGTGGAAAATATCTTAATAATAGATGTACAATATTCACATTTACTTCTTTAGTATTGCATTTTTTTGTTTTGTATAATTTTAAGTACCTTTGATTTCCTACCTGTAATCCTAGCTACTCAGGGGGCTGAGATCTGAAAACCATGGTTCAAAGCCAGCCCAGGCTGGAATGTCCAAGAGACTCTTATCTCCAATTAACCACACACACAAACAAAAGCTGGAAATGGAGTAAGGACAGCACAAACCCTGAGTTCAAACCCCAGTAACAACACACATGCACACAAAACATGACCTGGTCATGTAAAGGAGGAGAAACACGAGTCCTCACCCTTGACCTGCCTTTCTCTCAGCACAGATCCACTTAACACTGTTCCTTAGAAGTTACTGCTTGTGGGCTGGGAAGGTGGCTCAGTGGTAGAGCACTTGCCTTGCATGCCTGAGGCCCTGGGTTCGATTCCTCAGCACCACATAAGCAAAAAGAAAAAAGCCGGAGGTGGCACTGTGGCTCAAGTGGTAGAGAGCTAGCCTTGAGCTGAAGAGCTGAGGGACAGCGCCCAGGCCCAGAGTTCAGGCCCCACGACTGGAGGCCCCCCCACAAAAAAAGGAAGTTACTGCTTCTGCTTGCTGTATCCCTGATCTTGCTGGCTGTAGTTATTATTCTAGTCATCTTGTACCATCCATCTGCATTATTTTTGGGGTTATCAGTCAGTATTTCCCATCCAAGTCGGTAGCATGACCTTACTAGGCCAGCCTTGTACCCAAACATACGTTGATGCCTGTCCCTTCTTGTCCTTCAAGCTCCACCTAAGCTGCAGTCTTCCTCTGCACCTTCACCAGCATCCTCTACCATCATCTGGTACCTTATTTTGGGGAGCCCCCTTTTTCCTAGCCCAATAATCAGGTGAGCATCCCATGAGCAAGGGTTGGGGAAAAGAGCAACATTTAGAGGGACTGTTTGTTCTCAGATTCCTGTACACATCAGAAACATTCTCAGAATGTGTTTGGGGCAGGGGGTTGAGGAAGAGTTAAGCCAGGAAGAGGGTGGATGATTTTGGAAGAAGGAAAGCAACTGCCTTAAGAAGGGGCAGAGCAGAGAGAGCACCTGCAAGGTTCAGGAGCACGAGGGACAATCAAAGGGGCAGGTGGGCTGGTGGTGGTGTTTTTCTGGCAGGGTGTTTTTCTAATGTGCATGACCTTTTGGGTCCCATCTCTAACAATGTAAAGGGGACCAAGGTTACACACAGGGAGGATTTCCCAGATAGATGTAGGGAGCACTATTGAAAGGCAGGAGCAATAAAAAATGGTGGATATTGAAAGTACTTCCTGAAGGGATGTGAGAATATGAAGAGATTGAAAGGAAGGTGCTGGCTTTAAGGAAGGACAGGTTGGACCAGGTGTAGTGGTTCACACCTATAATGGCAACTACTTGGGATGTGGAGTTAGGAGGATTGTAGTTGCACTCTAGACTAGATACCCTCCTCCCCGCCCTCCAAAAGTTATTGAGATTATATTTCAAAGAACAAGTTGGCATGGTGACTCATGCCTATAATCCTGTCTATATGGAAGGTATAATTAGCAGAATATTAATCTGAAGCTAGACTAGACAAAAAGTTTGAGACCTTACCTGAAAAACCACTAAAAGAAAAACGTATGAATGAGTATAGGGCTCAAGTGATGGAGAACCTGTGTAGCAAGTCTGAGGCCCTGAGCCCAAACTCTAGTATTGATAAATACATTTTGAAAAAGGGGAGTGAGCAAAGAGGAGCATTGGGAATGGATGGGACACTCCTGGTGGGGCAGGTGAGGGTTTCAGGAGCCTACTCAGGGGAAGTCTGGGTGAGTAGTCCCTGACAGCCCTGCAGGATCTTTGTTTTGGCATCTTTAACCTCCACCTAATCTGGGCTTCCTGTTTACCAACTGGGCTAGAGATCAAAGCCTGAGGGTTTTTTGTTTTTTATGTTTGGTCATGGGGCTTGAACTCTAGGTCTGGGTGCTGTCCCTGAGCAATTCAGCTCAAGGAGAGTGCTCTACCACTTGAGCCACAGCACCAGTTCTGGTTTTCCGGTGGTTTATTGAAGGTAAGAGTCTCATGGACTATCCTGCCTGGGCTGGCTTTGAACCACAATCCTCAGATCTCAGCCTCCTGAGTAGCTAGAATTACAGGCATGAGCCACCGGTGCCCAGCTAAAGCCAGAGTTTTGAACAATGACATGGACTGTCTTAACATGCTCTATTCCTATTAGCATGAGCATATATGTTGAGGGAAACGGGCCATTTTCCTGAACACCTTCTATGGAGTGGTGGTCCTAGTCCCTATCCCAACCCCAAATGCCATGAGAAATGTAAGGGAGGGTGTGGCTTGAAGGGAATCTCACGAAGCCTAGTTCCTATTCTGCTACCCTGCCTGGTAGCCCAATTATCCTCCCAGGATTTCCTTGAGATTAAGAGAAAGAAGGGCTGGGAAGGTGGCTCAGTGGTAGAGCACTTGCCTTGCATGCCTGAGGCCCTGGGTTCGATTCCTCAGCACCACATAAGCAAAAAGAAAAAAGCCGGAAGTGGCACTGTGGCTCAAGTGGTAGAGCACTAGCCTTGAGCTGAAGAGCTGAGGGACAACGCCCAGGCCCAGAGTTCAGGCCCCACGACCGGACCAAAAAAAAAAAAAAAAAGAGAGATAAAGAATTAAAATGCTGTTTGAAAAGATTGCTTTCAGTCTTCTGATCTTTGTTAAATATGTCTCAGAGGAACCTGTCCTAGGATAAGCAAGGGTAACTGAGGTCTCTAGTTGAGCTTCTTTCACTCATTGCTCTCCCCCTTCAGAACTGGAACTTTCAGAGTGCAATTTGGAGATTGTACAATGAAGGTTTAGATGGTGGGCATAGAGCATTAATTGAAGCAGACAAGCTAAGAGCCAGTACTTCACACCTATAATCCTAGCTCCACAGCAGGCTCATATCTAAGGATGGCAACAAGGGCAGAAAAGTCTGTGAAACTCTCACCTGCAATTAACCACCAAAAAATTAGTAAGTGGAGTTGTTGCTCAAGTGGTAGAGTGGCAACTTTGAGAAAAAACCTAAGAGACAGTGCCAAGATCCAGAGTTCAAGCCCTAGTAACAGCACATAAAATAACAACATAAAATAAAATAATATGAAATATAATATAATAAAACTCAAAAAGAAATGCAGCAGCAGTGGTTTCCCATATAACTAGATCCAGTCTGGTGGCTACTTTTGTGTGAATTGTACCGATTACATTATTCCCATTCCTGAATGATTGAAAACAATCAAAAGAAGAATAGGATTTTTGTGATACTTGAAATTATAGGGAAGTCACATGTCCCTGTGTAAAGTTTTGTGGAACTCAGTCAAGCTTGTTCTATCATATACTCTTCATGACACTGGAGCTGAGGAGTTGCCATTCAGACATGTAGTCAGCAAAGTCTGAGCTATTTACTCTCTGGATCTTTGCAGGAAAAGCTGACTGGCCTCTGATTTAGCAGAGAGAGGCGAAATGCCATCGCAGGTAGAGATGAACACTGAAGTCAATGAGTGAGTGTGAATGTTGAGGAGGCATAAGGGAAAGAGCTTGTTTGGGGTTCTCACTGAGGAAGGAACAAGCAGCATGGACCTGAGCTGTCTAGAAGGAGCATTTCCCATGATTAGCTAGGAAAAGAATGTGTCAGGAACCGGAGAGCAGCAAGTGCAAAGGCCCTGAAGTAGGTACCAGCCTGGCAGATCCAAGCAAGAGTAAGAAGTAGCTAGGGTAAATATTTAAGGGCCAATTTCACCCCAGCTTTGTCAAGAAGTCTGAGTTACAAAACAAGGATTTTTGCTACCCTATTAGGTGAAAAAGTAGTACTCTAAATTTGAGAAATTTACAAAAGCCTGAATTACAAAACATGTATTTTTGCAACCTTAATAGGTGAAAAAGTAGTACTCTAAAATTGAGAAATATATAAAGAAATATATGAAAGTTTGTCATTATCATCTTAGATAATTTTTAGTATGTGTGTATGTATGTATGTATGTGTGTATGTGTGTGTATGTATGTATGTATGTAATTTTTTCTGCTTGTGGGTCTTGAACTCAGGACCTGGGCACTGTCCTTGCACCTCTTTGTGCTCAAGGCTAGCTCTGTACCACTTGAGCCACAATGCCTCTTCTGGTTTTCTGAGTGGTTTATTGCAGATAAGAATCTCATGGGGACTTTTCTGCCTGGGTTGTCTTCAAACCACAATCCTCAAATCTCAGCCTCCTGAGTAGCTAGGATTATAGGTGTTAGCCACTGGCACACAGCCCACTGGGAGTTTTGAGCCTGGGTAGCTTTGAACTACAACCTCAGATCTCAGGCTCCTGAATAGCTAAGATTACAAGTGTGAGCACCAGTGCTGGCTCATTTTTTGTTCTTTTCTGCCACTAAATGTAAGCTCTGAAAGGCTACCTGACATCCTTGGTGCTAGAGACAGAGCTCATGGTCTTGTACATATGAATCACACACTTTCCTACTTAGCTGAACATCCCTTCTGACATGTACAATTGTCCAATTGTCTAATTCTACTTGTGAGCTGGACAGGAGTTCATACCTGCAATCCTGGCTATTTGGGAAACAAATATCAGGAAGATCCAGGTTTGAAGACAGCCCAAGTCAACAAAAAGTTAATAAACCAAGCCTAGGCAAAAAATAAAAAAAAATGAGAGTACTTATCTCAATTAAGAAAAAAACTATGCCTATTATTTCACCTTTGTAATTCTAGCACATCTGGAGGAAAAGGTAGAAAGATTCCAGCAACCTGCCTAGGAAAATGTTTGAGAGCCTAACTGAAAAATAAATTAAAGCAAAAATTGTCTAAGGGGGTAACTCAAGGGGTAGGGCCCTATTGGCCTGGCAAGCCGAAGGCCTTGATTTCATGGCCAGTACCACACACACACAAAAAAAAAGGTAAAGAAAAAAACAGCGGGATTGGAGCTCATGGAAAAGTGTAGCACCATTAGGTGTGACCATATCTCAGTATCCCCTTCCTTCTCCTTCATCAACCTTCCAGCGTGGGCAATTGCAGGATATTGCTGTCACCTTTAAATTCTTAGAGTGGGGCTTGGTTGCCAAGACAGAAGTGCTGGTAGCTTCCCTGGGAGTCATAGCTAAGGGGAGAGACATAAGGATTGGCTGAGGTCAGCCCCTGGGACTCTGTAGGTTAGAAATTTCAACTCTCAACTCTTACAAGCATATGGTGTGTCTGGCTTACATATGCTTCCAGATGCAAATAGTTATTTAGAACAACCACAGCAGGAAATGGATTTAAAAACTTAATTGCTCAGAGAAAAAATTCAGTGGGATGGATTGGAAATTACAATGATGCAGGGGAGGACTGGAGGCATGAGTGAAACCATATGTGTGCAAGATCCCGACTTAAAACTCCAGTAATAACAAAAAATGATCCAGTTGAAAAGGAAATAAAGGGATGAAAAGGATTCTTTTTTTTTTTTGGTCGGTCGTGCAGCTTGAACTCTGGGCTTGGGCAACGCCCCTGCGCTCTTTAGCTCAAGGTGAGTGCGCTACCGCTTAAGCCACAGCGCCACTTCTGGTTTTCTGGTGGTTAATTGGAGATAAGAGTCTCACAGACTTTCCTGCCAGGGCTGGCTTTGAACCGTGATCCTCAGATCTCAGCCTCCTGAGTAGCTAGGATTACAGGTGTGAGCCACTGGCACCTGGAGAAAAGTATCATTAAAGAACTCATAATCCAGGCATCAGTGATTTAGTCTGTAATCCTAGCTACTCAGAAATTGAGATCTGAGGATTGCAGTTTGAAGCCATCTGAGCAGGAAAGTTTGTGAGATTCCTCCAATAAACTACAAAAAATCCTGAAATGGAGATGTGTCTCAAGTGGTAGAGTTGTAGCCTTGAGTAGAAATGCTCAAGGATAGCACCCAGGTCCTGAGTTCAATCCCCAAAACTATCACCAAAAAGAAAAAAAAGAACTCTTATAAAAGTCCTCAAGAGTGAAGCTGGTCCTAGCTACTCAAGAAGCTGAGTTCTGAGGATCACAGTTCTAAACCAGCCTGAGCAGAAAATTCCCTGAGACTATTATCTTCAGTGAACTAACCAAAAGGCAGAAGTGGAGATGTGGCTCAGGTGATACAAGTCAAGCAAGAATGAGAGGCACTGAGTTCAAATGCTAGTAATGGCACAAAACAAAAAGTAAAACTAGGCTTGGTGGAGTTTACATGTAATCCAAGCTCTGCGGGATGTAGTGGCAGGAGTATTGTCAGTCCAGGGGCAGCTGGCAAAGTTAGTGAGATCTTGTCTCATAATAAAAGAGAAAAAAAAAGACTGGGAGCATGATTAATGTAGTAGAGGACTTGCCTATCAAGTTCATGGTTCTGGGTTCAATTTGCAGTACAGAAACCCCAACAAAGTAAAACATATAAAGAATGTCCAGTGGTAGAGAAAATGAAATAAAATTAACACGTGAGAAATAAAAATGAAAACACTGATTGTGTAATTAACTCATGAGAACAATACAGGAATTTGAAGAGGAAAGACTTCAATAAGTGAGTTTCTCATGTTTAGACAACAACTTCATATTTAGAAATATCATAGCACACTAAACAGAAGAGAAACGCATTTGCACATCTCGATATACACAAAAAATTTGAGGTTATGAAAAATGAACATTTTCTTTAATGTTAGTACTGGGGCTTGAACCTAGGAACTCAGGCTCTCACTTGATATATTCGCTGAAGGCTGATGTACTACCAGTTGAGCCAGCCAGATTTTTGCTGGTGAGTCTCTTGGATTTCTCTACCTGCAGTGGTTTCAAACCTTGATTCTCACTTTTCAGCTTCCTGAGTAGCTGGGATTGCTCAGCATCTGACTTTGAGCTCAACTCTGTCTCCAATAAGGCTAAGTGGGGATTTGTAGTCAAGGAGCAGGTTCCCGGGATGATTAGTGATGGAAAATTAGTAAGAGACACACAGGAAAAAGGAGAATAGACTTAAACTAATTTCACCAATGTGGGAACAAGCAGAGATAGTGGACTAAGGGCAGAGCTCACCATTTCCCATACTCAGAAAGAATACCCAAGAATATCCAAGACATGTAAGTCACAAATTGGTTATTCTACACAGAGTCTCATGACCTATTCTCCCCTGGCTGAGTTTGCCCCTGATCCTCTAGATCTTAGTCTCCTGAGTAGACTACTTTACACTCATGAGCCATAAGGGCCAAAGAAAGATGTCTTTGATTCTGTGTATTTGTGCTAGTTCTGGGGCATGAATTCAGGTCTTGGGTGCTGTCCGTAAGCTCTTAAAATTAAATTAAATTAATTTTTTTTTGTGATGGTCATGGTGCCTGAACTCTGGGTCTGGGCGCTGTCCCTCAGCTCTTCAGCTCAAGGCAAGTGCTCTACCACTTGAGCCATAGTGCCACTTCTGGCTTTTTCTGCTTATGTGGTGCTGAGAAATCAAACTCAGGGCCTTATGCATGCGAGGCAAGCGCTCTACCACTGAGCCACCTTCCCAGCCCATTTAAATTTTTTTTATTACCAAGACTACTGCTCTACCACTTGAGACACAGTTCTACTTCCAGCTTTTGGGTGGACTTTCCTGCTTGGGTGAGGTTCAAACAGTGATTCTTAGATCTCAGTCTCCTGAGGAGCTAGGATTACAAACATGATCCATGACCACCCAGACAGGATGTCTTTCTTAAGGGCCCCTGAGCCATCTTGCAGTGAGACCATAAGAAAGTTAAAAGCTTTGTCTCCCTGTCACCAAGGAGTTTACCTAAGTAAACTTGCACCAAGCTGTTAGCATCTGCTTGTCATAAACAGTAGTTTTATTTTTTCTTCAGGTCAAGGCAATTTCCTGGCACAAAAGGCTCCTTCCAGTCCCAGGTGAACTTGTGTGTGATTGGCAGTATTGAGTGTCCACACAGCCTGGCCAGGGAGGGGTGTACTTGGACTTTCTGATTTCTTACCCCACTTTTGAATGGTATGAAAAACTGCACCTCAGAGTATGGGATCCACTTCCCAGAGAGTTGCTCCCACATCCTGTCTCCAAGACCTGCATCCTCACTTCCAGACCTCACACGCACATTCCAGACTTTATCTCCAAATTCCACCCTAAGTGCAGAGCCTTCACCTCTAACCTCTATCACTTCCCCAAGTCCAGGCTCCAAGACTCCACCCTTCCCACTTTTTACCCCAACCCTGACTTCCTGAACCCACGATCCCATTCCTTCCTGCCACTCCCTAGGCATGCAGACCTCTGAGCAGCTGGGACAGAGAGCATTCAGTCCTGTGGGGAGATAGTGGTGGCCTTGGTGATATATCTGCACAATGTTGGCATGAGGTCAGGGGAAAGAGAGTGGAGTGAGATGGGATTTCTGTGGCTGAGCTGGGGAGACTGGAAAGAAGGGAGAGAGCAATCCTTCTACTTACATGTACTCCACCAACACCAGCTGTGCTGTTACCTGTTCATTATCATATCTGAACTCATCCAGGTTATTGGCCCTTTCCTGCACATGGACCCTGATGGTGAGTGCACCACATCCGCTGGCTGACTTCTAGATCCTTTACTCTACCTGTAAGGCCCGGCTGGCTTTTCAACCCTTGCATATCCATCTGCCTCTCAGGGGAGTGTGTGTGTGTGTGTGTGTGTGTGTGTGTGTGTGTGTGTGTGTGTGTGTGTGTGTGTGTGTGTGTGTGTGTGTGTGTGTGTGTGTGTGTGTGTGTGTGTGTGTGCTGATACTGGAGCTTGAACTCAGGCTCTAGGTACTGTCCCTTAGCATTTACACTCAAGGCTGGCAATCTACAATTTGAGCATCATCACTACTTCTGGGGTTTTGGGATTAAATGGAGATGAGAGTCTCATAGGCTTTCATCTCTGGGCTGGATTTGAACCACAATCCTGCAATCAAGTAGGATTACAAATCCTGAATAAGTAGGATTACAAATGTAAATTTCATTAGTCTTGGTTTATTAACTTTGTATTTACCTGAGCTGGTTTCAAAGATGATGGTGGTAGGGCCCCCTGGGAAAAATGGCCCTTCTCCATTCTTCTCACTTGGTGCACATGTGGCCCCTTCCTCATAAGTTCCCAGGTAGCACTCACATCCCAGGTAACTGTTACACCTGGGGACAGTGGGAGCTTGCCCCTGCCCTCCCCACCCCCTGCCTGGGCCCTGAGGTCTTAGCTAGAGCCACACCTCCTCCCTACCCTCTCCCTATATATCAGTCTCCATTACTAGTTCTGCTGCTTTCCCCCTTTTGCTTCTGGCCCCCTTGCAACCTTTCCCGTGCCTCCTTTCCCCTTCTCCCTTCACTTTCCCTTTCCCTGCATGCCTTGGCTCCTGAACCCTCCATCTTGTGCAGACTGGTATGTGCTCTCCCCACAATAAGCTGTTCTGACTGAACCATGTGGTACTTTCCTTTCGCTGAATCTTACAGATGGGTCTTCCTGATCTCAGCTTCCCACATAGCTGGGATTATAGTCATGACCCACTGTCCAGCTCACAAGTGGAATCAGACAATTGCATACATACATTTCAGAAGAGATGTTTAGTTCTGTGGTAGAGCATGTACTTAGTGTGCACAAGGATACAGCTTCCATCTCCAGCAGCATGAAGGTCAGGTAGCTTTTCTGAGCTTACATTTTGTGGCAGTAAAGGATGAATAATGAGGGCTGGGAATGTGGCTTAGTGGTAGAGTTGATTGCCTAGTATGCATAAAGCCCTGGGTTCAATTTCTCAGTACCACATAAACAGACAAAAACCAGATGTGGTGCTGTGGCTCAAGTAGTAGGGTGCTATCCCTGAGAAAAAGCAGCTCAGGTACAGTGCCCAGACCAAGTTGAAGCCCAGGACTGGCACACACACAAAAAGAATGCTAGAAGCCAGTGACTCATGACTATAATCCTAGATACTCAAGAGACTAAGATCTGAGGATCCTGGTTGAAAGCCATCAGGGCCAGGAAAAGTCCATGAGACTCTTACTCCACTTGACCAGCAAAAAATCCAGAAGTGAAACTGTAGTTCAAGTGGTAGAGCATGATCCTTGAGCTAAAAAGCTAAGGGACTGCACCTATGCCTTGAGTTCAAGTTCTAGTAAGGCACAAAAAGTTACCTGGGAGGGACAGATGTGTGGCTCACACTTACAATCCCAGTTCCTGGGGAGGCAAGTATTAGAGGGACTGAGATTCAAGGCTAGCCTAAGGCTACAAGTTATCAAGATAATCCATCTTTACAGATAAGCCTGGCTTTTTGGCACAGACACGTCCTGTCATCTCAACTGTGTGTGAGAGAGGTCTAGCTGTGTACAATAAGGGTTCACACCAATCTGATCCCCCCCACAACACAGTGAGATATTATCTAAGAAATGTTTCAAAATAAAAACCAATCATATGGAAGGCTGGAGATGTAGCTAAGTGGTACAACCATCACCAGGCACTGGTGATTTGACTGTCAAATCCTGAATGTCCACTACAAAAACCAAGAAATAAATATTGTCAGGCACCAGTGGCTCAAGCCTGTAATCCTCGCTACTCTGGAGGCTGAGATCAGAGGATCCTGGTTTGAAGCTAGCTAGGGCAGGAAAGTTGATGAGACTCATCTCTAATTAACCACAAGAAGCTGGAAGTGGAGCTTTGGCTAAAATGGTAGAGGGCACCCAGAAACCCAAACCACAGAAACAGTAAAAAAAAAAAAAAAAAAAAAAAAAAAAAAAGGGCTGGGAAGGTGGCTCAGTAGTAGAGCATAGGAGAAAAAGCTTGTATGGGGCCTGGGATGTCTAGAAAGGAGCATGCCCTGTGATTATCTAGGCAAAGAAGGAGTCAGGCACAGGGAGAAGCAATTGCAAAGCCCTGAAGTACATATGAACCTGACAGATCCAGTCAAGTGTGTGGAGGAGCTAGGGTGAGTATTCAAGGACCAAATTCACCCCAAATTTGCCAAGAAACCTAAATTACAAAGCATAGATTTTTTTTTGTCACTACAATAGATGAAAAACTTATTAGTCTAAAGTTGGGAAATCTATCATTTTTTTCAAGTTTGTCATTAATTTTCCCAGACAATTTTTTTGTTTTTATTTCATTTTTTTTGGGGGGGTCTGGTCGTGGGGCCTGAACTCTGGGCCTGGGCACTGTCCCTCAGCTCTTCAGCTCAAGGCTAGCGCTCTACCACTTGAGCCACAGCGCCACTTCCGGCTTTATTCTTTTTGCTTATGTGGTGCTAAGGAATCGAACCCAGGGCCTCAGGCATGCAAGGCAACCGCTCCACTGAGCCACCTTCCCAGCCCATACTTCCAAATTTTTTGATGACTAACTGGAGATGAGAATCTTACTGCTTTTCCTCCTTGGGCCTAGAATTGTCACCCTAATGTGAGCCTTCTGTGTAGCTGGGATTACAGGCATGTACTAATGGCTTCTAGCTTCTCTGCTTCAATTAATGCTCTATCTACCTCTACCATCTAGAACATTCACTGTTCAATCTCTAACCTGCCACTCTAAAGGTTCCCAATTGCTCTACCAATTCACTGGAGGAGAGAAGTGAATTAATGTACCTTTACTTGGATTCCTAGTTTACCCCTGCCTATCCTCAAATAGGTTCCCCCAAGATGTATTTAACAAAGATCAGAAGACTAAGATGAGTGTTTTCAAATAGTATTTTTATTCTTTTTTTTTATATCAGGGAAATTGGGTAGTGGAGTAGGGACTGGGCTGGGTGAAAACTCTTACCCTCCCTTCTCCATTTTCTATAGCATTTGGGGTTGGGATATGGAGTAGGGTCACCACTCCATAGAAGAGGTTACTGGCCATTTCTCTTGACATATAGGCTACTGCTCACAGGCATAGAGTAGACTTAGGCAGTCCATGTTATTGTTCAAGAGTGTGGCTTTGGCCTCTAGCCCAGTTGATAAACAGGAAGCCCAAGTTGATGGTCTTGAGGAGGATGTCCAGGGTGCTAAAACACAGGGCCTGAAGATGAGAGGCACTGTCAGGGAAGATGAGGATGTCAGGGACTCTTCCCTCAGGCTCTCGTGAGAAGACTGCTGAAAATTTAACCTGCTTCCTTGCCCCCCAAACTGTCCATCCATTCCTGTCTCTCCTCTGTGCTCCATCTCATACTTAAAGAATTATTTATTGGTAATGGAGTTTGGGCTCAGGGCTGCACATTTGTGAAAAAGGTCCTCTACCATCTGAGCCATGCCCTCATCCTTTCTTGGTTTTAGTAATTTTTCAGGTGAGATCACACACATTTAATCTAGGTCAGTTTCACACCAAGATTCTTTTACCCAAACCTCCCAGATAGCAGGGGATTATAAGTATGACTACTGCACCTGGACCTAACTCTCCTCAAAGCCAGCACTTTCCTCTATCCTTATTTTGTAGTGTTCTCACTTCTCTTCACAATAGTTCTCTCTCGCTTGTCTGAAGAATCCTCCTTCTATGTAGCCCTGACCTCCTTTGCAGTGCTAGGAATAGAATCCAAGTGTTCATGTAAGCTAGAAAAACATGTTGCCACTGGGCTCCACTTCCAGCCCTCGTGCCTCTTCCAGCATCCCCCGACTTCCTAGACCCTTCTGGTGCTCTGTCTGTCTCCCTTCATTTTTTGCCAGTCGTGGAGCTTGCAACTCAGAGCCTGGGCATTGTCCCTGAGCTAGCACTCTACCACTTGAGCCACAGTGCCACTTCCAGCTTTTTCTGCTTATGTGGTACTGAGGAATCGAACCCAGGGCTTTCATGCATATTAGGCAAGCACTGTACCATTGAGCTACATTCTCAGCCCCTGTGATGTCCCTTCTTAAGACAATTGCCTTTGTTCATCCAAAACCACGCACCTATTTTCCTGGCTTTACCCTTTCTTTAACACCAAACTCCATCCAGAGAATGTTCCAGAAATGTCAAGCCATCTGAGATCATGCATTCCCTCTGAATGGTGCCTCTTTTCCCCAGCTCTTGCCCATGGGATGCTCACCTGATTATTGGGCTAGGAAAAAAGAAGCTCCACCAGACAAGGTACCAGACAAAGGTAGAGGATGCTGGTGAACAGCCCGATGAAACCTGCAGCTTAGGTGGAGCCTGGAGGACAAGAAAGGCCAGGAGCCTATTTAAGTTTAGGTACAAGGCCAGTCTAATGAGGTCAGGCTGGGGACTGGGGTGGGAAATACTGACCGATAACCCCAAAGATAATCCAGATAGACGATACAAGATGACTAAGACAATAACCACAGCCAGAACGATCAGGGATACAGCTAGCAGAAGTTGTAGCCTGTAAGGAGCAGGGTTCTGTGGATCTGTGGGGAGGGAAAGGCAGGTCAGGGGTAAGGTCTCATGTGCTGCCCTACCCTGAAACAACCAGGTCTTTGTGTTTGTACCAGTAGTATTGTTTCTATTCAGATACTGTCTGACATCACTTTGTTTTTAGGTTCATGGGTGGTACTTTACCACTTGAACTATAGGTCCACTCACAGACTTTCTTGCCTGCGCTAGCTTTGAACTATGATATCAGATCTCAGCCCTCTCAGTAGCTAGGGTTATAGGCCTGAACCACCAGCACCTAGCACTTTAACTCTACCCTTTCTGAAATTCCTGCTTTCTCCTCTGGAGACTGTGTCTCTACCTTCTCTGTCACTCTGTGCCTCCATCATCTAAATGAGCTTCCTGCCTCCACCCTCTGACAAGACATTTTTCATCTGTCTGCCCTTTTATCACTGTCTGAACTCTTTTCTTCTTGTTTCTGTCCACTGCTGCCTCCCCTTAAGACTAGCACCTGTCCTCCCTGGTCTCAAAGCCTTGCTTCTGTCTCCATCTAACTAGCTGTATCTTCAACTGTCAAAATTATTCCGGCTGGGAAGGTGGCTCAGTGGTAGAGCGTTTGCCTTGCATGCATGAGGCCCTGGGTTCGATTCCTCAGTATCCACATATGCAAAAAAGAGAAAAGCCAGAAGTGGCACTGTGGCTCAAAGTGGTAGAGTGCTAGCCTTGAGCTGAAGAGCTGAGGGACAGTGCCCAGGCCCAGAGTTCAGGCCCCATGACCGGAACCAAAAAAAAAAAAAAAAAAAAAAAGCAGCTCAGGGACAATGCCTAGGCCCTGAGGTCAAGCCCCAGGACTGGCAAAAAACAAACAAAAATTATTCTCACCTCCCCATCCAAGCCTCATCCTTTCTGTACCTCCCCCTACTTCAGCCTCCCTTGCCCCTTTGTTTTCTATTATATGCCACTGAGGTGTAAATCCCAAACTGAGTACATGTGTGGTAAGTGTTCTATATTGAGCTACATATTTCTAATTCTTGGGCTTTTTTTATTGCTGTTAGGAAACAATATATATTTTTTGGTGCCTGTAATGGGGCTTGAATGTGGGCTATGGGCCCTGTCCTTAGACTACCACTTGAGCCACAGTGCCACTTTCAGCTTCTATCTGTCTGTCTGTCTATCTATCTATCTATCTATCTATCTATCTATTTTGGTGGTTAGTTGGAGATAAGAGGTTTCTGGACTGACCAGCTCAGGTTGCCTTCACATTGTGATCCTCAAATTTCAGCCTCCTGAATAGTTTCAATTATAGGTATAAGCCACTGTTCCATCAGGAAATGAAGCTATTTAATGAGAATGATCTAAAGCAAAAAAAAATTAACCCTGAAGTAGAAGTGAAAATTGTACTTTTTTATATTGACATACTTTGCCCCAAACACTAAATTTAAAATAATGAGACTTTAATCTAATTTAAGAGAGTTAATCTGCTAAAATATGAAATAACATAAAATAATTTAGGCCATATATTATTACTGTGTATCCCATGTGCAAATTTTTCTGTCATTTTTCTTTTGTTCTGCCAGTCCTGGGGCTTGAACTCAGGGCCTGAGCTTCTTTTTGCTCAAAGCTAGCACTCTACCACTTGAGCCACAGCACCACTTCTAGATTTTTGTGTTTATATGGTACTGAGGAATTGAACCCAGGGCTTCATGCATGCTAGGCAAGCACTCTACCACTAAGCCACATTTCTGGCCCTTTTTGTCACTTTTCTATTAATTGTATGAAGTGTTCTAATCAAGTAGAGTGTACTTGAATCCTCTATTGCTTTCTTTACACCCTACTCCCCTTTTAAACAGTTTTAATGGGTCTCATTATTCTATTTACATACATATAAAATACTTCAATCATGATTCTCTACCAACCCTTGTAACTATCAATCCATCAGTCTTTCTTTCTTTCTTTCTTTCTTTCTTTCTTTCTTTCTTTCTTTTTCTTCCTTCCTTTTTTCTTTTTTTCTCTTTATCTCTTTCTCTCTCTCCTTCCTTCCCTCTTTCTTTCTCTTCTTCCCTCCCTCCCTCCCTCCCTCCTTCCCTCCCTTCTTCCTTCCTTCCTTCCCTTTCTCTCTTTCTTCCTTTGTGTGTGCCAGACTTGGGGCTTAAACTTAAGGCCTAGGTGCTGTCTCAGATTCTTTTTCTCAGAGCTAGCGCTCTACAACTTGATTCACGGTGCCATTTCAGGCTTTTTCTTTTTCTTTCTGTGCCTGTACTGGGGCTTGAATCCAGGGCCTGGGCACTGTCTCTGAGCTTTTGTGCTCAGGCTAGTGCTCTACCAGTTTGAGCCACAGCACCATCTCCAGTATTTTGGTAGTTAATTGGAGAGTCTCATGGACTTTCTTGCCAGGGCTGGCTTTAAATTATGATCCTCAGATCTCAGCTTCCTGACTAGCAAGTATGAGCCACTGACATCTGCTCCAGGCTTTCCTGAGTAGTTTATTATAGATAAGAGTCTTACAGACTCTCCTGCCAGGCTGCCTTGAAACTGGAACCCTCAGCTCTCAGCCTCCTGACTAGCTAGGATTACATACATGAGCCAACAGTGCCTAGTAAGACCTTCAATTTTTGTGATAGGCTCTTACTTAGATATGAGCCTGGCTTCAAACTCAAGACCTTCATGCCTCAGTCTCCTAAGCGCTGGGATTAGAGACATGTGCTGCCACATCTAGCTTCAATCCGTTTCTTCATTCTACCTGTGCTTCTATCCACTGACTAACTGCTTTTGCCTCTCCCTTCTGTCAGGCCATTTGTCTGTGCCTCCTCTCTCGAACTGACTATCCCTGCTTTCTGTTGAGTCTCTCTGTCCTGGCCTCCATTTCTCCTTTTTCATCTGTCCATCACATTTTCTATCTGTTTTTGTTTTTTGGGTCCGGTCGTGGGGACTGAACTCTGGGCCTGGGCACTGTCCCTCTGCTCTTCAGCTCAAGGCTAGTGCTCTACCACTTGAGTCACAGCGCCACTTCCGGCTTTTTTCTTTTTGCTTATGTGGTGCTGAGGAATCAAACCCAGGGCCTCAGGCATGCAAGGCAAGCGCTCTACCACTGAGCCACCTTTCTAGCCCCATCATATTTTCTATCTATCAGACAACTGTGACTTCTTATATGTCCATTTCTGCCTCATTCCTTCCATCCAGTCTTCCCCTCCCCCCCAGCTACATCCAAACAACTATGTCCAGGTCCTCTATTCATCTACCCCCAGCACCCAGTTCTCTGGGCCTCCTCACCCCCCCCCCCACTGGGATCAGCACCGTTGGCAGAGTTAGGGCCCCGACAAGGAGGGCGGCGAGGCACACGAAGAGGCTGCCCAGGTTCTGCTCGTTGTATATGTGGACCATCGCCTCCAGCGTACAATCTGGATATGAGAGAAGAGACATGGTATTTAGGATGTGACAGGAACATGAAAATTGAAGCCTCAAATCCCACACCCACAGTATCAGAAATCTACACAGGAGATGGCATGCTTCCACCCCTTGGATAATGATTGGCCCAAGGTCTGGGAAGAAAGGATCTCAGAGGCTTTTGTCTCAGTCCCTAGCCCTGGTCCAATCTGTATTCACTGGAGAATATGAGGAATCCATAAGTGACCATGAGTCTCTACATGAAGAGCATGGCCCCGATGGACACATTAGCCACAGACTACATCCTAGGCTAGGAGGGACTAGTAAGATCTACAGGCCGTGAAACTGTCATGCTGAGAGCACTGAACTTGGCCCAGGTCCTCAAACCCAGCTTTAATCTCCAGAGTAGCCCCTTCCCAGACTAGCATTCAGCTGGTACACACTGGGGTGGTGTGTGACAGCAAAACCTCTCTTTTCTGTTCTCCTCTCATCCATTCTGTCCACCCCTACCTTTTTCTTCCATTTGCAAGTCTATACTGTGCCTCTGTGTCCCATCACCCATATATTTCCCCATTGCTTTATCCTGCCTCCCTTTCCCATAAACATAACCCTCCTCAGCCATCTCATGGTCTTTGGTCACCAGCCCTGTCCATGCCAATTCCTACTCCAGCTGAGCCCCTGATCCTGCCATTCTCACAGCTACTGGGGTTAAAATAGTAGACAAACTCACTCAGGCAACATGGCTGTCCTTCAGTCCCTCAAGGCTCCTGATCATCTGAAACTCTTCCTTTGTCAGGGTCACACCTGAAACTAAAGTTCCAAGGCTGCTATGGGGACCATCAGACATAAGGAGAGCCCCTCCCGCTCCCAGCTGGCCCATCACACAGGCTCCATGGCTGCCCACTCACTGGCAGAATTCCATGGAGATGTGCATGTCATCAGGGTGACACAGAAGGCCAAAGCCATAATGGGCACTGTATAAGGCACATATGCAGGAGCAGAACAAGCCCATGGGGTCAGAGCATGGGACAATCAAAAGACCTCTTTCTCCCTCTCTTATCCTCTCTGTCAGATACATGTCAGCCCCCATGGTCCACCACATGGCTCCACCATGAGTAATGCAGTAGGGGCCATGACCAGAGTGTCTGAGAGCTCCTACTCTCCTACACCCTTACTGTAAACAACTGGACCTCAAAGGTGCTGTTGAGCCTCTAAGATAGGGAGACTGAAGTGTCTTTTCCCTTCACTGCTGTCTCTTATGGACTTGTAATACAGCTTACTTGTGCTTTTTTAATGTGTATGCTGGTACTAGGGCTTGTAATGAAGGCCTGGGTGCTTTCCCTTTATTGTTCAGATTAGCACTCTACCACTTGATTCATAGCTCCACTTCCCAGTTTTTGGTGGTTATTTTGAGGAAAAAATCTTAGAACTTTACTGCCTTGGATTACTTTGAACTGAAATGTCCAGACCATTAAAGCTACCACAGCTGGTTGCCATATCTCATGCCTATAGTAAGTGCCTGGCCTTGAGTTTGTACAACACAAAAATAGAATTAGACGTTCTCTGTCTCTGGATATTTTCAGAATCAAACCAATCATTTAATAGGATACACACAGATAATAAAAATCAAGCTTTCAGTTAGCCACAAATCAACCACTTCAGAATAGAAGTGACAAAAAGATAAACACCATGCAAAGTCCAGTGACCAGAGTCAGGTCAGTTCTGAATACATAGAACTGTGTGTCAAAACAGAGGATTTGGGAGGAAAATTCATACCTGTAGTCCCAGAACTCTCTAACCCCAGCTCCTGGGAGACTGTGGTCAGAGAATAAGGAAGGAGGAATGCAATTCCAAGTGTAGTCCTAGCTACACAGTGAAACTCCATCTCAGAAAATGGGGAATTGTGCATGTGGCTCAGCAGTAGAGTGCTTGCCTAGCATGCAAGATGCCTAGCACAGTAAACAAATATAAATAAGTCAAGCCACAGAGGGGTAATGTGATGTGTTTGAAAACCCACTCAGTGGCATACCTGGAGTTTTAATAGATACAAACAACCTGACAGAAACTACTGTAGGAAGCTCTAAAATCAATCACAAAGAACCAGAATGAAACCTGTGTGATCATTATAAATATGGATCACACATATACAAATCTACAGGATTCGTGAGAATAGTCACCAAATAAGAGATGGATGGAATTGAATACACACACACACACACACACACACACACACACACACACACACACACACACACACACACACACACACACACACACACACACACACACACCAGCACACATTGATTATTCAGAACCCACTGAATCAGCTAGAAGAACAATCCTAGAATCAGCAGAGCCAAGCAAGAATCACATATACTATTGGTATTTACCATTCACAGGAGTCACCATCTGGGCAGCCCACGTTTCTAAATTGAACATCTGTGATGCTGGGCACTGGTGATTCATATCTGTATTCTTAGTTATTCTGGAGTCTGTGATCTGATAATCATGGTTCAAAGAGAGCCAAGGTAGGAAAAAAGTCTATGAGATTATTTTCCAAATTAGCCACCAAAACCCCAGAAGTGGATCTGTGGATCAAGTGGTAGAGCATTAACCTTGAGCAAAAAAGCTAAGGAATAACAACAGATCCTAAGTTCATATCCCAGAATTATACCTGAAAATCAGGTGGACACATGTAGTTGGAAAAGAAAGGTGAAAGTCACAGATAGAGGCACGGATCTTGAGGTCCATCAGGGGACGGGATGCACTTACAATTGGGGTCTATGTGCAGGAAAGGGCTGATGATCAGGGGGAATTCCGATATGATAATGAACAGGTAACAGCACAGCTGGTGTTGGTGGGAGTATATGTAAGTGGAAGGATTCTTCTCTCCCTTCCTTTCAGTCTCCCCAGCTCAGCCACAGAAATCCCATCTCACCCCACCCACTTTCCCCTGCTGACTCCCACCTCCCAGTGACCTTACCCGACATTGTGCACACATGACCAAGGCCACCACTACTACCCCACAAGCCTGAGTGTCCTCTGTTCCAGCTGCTCATAGGTATGCATGCCCAGGGAGTGGCAGGAAGGTACAGGGCAGTGGGTTCAGCAAGTCAGGGTATGGGTAAGAAGTGGGAAGGGTGGAAGTCTGCCAGCCTGGACTTGGGGAAGTGACAGAGGTTAGAGGTGAAGGCTCTGCACTTAGGGGGGAATTTGGGGATCGAGTTTGGAATGTGCGTGTGAGGTCTAGAAGTGAGGATGCAGGTCTTGGAGCCAAGATGTGGATTCAGATCATGGAGGGAAAGAAGCCTGGAATCAGGGAACTGGGGCTAGAGACAAAGAGTAGGGAGCTGGGGTAGGTCCCCTGTCAAGGTGGCTTTAAGGCTTTGTGGACACCCCCTTATTTCTGGATGTCATCATCTGTGCTTGGGGCAACTCTCTGGAAAGCAGATCACATACTCTGAGGTGTCGTGTTTCACACAATTCAAAAGTGGAGTAAGAACCCAGAAAGTCCAAGTACACCCCTCACTGGCCTGGCTGTGTGGACACTCAGTACTCCCAGTCACACACAAGTGCACCTGGGACTGGAAGGAGCCTTTTGTGCTAGGAAATTGCCTCAATCTGAAGAAAGATTAAAACTGCTGTCTCTATGACAAGCAGATGCTGATAGCTTGGTGCAAGTCACCTAGGCTAGACTAGTTGGAGACAGGCAGATGGGGGTGTCAACTTTCTTTTTTTTTTTTTTTTTTTTTTTGTCGGTTGTGGGCCTTGAACTCTGGGCCTAGGCGCTGTCCCTCAGCTCTTCAGCTCAAGGCGAGCACTCTACCACTTGAGCTACAGTGCCACTTCCAGTTTTCTGGTGGTTTATTGGAGATAGGAGTCTCACGGTCTTTCCTGCCTGGGCTGGCTTTGAACCGTGATCCTCAGATCTCAGCCTCCTGAGTAGCTAGGATTACAGGCGTGAGCCACCAGCGCCCGGCTCTCAACTTTCTTATAATACCACCACAAAGTGGCTCGGAGACCCTTAAGAAAGACATCCTGGCTGGGTGTCTTTGGCTCACATTTGTAATCCTAGCTCCTCAGGAGACTGAAGTCTAAGAATCATGGTTTGATTCCAACCCAAGCAGAAAAGTACATGATACTTCATCTCCAATTAACCAGAAAAAGCTGAAAGTACAGCTGTGTCTCAATCAGCAGAGCAGTAACATTGAGTGAAAAAGCTCAGACTGTGAGTTCAAGCCCCAGTACTACTGCAAAACAAAGAATGAAAGACATCCTGGTTGGGCACCAGTGGCTAATGGGTGTAACCTGAGCTTCTCAAGAGACTGAGATTCAGAGGGTCAAGGTTCAGAGCCACCTGGGAAAAACAGTTCATAAAAGTCTTTCTGTAAAATAACCAGTTCCTGACTCAAGTTTCCTGTTTTGTTTTGTTTTGTGTTTTTCATTTGTGGGCCTGGGCGCTGTCCCTCAGCTCTTCAGCTCAAGACTAGCTCAGTACCACTTGAGCCACAGCACCACTTCCAGCATTCTGAGTGGTTTATTGGAGATAAAAGGCTCATGTACTTTCCTGCCCAGGCTGGCTTTGAACCACAATCTTCAGATTTTAGCCTCCTGAATAGCTAGGATTATAGGCGTGAGTCACTGGCGCCAGGCCTTCTTGGATATTTTTTTCTGAATGTGGGCAATGGCAAGTTATGCAAATAGTCTCTGCCTATTTGCTGCATGGCAAAATCTTTTTTTTTTTTGGTCCAGTCGTGGGGCCTGAACTCTGGGCCTAAGCACTGTCCCTCAGCTCTTCAGCTCAAGGCTAGTGCTCTACCACTTGAGCCACAGCACCACTTCTGGCTTTTTTCTTTTTGCTTATGTGGTGCTGAGGAATCGAACCCAAGGCCTCAGGCATGCAAGGCAAGCGCTCTACCACTGAGCCACATTCTCAGCCCCGG
This sequence comes from Dipodomys merriami, assembly GCF_024711535.1. Classification (NCBI taxonomy): domain Eukaryota; kingdom Metazoa; phylum Chordata; class Mammalia; order Rodentia; family Heteromyidae; genus Dipodomys; species Dipodomys merriami. The sequence goes on from NW_027204492.1 coordinate 85,337,458, forward strand.
CAAAATCTTTTGAAATCACTTTGTCTATTCTATTTTACCCTGTGTCTTCTTTTACTAATTTTTCACCACTAACCTCCCTCCACCCTACTTCTTGACTACAAATCCCCACTTAGCCTTGTTGGAACCAGAGTTGAACTGAAGGTCAAATGCTGATTGCATGAGCCATTAGCATGAGCTAGTAATTCTACTCAGGGAGCTGAGATGTGAGAATGGAGGTTCCAAACCAAGCCAGTCAAGGAAATCCAAGTGTGTTTTATCTTCAATTCACCAGCAAAAAGCTGACTGGCTCAAGTGGTAGATTGCCAGTGTTGAGCCAAGAGGCCAATTAAGAGTCTGAGTCCCTGGGTTCAAGCACCAAAAGTAGCACCAAAAGAATGTTAATTTTTCGTAATCTCAAATTGCACGGTGTATAGAGGTATGCCATGTATTTCTCTTCTGTTCATCCTGTTCAGTACACTATGTCCCTTCTAGATAGGAAGTTGTTTAAATCTAAGAAAGTCAGTAGTTATTCAAATATTATCTCCTTTTGAATTCCTGGATTGTTTTTATGAGTTAAGTATATAATCAGTGTGCAGATTTTTATTTCTCATGTGTCAATTAGCTTTACTTTATTTTCTCTGTCTCTGGACATTCTTCATGTCTTTTTCTTTGTTTGTTTTTCAGTATTGGGAATTGAACCCAGAACCTTGAATTTGCCAGCCAAGTGCTCTATCATGTTGGTCATAACTGCAGTCTTTTTTTTTTTTTTTTTTTGCATTTGTGAGACAGGATTTCACTTACTTTTCCCACCTGGCCTTGAACTCACAACCTTTCTGCCTCTGTATCCTGAGTATCTGGAATTATACCACCATGCCTAGCTTCACTATATTTTTTTGTTTTATGCCAGTACTAGTGCTTCAACTAAGGGTTACTCACTTTTAAAATGGGACTCTTACCACTGGAGCCGTATCTCCACTTCTGCCTTTCAACTTGTTCAATGAAGATAAGGTGTCAGGGAATATAATCTGCTCAGGCTGAGTTAGAAAAATGAGCCTTAGAACTCAGCCTTTTGAGTAGCCAGGACCAGCTTTACTCATGAGGACTTTTTTTGTGCTTGTGCTGGGGATTGAACTCAGGGCCTAGGCACTGTCCCTGAGCTTCTTTTGCTTAAGGCTACTATTCTACTACTTGAGCCACAGTGCCACTTCTGGATTTTTCTTTTTATGTGGTACTGAGGAATTGAACCCAGGGCTTCATGCACACTAGGCAAGCACTCTACCACTGAGCTACTTTCCCATTCCTCATGAAAATTTTTTTTGGGTCCGGTTGTGGGGCCTGAACTCTGGTCCTGGGCGCTGTCCCTCAGTTCTTCAGCTCAAGGCTAGCGCTCTACAACTTGAGTCACAGCGCCACTTCTGGCTTTTTTCTTTTTGCTTATGTGGTGCTGAGGAATTGAACCCAGGGCCTCAGGCATGCAAGGCAAGCACTCTACCACTGAGCCACCTTCCTAGCCCCTCATAAAGATTTTTGTAAGAGTTAATTTTTTTGTACTGGTTTTGGGATTTGGACTTAGGGCCTGGGTGCTATCCTTGAGCTTTCCTGCTCAAAGCGTTAATTGAGATAAGGTCACTCAAACTTTATTATTTTTTTTTGCCGGTCCTGGGGCTTGACCTCAGGGCCTAGGCACTGTCTCTGAGCTTTTTTCTGAAGGCTAGTACTCTACCACTTGAGTCATAGCACCACTTCCAGCTTTTTCTGTTTATGTGGTGTTGAAGAATCGAACCCAGGGCTTCATGCATGCTAGGCAAGCACTCTACCACTAAGCCACATTCCCGCTAGGCAAGCACTCTACCACTAAGCCACATTCCCAGCCCAATCAAACTTTTTAAAATTTTGGCTAGGTTTGGTTTATTATCTTTTGATTCACCTGAGCTGATCTCTAACCTGGGTTTTCTCTCCTGATATCTGTTTCCCAAGTTGCTGAGATTACAAGCACGAATCCCTGTCTAGCTCACAAGTGGAATTAGACAGTTGTTTGAAATAAATGTCAGAAGAGAGTGTGTGATTAGAATGCACAAGACTGTAGGTTTTCTCTCCAGCACTAAGAATGTCAGGTAGCATTTTCAGAGCTTACATTTATTGGCAGAAAAGAACAAAACATGAGCTAACACTGGTACTCACACTTGTAGTACTAGCTACTCAGGAGGCCAAGGTCTGAGATTCTGTTTTGAAGCCTGCTTGGATTCAAAAGCCAGGAAGGAAGCTCTTAACTTCAGTTAACTACCAGAAAGCCAGAAGCTGGTTTGGTGCCCTGGCTCATGCCTTTAGTCCTAATTACGCAGGAGGCTGATATCTGAGGATCTTGTATTGAAGCCAGAAGGCTGAGATCTGAGGATCTTGTATTGAAGCCAGTCCAGCAGGAATGTCTGTGAAGTTGAAAGTAGAACAGTGGTTCACCTGGAGCACTAACATTGCACAAAAAAAGCTCAGGGACAGTGCCCAGGCCCTGTTGAAACCCCAGAACTGGTACAAAAATAAGTTAATAAAATAAAGCCAGAAGTAGAGTCACAAAGTACAACTTAAGTCTTGAGAAAGAGACCTAATGGACAATGCCTAGACACTTAGTTCAAGCTATAGTATGAGCATATACTCACTCAAAAATGAATAGCAAAATTGCTTGAGCCCAGAGCCACACACAACAAAAAATATGGGAAAATGATTATGTAAATACATTAAAATTATCTGGGAAGAGCAGAGTATTTGTGGTTCATGGGTGTAATCCTAGCTACTCAAGGTGCTGAGATCTGAGGATCCTTGTTTGAAGCCAGCCCAGGCAGGAAATTCTGTGAAACACTATGCCCAGTTAAGCAACAACAAAATTCCAGAAGTGGAGCTGTGGTTGAGCTCCAGCCTTGAGGGAAAATTCTAAAGGACAGTACTCTTGTCCGAAGTTCAAGCCCCACTACTGACAAACACACACACACACACACACACACACACACACACACACACACACACACACACACACACACACACACACACACACACACACAGATTATCTGGAAATTATAAGTGTGGTTCACACTTATAATCCCAACACTGCAGAAGGAAGAAATCACCAGTTTTATGTTAAATGCCTATCTAGGCAAAAAAGTTAGGAAGATGTCCATCTTGAAAAATAAACCTGGTCCTGTGAGACAGACCTGTCATCCCAAATGTGTGAGGCCTAGCTGTATAGGATAGTGGTGTAAGTCATCCTGAACACACACACACACACACACAGACACACACACACACACACACACACACACACACACACACACACACACACGGGTGTGCACATGTAAAATGAAACTCTATCAAAGAAAATTTCAGTATTAAACAACACTTACAATTACCGTGGTCAAATGAGCACTTTTCATGTTTCAAACCCCGATTCAATCTGAACTTCAAAAATAATAAAACTTAAAATTAAAAAATCTAGGAAGATTAATGACAGTTAAACTTGGTCTCGCTATAGGCGATGACGTGCAGGGAGCGTGGGCCCTGGGCCAGGCCTTGGGTGGCTGCCTTGTGGCCTCGAGTTTCCAGGTGCCTCCGCTGGGTGACACAGCCTGCCAGCTCTTCAGCTCAAGGCTAGCGCTCTACCACTTGAGCCACAGCGCCACTTCTGGCTTTTTTCTTTTTGCTTATGTGGTGCTGAGGAATCAAACCCAGGGCCTCAGGCATGCAAGCAAGTGCTCTACCACTGAGCCACCTTCCCAGCCCCTTAAACAGTATTTTTATTTTTTCTCTTTACTTCAGGGAAGTCCTGAGCAGCTACTTGGGCTATGCGGTGGAGTAGGGACTGGGTTTGGTGAGGACCCCTAAAGTCTTCCCCTCCCTCTCGATTTCCCATGGCATTTGGGGTTGGGATTGGGACTAGGGTGTCACTCCATAGAAGGGGTTCAGGAAAGTGGCTCATTTCCCTCTACATACAGTCTTGTGCTCATGGCCATAGAGTGGGTTAAGACAATCCATGTCATTGTTCAAAACTATGTCTTTGGCCTCTAGGCCAGTTGGTAAGCAGGAAGCCCAGGTTGGTTGTCTTTAGGTGGATGCTGAGGGTGCCAAAATGCAGGGCCTGCAGGAGAGAGGGACAGAAGATGAGACTGTCAGGGACTCCTCACCAGGCTCCCCCTGAGTAGCCTCCTGAAACCTTCAACGTCCTCTTCTTCCCAATAGTGTCCCATTTAGTCCTAACTCTCCTTTGTGCTCCCTTTTCTTCCTTTAAAAAACTTATTTGTCAGTACTGGCATTTGGTCTTAGGGCCTCACATTGTCTAGGCAGGTTTTCCACCACTTGATCCATGCCCTCATCCCTTTTCCTTTTAGTGTTTATTCAGATAAGATCTCAAACTGTTTGCCTTGCCTAGCCTCAGATGAATATTCTTCTAACTAAACCTGGTGTATACACAGGATTATAGGCATGAACCACCATGCTAACTTGTTCTGTGAAATTCAATCTTAATAACTTTATTTAGGGAAAGATTTATTTATTTATCTGGTTTAGACTGGAACCACAATTCCTCTAACTCCACCTTCCAAATAGTTGGGATTATAGGTTTGAACCATTGCATCTGGTCTACACTTTATTTCTTTAAATCCAGCACCTTCCTATCAATCTCTACATCTTCTCACACTCCTTCAGAAAGTACTTTCTGCATCCACCATTTTAAAACTACTACTGACTCTTCTTAATAGTGGTCCCTCCATCTATCTGAGGAGTCTTACCTCTATGTAGCTCTGCAGTGCCTACGATGGAACCAAAGGGGTTATGCATGCTAGGAAATTCTGCTCCACTGAGCCCCACCTCTAGCCCATCTGCTTCTTCTAGTGTCCCCCTGTCTTCCTAGACCCTGCTTGTGCTCTGTTTGCTCTGTCCTTTCTTAAGACAATTGGCTTCCTTTTCCCAAAACCATCCACCTCCCTTCCTGACTACACCCTTCTCAAAGCCCTAAAACCCCATCCAGAGAATGTTCTAGAAATCTTCAGGCACCTGAGAACAAGCAAACCTCTCTGAATGTTGCCACTTTTCTCCGGCCTTTGTCCATGGGATGCTCACCTGATTTTTGGGCTAGGAAAAAAGGAGCTCCACAAAACAAGGTACCATATGAAGGTAGAGGATGCTGGTGAAGAGTCTGTAGAGGAAGCTTTCAGCTTAGGTGGATGCTGGACGAAAAGAAGGGACAGGAGTCAACATAAGTTTGGGTGCAAGGCTGGTACAATGAGGTCAGGCTGGGGACTGGGATGGGAGATACTGACTGATAACCCCAACAGTAGCCCAGATACAGAGTAGAATATGACCAGAACAGTATCCATAGACATAAGGATTAAGAATCCAGTGAACAGGAGGCATAGCTTGTAACAAGCAGGATTGTGCAGATCTGTGGTAAAGGAAAGGCAAGTCAGGGGTGAGGACTCATGTGCTGCCCCTCCTGAATGTGATCATGCCATTTTGTGTGTGTTTGTGCCAGTACTGAGGCTTGAACTCAGGGCTTGTGCTGTCCTTACTGCACTTCCAGCTTTTGTTTGTGTGTGTGTGGTTAATTGGAGATAAGTCTTTTGGACAGTCCTGCCTGGGTTGGCTTTGAATCATGATAATCAAATACTAGTCTCCTGAGTATCTAGGATTACAAATATTAGCCACTTTTTTTCAGTAGCAAAGCAAAAATATTTATTTAAAATTATCCAAAACAAAAAATACAATTTTAGCTGGGTGCTGGTGGCTCATGCCTATAATCCTAGCTACTCCGGAGGCTGAGATCTGAGGGTTGCTGTTCAAAGCCAGCCTGGGTAGGAAAGTCCTCGAGACACTTATCTCCAATTAACCACCAGAAAACCAGAAGTGGCGCTGTGGCTCAAGTGGTGAAGCGCTTGCCTTGAGCTGAAGAGCTGAGGGACAGCACTCAGGCCCAGAGTTCAGATCGCACTAAAGCTGCCAGCACAACTATGTTTACTGTAGCATTATTTACCATAGCTAAGATATGGAACCAACCCAGATGCCCCTCAGTAGATGAATGGATCAAGAAAATGTATACAGCCGGGCGCTGGTGGCTCACGCCTGTAATCCTAGCTACTCAGGAGGCTGAGATCTGAGGATCAAGGTTCAAAGCCAGCCCGGGCAGGAAAGACCGTGAGACTCCTATCCCCAATAAACCACCAGAAAACCGGAAGTGGCGCTGTAGCTCAAGTGGTAGAGCGCTCGCCTAGAGCTGAAGAGCTGAGGGACAGCGCCCAGGCCCAGAGTTCAAGCCCCACGACTGACAAAAAAAAAAAAAAAAAGAAAGAAAATGTATACACACACACACACACACACACAATGGAATTCCATGCCTCTATTGGAAACAATGACATCGCCCCATTTGTTAGGGAATGGAAAGACTTGGAAAAAATTATATTAAGTGAAGTAAGCCAGGCCCAAAGAAACATAGGTCCCAATATCAAATACAGTGAAAACAGGGGTTATACCATGGGGGAGGAACATACAAAGAAACAAAAGAATCACATGGTACATTATAAATACGTTAGAAACAATAGCAAGAAAGAGAAAAAAAACAACACTTGGGTCCCTATCTTGGGATGTTGGTGCCCTGCATCTTGTATATGCACTTCTCTAATTTGGGGAGGGGAAGGGAAAAAACAAAATGCTTAAATAGGGATACAGGTTGACCCATTGTAACAATGAGATGTACAAGACACTATGTTGAAAACGAATTTACAACTTCTGCTGGGGGGGAGAATGTAATTGGGGAGGTGGGAAGGAAGGGATGGTAGGAGAAAAACAAAAGAGGAGGCAACAATGTTCGATAAAACATGTACTCATTACCTTACTCATGTAACTGTAACCCCTCTGTACAGTATTTTTATAATAAAAAAACGTAAAAAAAATAATTCTAAATGAGTAAATGTGAAAATTGTACTTCTCTATTGAGATTTTGTTTTACAAAACACTGAAAGTATACCAATGAGAAATCAACCTCACTAAAGAAAATTAATCTGCTAAAATGTGAATTTTCAAAACACCTATGTCACAGAATGTTACTTTGTGTCCTCTATGGGCATTTTTTTCTTTTATCTTTTTGTTGTTGTTGTTGTTGATCATGGAGTTTGAACTCAGGTCTGGGGTGATGTCTCTGGGCTCTTTTTTGCTCAAGGTTAGTGTTCTACTACTTTGGGCCACAGCTTCACTTCTGATTTTTGAGTGGTTAATTGGAGATAAAAATATCATGGAGACTTTTCTTCCTGGGCTGACTTAGCACTGCGATCCTCAAATCTCAGTCTCCTGAGTAGCTGGGATTATAGATGTGAGCCACTGGCACCCAGTTCTCATTATCTTATAGATTGCTAAAGGGGTTTCATCATGTACAGTGCACATGAGTGAATCCTCGATTATTTTCTTTTCCGCATTCTCCCTTTCAACCAATTTTATAATGTACCATTATCCTATTTCATATGTATAAAACACTTCTATCATAATTACCCCTCCCCCAGCTCATATCACCATCAGCCCTTCAATTTTTGGGATAAGTTCTTGGTGTAGAGATAAGCTTGGCCTCAAACTGAAGATCCTCCTGCCTCAGCCTAAGTGCTAGGATTACAGATATGTACTACTACATCTAGCTTCATCTTGTTTCTTCATTCTATCTGTGTGTTTATCCTTTAACCACTTCTACATCTTCCTATTGATCCACTCATCTAAGCCTCCTCCCTCCAACTGACTAACCTTATTCTTTGCTGAGTCTCTTTCTTGTTATGCATGCCTCCCTTTCCTCTAAGACCATTGATTTTTGCCTTCTCTGTGCATCAGAGAAGTATATCTTCATGCGTGTCCATTCCTGCGACCTCCTTGCATATAGCATCCCCTGCCTGAGTTCCAGCCTCCATCCAAACAACCATGTGCAGGCCCTCTATTCATCCACCCCTGGTACCCAGCTCCCTGGGCCTCCTTGCCACCTCCCCCACTGGGATCAGTATCATTGACAACATTAGCCACAACAAGGAGGATGGCAAGGAACTCACAGCGGCTGAGTAGGTCCTGTTAGCTGCATATGTGGACTATCATCTCCAGCATACAAGCTGGGGCACAGGAGAAGTGACATGGCATTCAGAATGAGAAAGGAACATGAGGACTGTCACCCCAAAACCCACCCTCACAGTGTCAGAAATCTACACAAGTGATGTGCATGCACCACCCTAGGAAAGTGAGGGGTCCAAGGTCTGGGAGGGAAAGAGCTCAGAGGTTCTTGTCTCAGACCTCTGACACTAGCCATAATCATTGGAGAAGATGAGGTATCCAAAGTCGACCATAAATCACTACATGAAGAATATGACCCCGATGGACACATTGACTACAGGCTACATCCTGGGCTAGGAGAGACTAATATCTACAGGTCATGGATCTGTCATAGTGAGTACCCTGGACATGGCTGAAGTCCTCAAAGCCAGCCTCTACTTGTAGGAGCCCCACATCCCAGACTAACTGGTATACCTAGGATTGCTAGGTGACTCACTTCTCTGCCCACCTCTCACCCATCCTGCCCACCACTTACTCTTCCTTCCCACAGATCTTCCATATTGTCCATATGTGTCCCTCACCCCTGGATTACTTTATCTATGCCTTCCCCCCACTTAAAGATATCCATCTTCCATCATCTGATCATATCTGTTTTGATGCCTCCTGCTCCAGCTGACCCTCTGATCTCTGCCATTCTCACAGTTACTGGAAGTTAAAATCATAGGCAAACTTACTCAGGCATCACACATGCCCTTATTTCTCCAAGGGCTCCTGATCATTTAAAACCCATCCCTTGTCACAATCTACCCTCAAGCTAATGTTCCAAGGCTCTTATAGGGACCATGAGACCCCATGAGTGCCCCTTCCTCCTGCCCAGTGGCCCATCAAACAGGTCCCCTGGCTGCCCACTCACTGGCAGAGTTTCATGTAGATGTACAAGACCTTGGGGGGCACAGAATGCCAAAGCCACAGTGAGTACTGTGTAAGGTATTTGTGCAGGAATAGAACAAGCCCCTGTGGTTAGAGCATGCAAGCATCAAAAGACCTTCTTCATCCCTCCATAAGCCCCTTTGTGACCCTTCATATCAAACACATGTCAGCCCCCCAGGTCCACCACATGGCCCCATCTTGAGTAATGCATGTGGCCATGACCAGAGGGTCTGGTCATGATGGGAGCTCCCACTCTCCTGCATCCCTACTGTTAGTCAAGTGTCAACAACTGGTCTCACAGGTGTGGTTGAGACCCTGGGATAAGAAGATTGAAGTGTCATTGTCCTTCACTGCTGCCTCCTTGAGAAGCCTCCTTGAAATTCACATGATGGCTTTGCTGTGGGATTTTTTGAAGTGAGGACCTGACAATGCCCTTTAGCTTTTTCACTCAAGGCTAATGATATACCACTTCAACTAGAGCTCCACTTCAGGCTTTTTCACTGTAAATTGGAGATTAGAATCTCAGGATATTGCTGCCTGGGAGCAATAAAAGCCACAATGGCCTGGCTTCAGTCACTCATGTATGTCATCAGCACCTAGGCCTTGAGTTCAAGCCCCAGAACCAACAAAAAAATCAGGCATTTTAGTCTCTATTTTCAGAATCAAACCAATCATTTAACAGTACACAAACAAAATAAAAATTAAACATTCAATTAACCATTACGTAAGTACTCGAGTCAGAATGACAAAACAGACACATACATACACACCACACAAAGTCCAGAAGATAGATTTGTGTCAGTCCTGAACACACAGAACTGTGTGCCAAAACAGTCATTGGATCTTATAGAGCTTATATCTGTAGTCCTAGAACTCTTTAACCTCAGCTCTTGGGAGTTGTGAGGGTATGGAAGGAGGATTGTGAATTCAATAGAAGCACTGGCTACATAGTATAACTTCATCTTAAAAAAGGAGATTCTGCTGGCCGCTGGTAGCTCACACCTATAATCCTAGCTACTCAGGAGGTCGATATCTGAGGATTGCTTTTCAAAGCCAGCCCAGACATGAAAGGCCGTGAGACTCTTATCTCTAATAAACCACTCAGAAAACTGGAAGTGGCTCTGTATGTATCTCCACTGCTTTATCTCCTGCCTCCCTCCTGTTAACATAATCTTTTCCCACCATCTGAACATCTCTTCTTCCCAGCCCAGTCCATGTGATCCCTACTCCAGCTGACTATCTGACCCCTGCAATCCTCTCAGCTACTGGGGGTTAAAAAACTCTCAATAATCATGGCTGTCTTTCTTTGCCTGAAGGCTCTTGACTACCCAAAACTCCTCTCTTATCAGTCTAGCCTGCTATGGGAACCAACAGAGATAATGAGTGCTCCTCCCTCCCCAGCCAGCCTACCACACAGGCCCCCTAGCTGCCCACTCACTGGCAGTTACATGTAGATGGGGAGGTGCTCAGGGTGGCACACAAGACCAAAGTCATAATGGGCACTGTGTAAGACACTTGTGCAGGAACAGAAACAGTTCATGGGGTTAGAGTATGGGAGGATCAGAGGACATCCTGCTCCTTCCCTCAGCCCCTCTATCAGACATCTCCCTATCAGAAACTTATTAATCCCTGAGATTGACCACTGTCTCCAACATGAGTTATACAGTGGGAGCCAGAACCAGAGGGTCTGGATGTGGTGGTGTTGTAACATAAGTCAGTGAGAAATAGAAAAGCCACATTTTGAGAAGACAAATTGGGAATCTTTATTGGAGAGCCAGTCTGCAGGTGGAGTCCTGTCTCAAAGATCTGCAGCCCAGAACAAAACCAAGCTTTTTCTTTTTTCTTTTTTTTTTTTTTTATTGGTCATAGGGCTTGAACTGTGGGCCTGGGTCACTGTCGAGCTCTTTTTTCTTTTGTCGGCTGTGGGGCTTGAACTCTGGGCCTGGGCGCTGTCCCTCAGGAATTCAGCTCAAGGCTAGTGCTCTTCCACTTGCGCCATAGTGCCACTTCCAGCTTTTTCTGCTTATGTGGTGCTGAGGAGTCGAACCCAGGGCCTCATGCATGCAAGGCAAGCACTCTACTACTGAGCCACCTTCCCAGCCCATGTCCCTGAGCTCTTGAGCTCAAGGCAAGTGCTCTACCACTTGAGCCACAGCACCACTTATGGTTTTCTGGTGGTTATTTGGAGATAAGTGTCTCATGGACTTTCCTTGCTGGGGCTGGCTTTGAACCATGATCCTCAGATACCAACTGTAGGGTCTGCTCCTGGATGGCAAGCAGACTCCATTCTCCTTGCTGCAAAGTCTCTGCCTAGTACCTGCATTACCTAGACAACTGGCACACCTGAAAGACGTCACATCTGAATTCAATGTGGCCATACCTTTCTCCACCAATACCTTAGATAAGGCCTAGCCCAGGCCCAGATGCCCTCTTTCCCAGCTGCGTGGAGTGCCAACATGGCCTGGTGCCAGCCTGAATGAATAAACCTACCCCTTATCTGAATACCACGTATGTGGTGCTGGTCTTAACCTCTTTTTAAAACACTGCTGGCCTCTGCATCCACCTCCATGCTTCTACATTTTGGTGAGTGAACTACTCTCTAAGGGTTCTCTGTCGCTCAGTCTCTCTCCAGATGTGGTACCACACTGGAGAACCTGCTAGGCCTTTAACTGAAAGGCCGGTCACCTCTCTGGAGCCAAGGACGCTTGACTCTGGTTGCTTGGCCACTCCTCCCTAAAGGGCTCTGTGGTAAGTGGGGATGCCACTTCCATCCGATAAGCCCTCCTTCACTCACTTTTTTTTTATCTCCTACGCCTTTAATGGGGTGCTGTGTGTCACTCCAGTGATGTGAAACCCCTCTGAAATGCCTCCTGCGCTCCCTGGAAAGCCAGAGCGCCTGTTCTCAGATTTAGACAATTTTTGCCTCTGCAGTGGTAAATGGTCAGAAGTCTGTTTACTTTTAGGTTCGTTTTGCTCTCTCTCTCTGCCAGTCAAGTCCAACTTTCCCTATCTCTCCCTTTCTCTTTTCTACAACATATTGGCTTGTGCCCTGAAGAGTGCAACACAGGCTGGATCCTGGGGACCCCCCTCTAGGTTCCCTCTCAAAGGCTAGCCAATGTAGGCTTGATCTATTTGTTCAGGGTTTCTTTGCATTTTTTTTCAGAAATTCGCCATCTTGGCCACATGGTGGGTTAAGCATTTAGTCCCTTCCACTAAGCGTACTTCTCCATCTATCTATTCTAAGGTGTCTTGCTAACAAGTTGCTCTTTTCAGAAGCCCTGGTAAATGAGGCCCAACCATCTGGTGTGCTTTGTTAGCAAAGATGTCTACACATTGTTGTCAAAAATTTTAGGTTTTGAGTTTTGCCTTTTTTGTTTTGTGTTGTGTATTCTAGCACTGACTACGTGATTCAAAAATATTGGGCATATCTGTGCTAAGATTCTCATCACATCTAACGAGTTTTGTCATTGCAGAATATTTGTTGGTCAATTCTTAATAAGGACCAGGTAAGCTCTACTTAATCTCCCTGTTGCTTTAATTGGAAATAATAAAGGGTTTTTTTTTGTGTGGCAAAGATTGCAATTCAAAGCCAGCCTGGGCTGAAAAATCCCTAAGACTCCATCTCCCAACTAACCTGCAAAGAGCCAGGCTAGAAGCATGGCTCAAGACTCTTATCTCTAATTAACCAGCCAAATACTGGAAGTGGTACTGTAACTTGAAGTGGTAGAGCACGAGCCTTGAGCAGAAGTGCTCAGGGACAGTGCCCAGGCCTTGAGTTCAAACCTACATGAAAACTAACTGGGACAAGCCATCCCAGCAATGAGCACCTAGACTCAGAGTCTGGGGAACAAAGGACCATGGAGAGGAATAAGAGGAGATGATGTCATATCAGCCACTTTGTGCCTGCCCTTTCAAAATTAACCAGAGCTGGGAGGTCAATAGAAATAAGAAGCCTGCCCATCTAATGTCCATATCTGTCTACCTTTTAACTGGACAGTGTTAGGTTTTTAAAAAGAGGTAGCCGAGTAAGAACAGCACCACATACATGGTATTCAGGTAAGGAGTAAAAGCTAGAAAAGAGGTAGAAAAGAGGTAGAAAAGAGAGCGTCTGGGAAAGGTGGGAAAGAGAGAGCTAGGAAAGAGAAGAGAAAGCTAGAAAAGAGAAGGAAAGAGCTAGAAAAGAGCAGAGAGAGCATCTGGGCCTGGGATAGGCCTTATCTAGGGTATGGGCAGAGAAAGGTGTGGCCACATCAAATTCAGATGTGACCTCAGCGGATACAGATGTGACCTCTTCCAGGTGTGCCAATTGCCTAGGTAACACAGGTACTGAGTGGAGACTTTGCTGCGAGGAGGGTGGAGTCTGCTCACCATCCAGGAGCGGACCTTACATTCCGGCCTTTTAATAATCATGAAATAGGTCGCAGATTCTCTCTAGCTACTTCCTGCTGACAAGGGGCGTTGATATTAGGGGTAAAAGGCTAGAATTTGGTCCCTCCCAGAGAAGGTAGCAAGCAGCAGCAGTCCCTTGGTATGCCTGAGTCCTTAGATGAAGTCTGGAGAAGTCTCATGAGCATTGAGGGAATGAAAAAAAAAATACTACAGAGCAAATAAATGGCAAGAGGAAGGATTTGGGGCTGAAAATGTTGCTAGAAATGTCCCTAGCATACTTTGAATTCCAATGGACACAAATAATCTGACAGATAATACCATAAGATGTTAGTATTATGCTCACCTTTTGTCCTGAGCTCCACCCAGACCTGAGCCCCTCCCCTTAAACTCTGCCACTTACTGTTAAGGAGCTTCGGGTAACCTCTCCCTTCTTCCAACTAAAGGTAACCACAAGTATTTGATATGCTAAATGCCTTGGTAACTAAAGGTATCCACAAGTATTTGATATGCTAAATGCCTTGGTAAAGCCCTAGAAGAATGTAGGTCAACAATAGCTTATTTATACTCGCTGAGATAAAAGAATGGATGAGTTTAAGTTTAAGCTCCCCAAAAGGTCAACAAGTTTAGAAATACCAAAAGTGTAAAAAATTATTACATTGTTTTAAACAAAATTTTCAGTTCTTGCTAAACATGAAGATTAAATCTTCTAACATTGAGCATATGGTGGATGTGCCATCTTGGCATCGTGGCAATTCAGGTGCTGTTTTACACCGACTCAACTTGATTCTGTGACCTTATCTCCCCCACCCCCAACTTGACCAGCAGCACCATTATGCTATGCCACAAGTCTGTTAGTGTCTTGTCTCCAATTTACTAAAAGTTTCTTGTAAGGTCTGCACAGGGACACCTCCCTCCCTCTTGGCTAAGTTTCCACTCAGAATCTGTTACCTAGGTAATGGCAGACCTGGAAGCAGTCACCTTCCCCTCCTGCTAGGGTACATCCTAGGCCTCCTCTGGTCACATGCCTCCCACTGACCTTAGGAGGGTCCCAGACTCTGAGGTCACATCCAGATCCAGTTGGCCACACCTTTCTCCCACCTGGCCACACCTCTTCCTGTCCCTGGCCTAGATAAGTCCTGGCCCAGAATTGGGCTGCCTCCCCCCCCCCCCCCCCCCCCCCCGCCTTTCCTTTTGAGCCATGCCTCTCCACCATGCATGGCAGGGCAGCAGTTCGGTAAATTAACTTCTCCTGCCTGAATAGCGTGGGGCTACCTAATGAAACCTACCTATTTAATATACCTTACATATGGTGCTGTGACTCGGATGGGGTTTTTGAGTTGGAAATGTTAGAATTTCCTAACCACCCCTTTTCTGTGAACTGAACTGCGTTGAGACACCACTCGAGACTTTTCACCAATACTATTGCTGGCCTTCACATCCACATCCATGCCACTTCTCTACTCTGGTGAGTGAAACTACTCTCTACGGTTCTCTGTTGCTCAGTCTCTGTCCAGATGTGGCGCCACGCCAGAGAGCTCCTACGGCCTTTAGCTGAAAGGCCGGTCACCTCTGAAGCCAAGGACGCTTGGTTTTGGGGGCTTGGCCATTTCTCTCTAGAGGGCTCTGGGGGAAGTTGGGATGCCTCTTCTGCCTGGTCAGCTCTCCTTCACTCACCAGACTGACTCTCCTACTATTAATGGGGTGCTGTAAGTCATGCCCGAGCCGTGAAACACCTTTGAAATGCCTCCTGCACTCCCTGGAAAGCCAGAGAGCCTCATTTTTATGCCATTCTCAGATATAGACAGTTTTTGCTACTGCAATGGTAAATGGTCAGAGATCTGTTTACTTTCAGGTTCACTTTGCTCTCTCTCTGCCATTCATGTCCAACTTTCCCTATCTCTCCCTTTCTCTTTTCTACATTTTAGCTTGTGCCCTGAAGAGTGTGATGCAGGCTGGGTCCCAGGGACCCCCCTCTAGGTTCCCTCTCAAAGGCTAGCCATTCTAGGTTTGAAAACTGTCAGAGATGGGCTGGGAAGGTGGCTCAGTGGTGGAGCGCTTACCTTGCATGCATGAGGCCCTGGGTTCAATTCCTCAGCACCACATAAGCAGAAAAAAAAAGCCAGAAGTGGCGCTGTGGCTCAAGTGGTAGAGCGCTAGCCTTGAGGTGAAGAGCTGAGGGACAGTGCCCAGGCCCAGAGTTCAGGCCCTACAACCGGAACCAAACAAAAAAATTGTCAGTTTCCATTTGTTTAGATTTTCTTGGTGTTTTTTCAGAAATTCACCATCTTGGCCACATGGCGGGTTAACGGTTGGGTCTTATCTGACTTTTAACCTTCTACCAAGCTTACTACTCCACCTACTTATGCAGCCTTCCCCGTGAGGCACCCCCATTTGTGGCCTCACCAGCGAGGTACACCCCGTTTTATGGCCTTCCCTGTGAGGCCCTCCCCTCTTGAGGCCTCCCAAGTGAGGTGGCCTCCCCAGTGAGGCCCCCCTCTTTTGCAGCCTCCCTCATAAGGTATTCCCTCCTTTGTGGCCACCCGTGCAAGGGACCCCCTCTGGCCTTTCCTGCAAGGCCCCCTTCCCTGCAGGACCCCTCCTCTGCCTTTGTAGTGGGGGAGCTTCATGTGTGCTAGAACCCTCACTGTCAAAATCATTAGCTCTCTGTAGCATTGATCATGTGGTGGATGCACCATCTTGGCATCATGGGAGTTCAGATGCTATTTTGTGCCAACTCGATTTCATGCTGACCTCAACTTGATTCTGTGTGTGCATGCCTATACGCGTGTGCCTGTGTGTAAACTTGTTATCTGGCATTGTAATTAAGTTATTTGGCTTAAATTATCTGAGATTCCTGGTTTGTTAAGTTTGGATACATAGTTCAGTGCTAGCCAGTCTACATGCAGTCCAGATCCAGTCCATCACTTCCAACCTGGAAGACAGGCCACACTCCTGCCTAGACCATCTTGACTACCTCCACCATGGTAAAAGTAGACTGGAGTCTCACTTGGCTCCATCACAAGCAGCTGATTTCCTGGTGAAAGACTGCTTTGGATTTGTAAAAGCTAAGGCTCTTTCTGTAACTTTGGTTAACTTAAGCACTGTTAGGGTTACCAGAAAGAAGTCAATACTATATCTGTGCTAAAATTCTCATCACATCTAACAAGTTTTGTCATTTCAGAGTATTTGTTGGTCAATTCTTGATAAGAACCAGGTAAACTCTATTATTCTACTTGATTTCCTTGTTGCTTTTTTTGGGGGGGGGGGAAGTCCAGTCGTGGGGCCTGAACTCTGGGCCTGGGCACTGTCCCTCAGCTCTTCAGCTCAAGGCTAGCTTTCGACCACTTGAGCCATAGTGCCACTTCCGGCTTTTTTCTTTTTGCTTCTGTGGTGCTGAGGAATCAAACCCAGGGCCTCATGCATGCAAGGCAAGCGCTCTACCACTGAGCCACCTTCCCAGCCCCTTGTCGCTTTAATTGGAAATAATAAATGTCTTTTGTGGCAAATTTTGCAATTCAAAGCTAGCCCAGGCTGAAAAATCCCTAAGACTCCATCTCCCAACTAACCTGCAAAGAGCCAGTCTAGAAGCATGGCTCAACACTCTTATCTCTAACCAGCAAACACTGCAAGTGGTACTATAACTTTTTTTTTTTGGTCCGGTTGTGAGGCCTGAACTCTGGGCCTGGGTGCTGTCCCTCAGCTCTTCAGCTGAAGGATAGCGCCCTACCACTTGAGCCACAGCGCCACTTCCGGCTATTTTCTTTTTGCTTATGTGGTGCTGAGGAATTGAACCCAGGGCCTCAGGCATGCAAGGCAAGCGCTCTACCACTGAGCCACCTTCCCAGCCCCTGGTACTATAACTCAAAGTGGTTCAGTGCTGGCCTTGAGCAGAAATGCTCAGGGACAGTGCCCAGGCCTTGAGTTCAAACCTCCTTGAATACCAACTGGGACAAGCCATCCAAGCAACGAACACCTAGACTCAGCCAGTTTGGGGAACAAGGGAACATGGAGAGGAATAAGAGGAGATGATGTCACATAAGCCACTTTGTGCCTGCCCTTTCAAAATTAACCAGAGCCCGGAGGTCAATAGAAGTAAGAAGCCTGCCCATCTAGTGTCCATACCTGTCTACCTTTCAACTGGACAGGAATTTACATTCTTGCCTTTGTTACCTGACTTCTCTTCTACCTAATCACCAGATGTCAGAAGTAGCTAGGGACATTTCTACCAACATTTTCAGCCCCAAGTTCTTCCTCTTGCCATTTATTTGCTCTCTAGTATTTTTTTTTCATTCCCTCAATGCCTCATGAGACTTCTCCATACTTTAAGAGACTTTCCTCCACCAGACTTCATCTAAGGTCTCAACACTCAGGTGTCAGCTGCTGCCTTCTTCCAGAGGGGAACACATCTCAGCTTTTTACCCCTACTGTCGATGCCCCTTGTCAGCAGGAAGTAGCCAGAGAGAATTTTCACCCTTTTTCATAATTATCAAAAGACTGGAATGTAAGGAATGAACAAGGACACCTCCCTCCCTCTTGGCTAAGTTTCCACCCAGTATCTGTTACCTAGGTAACTGGCAGACCTGGAAGCAATCACCTTCCCCTCCTGTTAGGTCACATCCTGGGCCACCTCTGGTCACATGCCTCCCATCTAACCTTAGGAGGGTCCCAGACCCTGAGGTCACATCCTGATCCAGTGTGGCCACACCTTTCCCCCACCTGGCCACACCTCTTCCTGTCCCTGGCCTAGATAAGTCCTGGCCCAGAGGTGGATTCTCCCCTTTTCTTTTTCAGCCTTGCTTCTCCACCATGCATGGCATGGGCAGCAGTTCTGTAAATAAACTTCTTTTCCTGCCTGAATAGCAAGTGGTGTTCTCTTCATCAGCTACCTAATGAAACCTACCTATTTAATATACCTTACAATATAGAATTTTGCAGGTAACCAATGGGAGGTGTGGCAGTCCATACATGCTGGGAGATGCCACAGCCTTGCCCAGACCTTACCGACCTTGCTTCATCACACATGACCAAAAGCTTGCTGATTTGGAGTTAAAAAATTATGTTAATCCCCACAAGTTAGAGCATAGGGGTGTATGAGCAATGTCATTGGATGTATTTCTAAAGGAAAAGAGATGCTACAGTGCTAGTACATTAAGAAAAGCTGCTAATTTCCTAAAGGTAACTCAGACTGCAGAAAAAAATGGCCAGTCTTTTTTTTTTTTTTTTTGGGTCCGGTCGTGGGGCCTGAACTCTGGGCCTGGGCGCTGTCCCTCAGCTCTTCAGCTCAAGGCTAGTGCTCTACCACTTGAGCCACAGCACCACTTCCAGCTTTTTTCTTATGTGGTGATGAGGAATAGAACCCAGGGCCTCATGCATGCAAGGCAAGCGCTCTACCACTGAGCCATCTTCCCAGCCCCCATGGCCAGTCTTTTGATTCCTACAACTGCTGCATTGCTCACATAGTTGAGGTGCCAGCCGGCAGGGCACCCAGACTGAAAAAAAAAGTGGCCAGTTTAAACTTTTGGCCTAGAGGCAAAGGGTGTAGCCCAGTGTTTCAATGAGGCATTTAAATGCAAATTAAAGTAACTGAACAAAAAGGGATTCAAATGACATCCCCTTTGTAAAAATTTGAGAAGTTGTAGGGAGTGGCTAGCCTCCCAGACTAAGAAAGTTTAAAAGATAAAATTGTCCTAAAGGTTTATTTCAAAGTAGAAAAGATAAATTAGGATTATTCCAGTTTGCCCTTACAGTTTTTTTTTTACAGTTTCCAGCAGGCCCACAGTAAAAGACAGAACAAGCTTGTCAAATGTAACTTAATAATTCCAGGTAAAACCATGCTTATAAAACTACTTCCAATGACCATCTTTGTAGCTTTTAATTGGAGTAAAAGTGGCCACTCCTGGGACCCCAGCAATATTAAAACATCCCGAGGCGATTACAAGCATTTGCTTGGATGACAAAAATGGTATCAGATCCTGAGTTACTTGAGCTTGGCCTTCCAAAAATTGATCAAAGCCAGGAAGTCATGGAAAGAGCTTGTAGACATGCCTACACCCATGTTGGTCCAACTGGGCAAAACTTGTCAGTCATGTGATAGTGGGCAGTAAAAGCTAAGGTTGTAAAATGTAAAAGTAAATTTTAATCCCAACCCCCCTGTATCTGCTCAAAGTCCTAATTGGCAGTAACTTTTGAGCTGGCACCAACCACATAAATTCATCTGTTAAAAAAGCTTGTAAAGCTGAGATTATGTCCCTATTGAGATCTGTCTAAAGGCCTACACTGGTAGGCATTGTTGGGGCCACTAAAAATCAGGTTCCTCTGCCAGCCAAAAAACGCTTTTCCAAAACAGTGTATTAAACAGGCTATGTTGCTGTAGTCCAAGAAAAAGCCTGTACATGTGTTAAAGGTTAAATGTTGTATATAAGTCACTTGAAACACGCTGCCTAAAGGCAGTGGGTGGAACCAATCAGTCAGGTTAAAAACATCTACTTGGTTTTTATTAAAAAATTCTGACTAGTAATTGTTAGTCAGTTGTTAACAAGTTATAGGAAACCCCTATCTCATTGATCTTGTTGCTTTAATTGGAAATAAAAGGGCTTAAGACTCCTTTTGCCACAGTTCAAAGCCATCCCGGGCACAAAGAATCCCTCTAAAACTCCATCTCCCAGCTAATCAGCACAGAGCCAGGCTGGAAACATGACTCCAGACTCATCTCTAAGTATCCAGCCGAAGGCTGAAAGTGGCATTGTGACTCTTAAGGGGTAGAGCACTAGCCTCAAGAAAAAGTGCTCAGGGAGAAGTGCCCAGTCCTTGAGTCCAAACCCAGTAAATGCCAACTGGGACAAGCTATCCCAGCAATGGATGCTGAGAATGCCCCAGGACAAAGTCAGTCCTGACAATGGAAAGCCATGGAGAGGAGTAAGAGGAGATGACATCCTAAATAGAGTCACTTTATGCTCACCCTTTCAAATTAATCGGAGCCAGGAGATCAAGAGAAATAGTTGCTTGTCCACCTATCCATACCTGTCTACCTTCTAACTGGACAGAAAATTAACAGTCTTGCCTTTGTTACCTGTTATTTGTACCTATAGTAGCCTCTGACTGGTAATCCCAACTGTTGGGACCCCATCTTAATGTTACCCAGTGAACCTATGTGACTCCACCCTGGTTAAACATCCATCTTGTTTACAAGTTTTGGAAAAATGTGGATTGCAAGTCTCTGATAACAGCCTAGAGGCCAAGTGGACACATCCAATCACTAACGAGTACATATGTAACTCCCCCCCCCCACCAAGGAATGCAAACCCCACCTCCCCCCCCCACCCCAACCTGTGTGCCCAAACTGACCAAAGTGGTAGGATAGTTTAAACAACTGCTTAGGATGTTATAAACTCATTGGTCACCTGCGTGTGGCCCAGCATAGCTGCATTTCTGTGCGATTTTTGCAATGCTATTGGCCACCTGCACATGGCCAGCCTAACTGTTCCCTATAAAAGTTAGCCTGTGCAGCTGAATAGGGTTCGCTCTCTGCCAAGGCGGCCCTGGCCCGTCAGTCTGTTTCTAGATGCTTGGTGCAAAATATAGCTTTGTCTGACTATCGCTTTGTTTCAGTCTCATTCCTTTGATCATGGACCCCAATATTGGGGGTCCACCCTGATACCAACCAGTCCATTATGCTCTCCCCTACTTAGTTACCCAAAAGACCTTAGACACCCTCTTTCTGCCTTTCTGACCGGAGACCAGTTATTCCTCCCCTGTAATGGGCTGCAACTGGTCTTATATTCCGAATGGAACATTTCTGGCCCATGGCCAAATGTATGCTCTCTCTCCTGTGTCATTCATGTTAACTGACCTTGTCACTGTGTCAGCTTTTTGCCTGATATTTCCAAAAGTCTCTTTCAACAGGATAACATCCCCTGCCCAGGATACCACTTGGAAACATATCAAGGCAATCCTGTTCCTACAGGCAACCAGATACATCACTTACACTGCCGTGCCTTGCCCAGCGCAGACCTGCACCCTAAAAACCCAGCTCCAGGGATTCCTTGATGCCCTCAGTCCAGCAGGAAGTAGCCAGAAGCCCAATATACCCGTTACCTCTGGTACCTGTAAATATTTCTGCTACCCCTTCCTCAGGTTACTATGATCCTAAAGCAGGATGTCAGGAGTCAGGTACCATGCTATGTCTCCAATCCAAGACAGAAAAGGCAATTTCAGGTCTTTGATAACCCCTTCTGGGAATCAATCCCTCCATGGCATATTCCTCTCTTGGGCTACTAACAACAATTTTTGCCTTTTATTAATTGTCTTGCATTTTAGATAACTATTGTAATGGAAAAAGGAGGACCTTTGCCAACCACTGTCAAGCAGAAGCTTCTTGGACAGTACTCAGCCGAGCAACAAAACAGGGACCCCTGACTATTTCGCCACTTTATAGCAGGAAGTAGCTCCAGAAGAAATGACCTCTGCCCACACCCCTTTGGCCTGGTACCCCCTATTTTTATTAAACAACAGAGTGGGGAATGTTGTATTATGCTCACCTTTGGTCCTCAGCTCCACCCAGACCTGAGCTCCTCCCATCTCTGGAGTTCCTGCCATACACCTGGCCCCTCCCTCCCTCTGCCCAGATCCACCTGGGCTCCCATCTACCTCACTTCCGGACCCCCCTGCTACCTGGATGGTGATGGAGGCCATGTGTTCCCTCTTGGGGGAAATATGGCTCCTCTAATAAAACTTATAATAATCTTTCTCTTGTGCCAGCCTGCCTGAGTGCTCACAGGAGTTTAAATTTGGGGCCAAATTAGATCTGATGGGGGCTCAGCAGCCCTCCAATGCCCAGGTGGCCTTAATGTAAAGAAATTTAGTGTCCTTCCCATGGTATAGTGACTAAGAGCCAAGCACTTGCCACAGAGCGTCCCCTGTGGTGCTATTTGGCTCCTAATGGGGGAGGGGCTTTCTCTAAGGGTAGGCCCTAGTGGCACTTGGCCAAGATTTAGGTCAGAGGGCAGGGGTGGGGCTTGGTTAGCCCATGAAGGCCCAGGTGGCCTTACATACAGAAATATAGAAATCAGAAACCCAGAATTTCCATACTGGTTACTAACCTGTGTAAGGCTTAATTAGTGGTATTGGATGAATAGCAGGTAGAGCGCTCGGTCAGGAGAAAGTTACCTTGGTGGTCCTCTGGTGACCAGAGTGTAGGATCTCAGGTCCCAGGGCAGCTAGTTGAACCCCCTTCCTAAGTGGAGGGGGGGTGGAAATCCACCAGGGAGCCTATCCCCATATGGGCCATCACTAATGAAGGGTCCCACACATCTATCCCAGGGGATCATACAGAGGCAGGCTGGCACAGGAGAAAGGTTATTATAAGGTTTATTAGAGGAGCCATATTTCCCCCAAGAGGGAGCACATGGCCTCCATCACCATCCAGGTAGCAGGGGGGGGTCTGAGGGTCGGAAGTGGGGTAGATGGGAGCCCATGTGGATCTGGGTGGATAGAGGGAGGGGGCAGCTGTATGGCAGGAACTCCGAGGAAGGGAGGGTCTCAGGTTTGGGTGGAGCTGAGGACCAAAAGTGCTCGTAATACTAACAGGACTGATCTGGAAACAATCACATAGAACAGCCAAACCTTTCTGATTGTAACTGCAATACAGAAGATATATACCATTACAACAAGGAATCACACAATTGAAAAGATTCATCAGAACCTTCACCAAATCAATCAGAGGGGAATGGAGTTGAACACACACACACACACACACACACACACACACACCATACCACACAACATCACACCACACACACACACACACACACACACACACACACACACACACACACACACACACACACACACACACACACACACACACACACACACACACACCCATACCACACAACATCACACCACTGGGGCCCTCAAGCAAATATTTGGAGCTAGACGGAGTTCAAAAGCCTGATGAACCCAAAATCAAACTCACATAATCAGCTGGACAAGAAAGTTTTGAGTGTCACAGAGAAATGTTTGGAATCACAGTATACAGAACTTAGCTCCCACACATCACATGGCCAGCCAGAGAGAATCAGCCAGTACAACAATCACAAAGTTAAACTCAGAGTTCAGAGACTGGATCAATACATTCACATACACAAAATTCTCTGTGTCTGTCTTCTCTTTTTTCTCCTCTCTGTCTCTCACACACACAGACACAGACACAGACAGACACATACACACAAAAGCATCAGCTACACTGGAAATTCAGAAAACACTGACAGCCAGAGTAAGCCAGAAGACCACTTCCAGAATTGGCACTTGGTCTACAGGCCTCCTAGAATCAGCAAGAGTCACAGATACTGGAGCCATTTAACCTTTCACAGGAGTCACCATCTGGCCAGCCCAAGTCTCCAAACAGAACTCCTGAGAGGCTGAATACTGGTGGCTCTCACCTGCAATCCAAGTTATTCAGAAGGATGAAATCAGAGAATCATGGTTCAAAGGGATCCTGGGCAGGAGAGTCTGTGAGACAGTTTTCTCTAATTAACGACCAAAAACTTAGAAGTGGAGCTGTGGCTCAAATGTGTTTTTCTTTGTTTATATTTCAGTACTGGGGATTGAACCCAGAATCTTTTTTTTTTGGGGGGGGGGGTCCGGTTGTGGGGCCTGAACTCTGGGCCTGGGCGCTGTCCCTCAGCTCTTCAGCTCAAGGCTAGCACTCTACCACTTGAGCCACAGCGCCACTTCCGGCTTTTTTCTTTTTGCTTCTGTGGTGCTGAGGAATCGAACCTAGGGCCTCATGCATGCAAGGCAAGCACTCTACCACTGAGCCACCTTCCCAGCCTCTGAACCCAGAATCTTGAACTTCTCTACCATGCAATCATGCTCTTAGTCTTTTTCTTTTTTCTTTTAATTGAGACAAGTTCTTACTAACTTTGCCAGCTGGTCTTGATATTACAATTTTCCTGCTTCTGCATCCTTGGTAGTTGGGATTTCAAATGGGAACCACCAAGCCTACCTTCTATTTTCATGCTTTGCGGGGGGGGGGGGGGAGCCTACCTTCTATGTTTTGTTTGTGCCAGTACTAGTGCTTGAATTTAGGCCTCTAACTCTCAAGAGTGGGACTTCTATTACTTGACCATATTTCCACTTTTGCCTTTTGGCTTGGTCACTGGAAATAAGAGTCTCAGAGTATTTTCTGCTCAGGGTGGTTTAGAATTGTGATACTCAGAACTCAAGTCTCTTGAGTAGCTAGAACCAGCTTCATGCTTGAGGACTTTTATACATTTTTTTTGGTGCTGGTTTTGGGGCTTGAACTCAGGGATTGAGTGCTGTCCCTGGACTTTTCTGCCAAGGCTAGTGCTCTACCCTTTGAGCCACAGTTCCATCTTAGTCTTTTTGCTAGTTTATTGGAGTTAAGGGTCTCATGGATTTTTCTGCCTGAGCTGGCTTCAAACTAGCTTAGTCTTCTGTGTAGCTAGGATTACAGTCCTTAGTCACTACTGCCTGGATTATAAGAACTGTTTAAGAGTCCTTTTCATCTCACTATTCCATTTGCAACTGCATCTTTCTTTTTTTGTTTTTTTTTTTGTGTTGGTCATGGGGCCTGAACTCTGGGCCTGAGCACTTCCCTCAGCTCTTCAGCTCAAGGCTAGCGCTCTACCACTTGAGCCAAAGCGCCACTTCCAGCTTTTTCTGCTTACGTGGTGCTGAGGAATCGAACCCAGGGCCTCATGCATGCAAGGCAAGCACTCTACCACTGAGCCATCTTCCCAGCCCCTCTTTTTTTTGGCATACTGGTTTTTGAACTCAGGGTATTGCATATATGAGGATGTGACTCAGGCCTCCAGTCATCACCTGCATCACTGTAATATCCAGTTCATTCCAGTTAATTTTTCTGAGCAATTAAAAAATTTATATCCAGTATCTGCTGTGGTTGTTCTAAGTGACTATTTGCATCCGGGAACAGATGTAAGGCCAGACACTCCATGTGACTGGAAGAGTTGGAATTTGGTATTTGACTCCCAGGGAAGCAACCAGCACTTCTCTCTTAGCCACCAACCCCTGCTCTAGGGATCTAGAATTCAATCAGCTGCAATTGCCTAGGCTGAAGGGTGGGTACTGGGTAAGGAAGGGGATACTGAGTTGTGGTAACCTTTAAAGGCACTGCATTTTTCCATGAGCTCCAATCCCTCCATGGGTTTTGATCTTTTTTTGTTGCTGGTCCTGGGACTTGAATTCAGGGCTTGGGCACTGTCTTCTTTTGTTCAAGGCTGGCACTCTACCACTTGAGCCACAGTGCCACTTCTACCTTTTCCCTGAGTAGTGTATTGGAGATAAAGTCTCACATACTTTCCTGGCCTGACTGGCTTCAAACACCAATACACAGACCTCAGCCCCCTGAATAGCTAAGATTACAGGCATCAGCTAATGGCACATGGTGGATTTTGCCTTTTTAAAATGTTACTGGTGCATGAATTCAGGGCCTTGGGCTTGCCAGGCTAGTAGGAGCCTATTACTTGAATGACCACTTAGACCATTTTTGCTTTATTTTTCAGATAAGATCTCACACATTTGCCCAGGCAGGCTGCTGAGACTTCCTACCTCATCCTCTGGAGTAGCTAGTATTATAGGTATTTATTGACATAAGGACAGTCATACTTTTCTTTTTTCTTTTGGTTAAGCTTGGTTTATTAACCTTTTATTCACCTGGGCTTTCCTAACACCTGCATCCTCCTGATGTCTGCTTCTCAAGTAGCTGGGGTTACAAGCATGAACCCCTATCGAACTCCAGAGTGGAATTAGACATCAGAGGGGCTGGGAAGGTAGCTCAGTGTAGAGTGCTCACCTTGAGCTGAAGAGCTGAGGGACAGTGCCCAGGCTCAGAGTTCAGCCCCCATGACTGACAAAAAAATACACATTAGAAGGGATGTTTACCTCAGTAGGAGTGTGTGATTAGTATGCAGAAGACTAGATTCCATCTCCAGCACCAAGAATATCAGGTAGCCTTTTAGAAGTTACATTTAGTGACAGAAAAGAACAAAAAGTGAGCTGGGTACTGGCACTCACACTTGTAATCCTAGCTACTTAGGAGGCTGAGGTCTGAGTTTGTGGATTGAAGCTAGTATAGGCTGAAAAGTCTGTAGGCTCTTGTCTCCAATTAACTACCTAAAAACCAGAAGCAGAGCTGTGGCTCAAGTGGTAGAGTTCTTGAGAAAGAGATCTAATGGATATGCCCAGGCCCTTAGGCCCTATTATGAGTGCGTGGGCACACACACACACACACACACACACACACACACACGAATAGTAAAATTTCTTGAACACAGAGCAATACACATGTGAAACAGAAAAAAAATAAGAAAATTATCATGTACCTACATTAAAATTATCTGGGAAGAGCTGGGCATCTGTGGCTTATAGGTGTAATCTTAACTACTCCAGGTGTTGCATTCTAAGGATCCCTTTTTGAAACCAGAACAGGCAGTAAAGTCTATGAAACACTTAAATTCAAATGAGAAGCAAAATTCAAGAAGCTCAGCTGTGGCTTAAGTAGTAGAGTGCCAGCCTTGATTAAAAAACCTAAGGACAGAACCCATATCCAGAGTTAATGTTCCGGTATCTGTCGAGGAGAGGTGTGTGGCTCATACCTATAATCCAAGTGCCTTAGAAGGAAGAGATTAGGAGTCTCAATGCTAAAGGCCATCCAGATGAAAAGTTAGCAAGGTGTACATCTTGACAAATAAGCCTGTCATTCCAGATGTGTGCGAAGCTCAGCTGTATATGGTACTGGTGTAGGCCACCCACATACACATACACACACACAAGCACACACATGCATACATGTATGTGCACTTGCAGAATGAGATACTATCAAAGAAATATTTTGAAGTTAACAATCATCTGGAAGGCTAGGATGGAGCTTCATGGTGGAGTGCTCATCTATCATGTATTAAGCCCTGAATTCAATCCGCAATTCCTAAATAATAAAAAAAAAAACCTAAAACTTACCCGGGAAGATTAATGACACTTAAACTTGGGAAAGTTGTTCATAAATTTCTCAGTTTTAGAGTAATATCATTTTCATTGATTAGGGTGACAAACAGCTATGTTTTGTAACTCACATTTCTTGGCAAAGCCTGGGTGAAATTGGCTCATAAATACTTAACCTCAGGCTGGGAAGGTGGCTCAGTGGTAGAGCATTTGCCTTGCATGCATGAGGCCCTGGGTTCAATTCCTCAGCACCACATAAACAAAAAAGAAAAATCCAGAAGTGGTTCTGTGACTCAAGTAGTAGAGCGCTAGCCTTGAGCTGAAGAGCTGAGGGACAGCGCCCAGGCCCAGAGTTCAGGCCCCACAACCGGACCCCCTTCCCCCCCCCCCAAAAAAAAAAATACTTACCCTAGCTTCCCTTTACTCTTGCTTGGATTTGCCAGACTCATATCTACATCAGGATGTTTGTCTGGCATAGTCTTTGCCTGGATAACATAAGGCACACACCTTCTGGGGAGCATATAACCCTGCTGCTTGTTCCATCCTCAGTGAGTTGCTTCTAACAAGCTTCTTTCTCTCTTCCCCACAAGACTTTCATTTGCTTCAGTGTTCATCTCTATCTACAATGGCATTTAAAAATTGTTATTGTAAGCACATTTTTTCCCTTTTTTATGGTCAAGGTGAAGTATAGAGGGGTTTAGTTACATAAGCAAGGTAATGAGTACATTTCTTTTTTTTTCTTTTCTTTTTTTTGGGTCCGGTTGTGGGGCCTGTCTGGGCGCTGTCCCTCAGCTCTTCAGCTCAAGGCTAGCGCTCTACCACTTGAGCCACAGAGCCACTTCCGGTTTTTTTCTTTTTGCTTATGTGGTGCTGAGGAATCGAACCCAGGGCCTCAGGCATGCAAGGCAAGTGCTCTACCACTGAGCCACCTTCCCAGCCCCATGAGTACATTTCTTGTCAACCTTGTTGCCCCTTCCCTCAATTTTCTCCTACTTTCCCACTTCCAACCCTCCCCAAGTTGTACAGATCATTTCTAACATATTGTCTTTTGTATATCACTGTTGCATTGGTTCCCCCTTTGTCTCACCGTTCAGTTCCCCTTCCCTTCCTTTCCCTAATTCAAGTAAATGTATATACAATACCAGGGTCCCAAATCAAATACAGTAACAACAGAGGATACACCATGGGGGAAGAACATACAAAAGAAACAAAAAAATTACATAGTGTATTAAAAACAGCAGCAACAACAAAAACCTCTTGTGTCCATGTCTTAGAGTTCATTTTCCTTAGCATCATCTTATAAGGTCATATGTATGTATCTATTGAGCTGTTCTGCTCATCTGCTAAGATTACCCTAGATGTATACTTATTGCAAATAAGGGAAGCCTTGGGACTTAACATTTCTTTGGGTCTGGCTTATTTCTCTTAATATGATTTTTTCCCAAATCTTTCCATTTGCAATGGCATTTTCCCCCCCTTTGGTTGTGGGGCCTCAACATTTCAGCTCAAGGCTAATACTCTAACACTTGAGCCACAGTGCCACTTCCAGCTTCTTCTGTTCATGTGGTGCTGAGGAATCAAACCCAGAGCCTCACCTTCCCAGCTCAGCAATAGAATTTTTTTTATCTCTGCCAGTCAGAGGCCAGTTAGTTTTCCCTGCAAAAAGCCAGGGAGTAAATAGCTCAGAATTTGCTGACCATGGATTACGTGGCAACTCCTCAGCTCCAGAGTCGTGAAGAACAACCTTGATTAAGTTCCACAAAGCATTAGACAGGGACATGTGGCTTTCCTAAAATTATTTCTTTTTGTTCCTCCTCCTCCTCCTCCTCCTCTTCCTCCTTCTCCTCCTCTTCTTCCTCCTCCTCTTTCTTTCTCCCTCCCTCCCTCCCTCCCTCCCTCCTCCTCTCCCTTTCCCTCTCCCTTTCCCTCTCCCTCCCTCCCTCCCTCCCTCCCTCCCTCCCTCCCTCCCTCCCTCCCTCTCTCCCTCCCTCTCTCTCTCCCTCTCTCTCTCCCTCTCTCTCTCCCTCTCTCTCTCTCTCTCTCTCTCTCTCTCTCTCTCTCTCTCTCTCTCTCTCTCTCTCTCTCCCTCTCTCTCTCCTCTCTCTCTCTCTCTCTCTCTCTCTCTCTCTCTCTCTCTCTCTCTCTCTCTCTCTCTCTCTCTCTCTCTCTTGTCCTGTGGCTTGAAATATGTGTCTGGGTGCTGTCCCTGACCTTCCTTTGCTCAAAGAGAGCACCCTATTGCTTGAGCTACAGTATTATTTCTGGCTTTTTTGAGTACTTTATTGGAGATAAGAGTCTCATGAGTTTCCTGCGTGGTGTGGTTTTGAACCATGATCCTCAGATCTCAGCCTCCTGATTAGCTAGGATTACAGGCGTGAGCCACCGGTGCCAGCACTATGACACTCTTATCTCCAATAAACTACTCAGAAAAAGCCAGAAGTGGCGCTGTGGTTCAAGTGGTAGAGCGCTTTCTTTGAGCAAAAGAAGCTCAGGGACAGCACCCAGGTCCAAAGTTCAAGCCTCAGGACCGGCAAAAAAAAACAAAAACAAAAACAACAAACAACAACAACAAAAAAACCCCCAAAGAGTCTCGCAGACTTTTCTGAGGGTTGGCTTTGAATCATGATCCTCAGATCTCAGCCTCCTGAGTAGCTAGGATTATAGGCATGAGCCACCAGTACTGGACTTTTTCCTATATTTTCATGTATCACAAAAATGCTATTCTTTTGGTTACTTTCAAACATACAGGAGTAATGTTATAAGCAAGGTTCATACAAAAATAGCTACCAGTCTAAATTTAGCCTGTGAGGGAACCATTATCTCCTGAATTTTTTGAGTTTGATTGTTTGATTTTATTTTATTTTTTAGGTTTTTTTCCCCTTTGTCCTGTTACTGTGCTTGAACTCAGGGAATGGGTATTGTCCCTTAGCTTTTTTTGTTTTTCTCAACTTTGCCACTCTACCACTGGAGCAACAACTTCACTACTTAATTATTTTGGTGGCTAATTGAATATGAGAGTGTCACAGACTTTCCTGCTTGGGCTTGGAGTTGCCATCCTCAGGTGTGAGTCTCCTGTGTAGCTAGGATTATAGGTGTGCATTCATTCCTAGCTTCTAGCTTGTCTGCTTCAATTAATGTTCTTATGTCCACCATCTGGAACATTCACTGCTCAGTCTCCAACCTGCTACTCTGAAGTCTCCTGATTGTTATACCAATTCACTAAGGAGGAGAGAAGTGAGTGAATGCAGCTGTACTGTGGGCCTCTGTTTACTCCTGATGATCCTAAGACAGGTTCCTCCAAGACATGCTTAACAAAGATTAGATGACTGGGAACAGCGTTTTCAAAAATCCTTTTTGTTCTTTCTTTTTGTCTGAGGGAAATCCTAAGTGGCCACTTGGGCCAGATAGCAGAGTAGGGACTGGACTGGGTGAGGACCCTTGAAGACTTTCCTTCCCTCTCCATTTCCCATGGCTGTTTTGAGTTGGGATTGGGAGTAAGGTTACAACTCTATAGAAGGGGTTCTGGCAAATGGCTTGTTTCCCTCAACGTATAGGCCCATACTCACAGGCACAGAGTGGGTTAAGGCAGTCCATGTCCATTGTTCAGGTATGTGGCTTTGGCCCTTAGCTCATTTGGTAAACAGGAAGTCCAGACTGATGGTCCTGAGAAGGATGTCCAGGGTGCCAAATCACAGGGCCTACAATGAGGAAGAAAAGACAGGACTGTCAGGGACTTAGTACCCAGGATCCCCCTTAATAGGCTCTTGAAATCAACACTTCTTCTCCCCACTCCCCAAGATTGTCCTATCCACTCCTAACTCTCCTCCATACTCCCTCTCCTTCTTTTTAAAAGTTTATTGATCAATACTGGGGTTTGGGCTCAGGGCCTTTCCAGCAGGTTCTTTACCAACTGAGCCATGTGTTAATCCCTTTTTCCTTTTCGTGGTTTTTCAGGTAAGGTCTAAAACATTTTGTCTATACTAGCATCAGATGAATATTTTTTCTAGCTAAACCTCCCATATAGACAGGATTACAGGCATGAATCACCATACTAACTTGTTCATTGAAATACAATCTCAGTTACTTTTGATAGGGGAAACAGGGTACCTGGTCCACACTGGAACCACAATTCTCTTAACTCCACCTTCCAAATAGTTGAGATTATAACTGTGAACTACTTAAATGTTTCACCCTGTATTTTCTTAAAGCCAAAAGCATCTTCTCAAGCTCTTCATTGTCTCCTGTCTCCAAGTAAGTTTTGGAGTTCATTTGGTAGCAGGAGTGGAGAATGAATGGCAGAGAGCCAGTCATCATACCCTGGAAGGAGCTGCCACAGAGGGCCCCAGTCACCATTAGGAGCAGTTTGCCATTCCTCCCCCCTCCCCCCTCCTTTCAGGGCTGCAGACATCAAGCACCACAGAGTGGTCGGCCTCACATCAGCAGCACCTGTGGGCCTGTGGCAGGGAACAAGAATGTTATTGCAATGAAGGTTTGGGGAACATTAAAATGATTCAATGTAAGGACTGGATATGGTTTCATCAACAGAAATGACAACAAGGAATATGTATTTGTACATCAGACTGCTATAAAGAAGAATAACCCCAGGAAGTCCACTCATAGTATAGGAGATGGAGAGACTAGAGTTTGATGTTGAAAGAGAAAAGGATGTGGGGGCAGCAAATGGTATAGGTCCTGGTGGTGTTCCAGTTCAAGGCAGTAAATATGTAGCAAAACATAACCAAGATAGACGCTATCCATTTCATAGGAGTCCTCTATACAACTGCCAGCAGAATTACCAGAAAAGAGTGAGGGATTGGAGAGTACTCTTGAAGGCCAGGCCCAACAATGCCGGCCCTATCACAGATGAAGGTTCCCACCTTACTACATGAGGAGACCCTATGGACATTGACCACTGTATTGCAACCCACCTGTGCAGGAAGAAGTGATGAAAGGTGTCCACAACCAGGGTGCAGGAGAACAAGGTAGACCAGTGAGATAAAACGTGTATCAGGATTATAGACCACGATTTTGTAGAGACCCTTCTTGCCAAAGACAGCCTAGAGAGGATGGTAATGAAGAGGATAAGGAAAAGCAAGGAGATGAGACCCAAGGTCAGCAACCTCCTTAACGTTGGTACCCCCGCAACTTTATTTTTATTTATTTATTTTTTTTGGGGGGGGGGTCCAATTGTGGGGCCTGAACTCTGGGCCTGGGTGCTGTCCCTCAGCTCTTCAGCTCAAGGCTATCGCTCTACCACTTGAGCCACAGCGCCACTTCCGGCTTTTTCTGCTTATGTGGTGCAGAGTAATCGAATGCAGGACCTCATGCATGCAAGGCAAGCACTCTACCACTGAGCCATCTTCCCAGCCCAAAGTAACACACAGCATTCCTTTTTTTTTTTTTTTTGGTTGGTCATGGGGCTTGAACTCTGGGCTTAGGCGCTGTCCCTCAGCTCTTCAGCTCAAGGTGAATGCCCTACCGCTGCAGCTACAGCGCCACTTCCGGTTTTCTGGTTGTTCATTGGAGACAAGAGTCTCACAGTCTCTCCTGCCCAGGCTTGCTTTGAACCATGATCCTCAGATCTCAGCCTCCTGAGTAGCGAGGCTTACAGGGGTGAGTCATCAGCGCCCGGCTCCCCCGCAACTTTAATTACCAATGTGGACACCCAGAGAACTCTAAACTACAAGATGGCAAAGAGACAAAAGCAGCTGATCCACCAGCTGAGAATTCACCCACTCCTGAGGCTGAGCAGGGCAAGGCTGAGTAAATGCTGGCTTACCATCATCCAGTTTAGTTATCCAACAAGAAGAAATGAATATGAAATTCCAGCAATAAGAAATGAACAAAAGAATGGAGCTGAAGATCTCAAGTGCTTGCTTTTTGCCCGTTGACCAGATAACTAGAACTATCTGAATTATCTATGCAGCACGGGGTTTTATTATCTAAAGACATCTCTTTTTTTGGTAATGGCATACATGTTTGTTTTTTTTTTTTGGCTGGATGTGAGGCCTGAACTGTGAGCCACTTCCAGCTTTTTCTGCTTATGTGGTGCTGAGGAATCGAACCCAGGGCCTCATGCACTCAAGGCAAGCACTCTGCCACTGAGCCACCTTCCCAGCCCGGCATGTTTGTTTTTTTAAAGCCTTTTTTTTTTTCTCTCAATACACCTTTAAAAGTTTTTAAATTGTTTCATATCTGGTCAAGTTGCTATTTTTAAGAACTTTCTTTTAAATTTGTAATAAAAGTTTACAACTTGATTTTTTTTTGAAAAAAAAAAAGTCAACAAACTGCAAGCACCCATTACATTAATAAAGGTCTTAAATAAAATTAAAGAAAAAGAAGTACTTTTGGCAATGTACACTTTTTGAACTGCTCCTCTCCTCTCAACAATTTTCCCTCTTTCTATGTATTTGTATACCTGCATCTATGTATTTATATCTTCCCTTTTTGTATCTCTATCCCCTTTTGCAGTGTCTTGGATGGGACCCAAGTGGTCATTCATGCTAGGAAAGCATGCTGCCACTGTGATCCATCCCTGGTCCCCCCTGCCCCTTTCAATGTACCCTGTCTTCCTAGACTCTGCTGATAATTGGTCTGCTTTGTCTCTTGTTAAGGCAATTTCTTTCCTTCTTCCAAGACCATGCATCTTTATTCCTGGATTCACCTTTCTTCTAACCACCACAACCCCATCATGAGATGGCATCTGAGAACCAGCAGTCTCTCTGAATGTTTTCTGTTTACCCTGGCCCTAGCCCATGGGATGCTCACCTGATTATTAGGCTAGGTAAAAGGGGGCTCCACCAAATCAGGTACCAGACAATGGTAGAGACAGATGAAGCCTGTGGCTTAGGTGGAGCCTGGAGGACAAGAAGGGACAGGATGCAACCTAAATGTGGGTACAAGGCTGGTCCAATGAGGTCAGATTGGGGAGTAAGGTGGAAGATACTGACAAATAGCCCCAAATATACTCTGATTGAACAGTATACCATTCACAAGAACAATAACCACAGGGAGCAGAATCAAGGATACAGTGAGTAGAACACAGTTTGTAATGAGCAGTGTTCTGTGGATATGTGGTGAGAGAAAGGCAGGTCAAGGGTAAGGACTCATGTACTACCCCTCCTGGGCAGGATCAGTTCGTTTTGTGTTTATGTGATGGTACTGGGGCTTGAACTCAGGGCCTGTGTTGTTCTTATTACACTTCTGGTGTGTGTGTGTGTGCGTGCGTGCGTGCGTGCGTGCGTGCGTGCGTGCGTGCGTGTGTGTGTGTGTGTGTGTGTGTGTGTGTGTGTGTGTTCAATTGGAGGTAAGTCTCTTGGACATTCCTGCCTGGACTGGCTTTGAACCATGATTCTCAGATCTTAACCCCCTGAGTAGCTAAGATTGTAAGTATAAACCACTATCACTGTTCCCTATTACCATACCTTTAACTTTATCTGAAATCTTTACTTTCTCCTCAAATTTTGGCTTCACCTTGATTGCTGTCCCTCTGTGCCTCCATTGTATAAATGAGTTTCCAGCCTCCACCCTCTGACAAGATCTTTTCCTTCTATCTGTTTATTGCCACTGTTTGAATTCTTTTCTTTTCTCTCTGTCCAACTCTGCCTCCCCACTGGACCAGGACTTTTTTTAAATCCCTAGTCTCCATTTAACTAGCTCTAACTTCCTCCTGTCAAAATTATTGCCTACTTCTCATCTGAGTCTCATCCTTCTTACAAATCTGTACATTAGCCTTCACCTTTTTCTTTCCCTCCACTCCTTTGTTTTATTTGCTGCTGAAGAGTAAATCTCAACCTGAGCACATGCATTATAAGTGTTCTATATTGAGCTACATATTTCTAATCCTTGGGATTTTGTTTGTTTATACACATACACACACAGACACTTCTGTGTGTGTGTGTGTGTGTGTGTGCGCGCGCGTGCGCGCGCGCGTGCACTCGCGCACTGGTAGTGGGGTTTGAACTCAGAGTCTGAATGCTGTCTCTAAGTTTTTTTTTCCACTCACCTCTGGATTTCTATGATATGAGCCAGAGCTCCACATTCAGCTTTATTTTTGGGGGGGGGGGGCGGGGGGAGGTCACTGGAAATAAGTCTTGTGGACTTTCCAGCCTGGCTGGCTTTGATTTGTGATTCTCAGATCTCAGCCTCATAGTTATGATTACAGCTATGAGCTATGAGCCACTTTTCCAGTAGGAAACCAAATATATTTATTAAAAATGATGCAATACAATAATGCAATTCAGTGGTGGGGTTTGAACTCTAGGCCTGGGCACTGTCCCTGAGCTCTTCAGCTCAAGGGGACCGCTCTACCAATTGAGCCACAGCGCCACTTCTGGTTTTCTGGTGATTAATTGGAGATAAGAGTCTCATGGACTTTCGTGCCTGGGCTGGCTTTGAATCCTGATCCTCAGATCTCAGCCTCCTGAGTAGCTAAGATTACAGGCGTGAGCCACTGGCTCCGGGAAAAATGCAGCTCTTAAGTAGATTGAAATTTTTACTTGTTTGTATTGAGATATTTTAAACAAAACACTAAATGTATATTAAGGAGAATTTGATTTCACTGAAGAAAATTATTCTGCTAAAATGTGAAATTGCAAAGCACTTATATAATATTACTGTATATCTTCTATGGACATTTTTTCTGTCATTTTTTAATTGTCAAAAGGATATCATCGTGTATCTTTCTTTTCCTCATTCTCCTTTTTTGAACCAATTTTTTTTGGTTGGTCATGGGGCTTGAACTCTAGGCCAGGGTGCTGTCCCTGAGCTCTTCAGCTCAAGGTTAGCGCTCTACCACTTGAGCTACAGTGCCACTTCTGGCCTTTTCTGTTTATGTGGTGCTGAGGAATCAAACCAAGGCATGCAAGGCAAGCACTCTACTGCTGAGCCACCTTCCCAGCCCCTGAACCAATTTTAAAGTATTACATTATTCTATTTTCACATATACAAAATATTTCTGTCATGATTTTCCCTCCCCTAGCTGATATCATTAGTCCTTCAGTTTTTGAGATAGGCTCTTGCTGTAGAGACAAGCCTGGCCTCAAACTTAACCTTCTGTGTCAGCCTCCTAAGTGTTGTGGTTTCAGAAATGTGCTACCACATCCATTTCCTCTTGTTTCTTCATTCTAACTGAGCTTCTATCCTCTAACTATCCACTTGTGCATCTTCCTTCTGTCTGGCCATCAATCTGTGTCTCTTTCCTCCAACTAACTAACTGTGTTCCTTGCTGAGACTCTCTGAACTGCCATCCATGCCTCCCTCTTCTGTTGGACCACCAATTTTTGCCTTCTCTATCCATCAGAGAACTGTATTCTCCTGTGTGTCCATTCCTGCTTCCTCCTTTCATCCAGTCCCTTCAAACATCCAAACATCTACCTCCTCCACCTTGCTTCCTGGGTCTCCTTGCCCCCAAACTGGGATCAGCACCAAAGGAGAGTTAGGGCCATGACAAGCAGCACAGTGAGGTGCCTGCAAATGATGAGCAGGTCCTGTTCAATGTATGTGTGGATTATCAAATCCTGCATATAGCCTGGCACACAGGAAAAGAGATATAGCATTCAGGATGTGACAGAAGCACAAGGACTGACTGCCCTAAAAGATATACTCAGTGTCAGAAATCTACACAAATGATGGATATGCACTGACACCCCCAAACGCACCCTTAGTGTGTCAGAAATCTACACAGGAGACTCTCATACACCCTCCCCTTGGAAACTGAGGAGTCCAAAGTCTGGGAGGGCAGCAGCTCAGAGGCTCTTCTTCCAGCCCCAAGCCCAGGCCCTAGCTGTACTAATTGGAGAAAATGAGGTATTCATAAGTGACCATGAGTCTCTATATGAAGAACATGGTCACTTGGACACAATGAGCATGGCCTATATATAGGTGGGACTAAGATGTACATGTCATGGAACTGTCATGCTGAGTGCTCTAGATTTGACCCAGGCCCTCTAACCCAGCTCTAACCTCCAGATTCCCGTTCTCCTAGACTGGTATTCAGCTGATACACACTGTGGTGTTGTGACTAGCCAAGATTCCCTTCTCTGCCCTCCTTTACTCATTCTGCCCACAACACCATGCTGCTCCTCTGTGTCCCATCACCCCTGTACTGCTTTATCCATTCTTCCCCTCTGTAAAGATATTCTTTACCTACCATGTGATCTTCTCTGTTCCCCAGCCCTATCCATTCCAATCCCCTCACCAGCTGACTCTTATCTCTGCCATTTTCACAGCTACTGAAGATTAAAATAGTAGGCAAACTCACTCAGACAACATGACTGCTCTTCTCTTAAAGGCTCCTAATTATCTGAAACTCCTCCCTTGTCTCAGTCTAGCCTCAGGCTAGACTGTTCCAAGGCTGCTTTGGGAACCATCACACACAATGAGTGCCCCTCCTCGCCCATCACATAGGCCCCCCCCCTGCCCACTCACTGGCCGAGTTCCATGTAGATGGGCTAATGCCATAATAGGCACTGTGACATCTGTGCAGAAACAAAAATAGTCTATCGGGTTAGAGTATGGCAGGATCAGAGGACATCCTTCTCCCCTCCTCTCAGTCACCCTACCTATCAGACACATGTCAGCCCCAGCGGTCCACCATGTGACTCCACCATGAGTAATGCAGTGGAGCCAAGACCAGAGAGTCTGTTTTGTGGGAGTTCTTGCATTCCTGCATCCCTACTGTGAGTCAGGTGTGAACATCTGGCCTCACAGATCTCCTGGGATAGGAAGACTAAAGTGTCTTTTGTTTTCATCACTGTCTTCTTAGGACTCATAATACAGCTTAGCTCTGTGTGTGTGTGTGTGTGTGTGTGTGTGTGTGTGTGCATACACACACACATGTACGTGCCCACACGCGCGCGTGCTTACTGGAATTGGGGCTTGAACTGAGGGCCTGGGTGATGTTCCTTAGCTAATGATATACCACTTGAGCCACATCTCAGCTTATGGCTTCTTTTTTTGGGGGGGGGTGTCCGGTCGTGGGGCCTGAACTCTGGGCCTGGGCGCTGTCTCTCAGCTCTTCAGCTCAAGGCTAGCATTCTACCACTTGAGCCACAGTGCCACTTCTGGCTTTTTTCTTTTTGCTTATATGGTGCTGAGGAATCGAACCCAGGGCCTCATGCATGCAAGGCAAGCGCTCTACCACTGAGCCACCTTCCCAGCCCCAACTTATGGCTTCTTGATGGTTAATTGGAGATAAGAATCTCAGGACTTTCCTGCCTGGGCTTACTTTGAGCTGGGATCCCTAGACCTTTAAAGTCATGATGGCCTGGCTCCAGTGGCTCATTCCTGCAATCAGTACCCTGTACTAGAGTTTAAGCCTTAGTACTGGCAAAAGAATAGACATTCTTAGTCTCTAGGTATTTTCAGTATCAAATCAATCATTTAACATGATACACATGAACAATAAAAATTAAACTTTTAGTTAATCATAAAGTAACTACACCAGAGTCAGAATGACAGAAACACAAATGCAGGCACTCCATGCAATGTCTAGGGACCAGTTTTGGTCAGACCTGAAAACATAGAGCTATGTGTCAAAGCAATCAGAAGAGTTTGGGGTGAAGTTCACACCTGTAGTTCCAGAACTGTCTAACCCCAGCCCTTGGGAGACAAAGTTGTGAGGGTCAGAAGGAGTGTGATTCCCAGGGCAGCACTGGCTACATAGTGGATCCACATTTTAAAAAAGGAGGACCTGGGCATGTGGCTTAGTGGTAGAGTTCTTGCCTAGCATGCAAGAGGCCCAGTACAGTAAAAAAATATAAGTAGGTCAAACCGCTGAGGGGTAGTGAGTTGTGCACATTTGGAAAAGCACTTGGACACTTGGAGTCTCAATGAACAAACAACTAAACAGATTCCATCAATCTGTTCCATCTAGAATCAATCACAGTCAGAACAACAGCCAAGCCTTCTGGATTATAGCTGCAAAACAGAAGACATGTACCATTAAAATAAGGGATCACATATATAAAACTTGAGAGGATTTGCCAGAATAGTTACCAAATAAAATAGATGAATGGAGTTGAATTCACACACACACACACACACACACACACACACACACACACACACACACACACACACACACACACACACACACACACACACACACACACACACACACACACACACACACACACACACACTACTGGAGCCATCAAGCAAGCATTTAGAGCTAGACAGAGTGCAAAAGCCTGATGAACCCAAAATTAAACTTGCAGAATTAGCTGGATGAGGAAAGTTTGAGTGACCAAGAGTCATAGACATCTGGTTGGAATGACAGTATACAGGACTCAGCTGTTATACACCATATGGCCAGCCAGAGAGAATCAGCCAGTACAACAGTCAGAGTCAAACCCAGAGCTCACAGTTACTAGATCAGTACATTCACACACAGACACAGACACACAGACACGCAACACAGTCAGACAGACAGACAGACAGACAGACAGACAGACAGACAGACACACACACACACACACACACACACACACACACACACACACACACACACCAGTTACCTCTGGTTATTTGGAACACACTGCCAGCTAGAATATTCCGGAAGATGAGAGCTGAGAATCATGGTTCAAAGAGAATCCTGGCAGGAAGGTTTATAAGACTCTTTTCCCAATTAAGCACCCAGAACTCGAAAGTGGATCTGTGGATCAAGTGGTAGAGCGCTAACCTTGAGCAAAGAAGCCAGGGGATAGCAACAGATCCTGAGTTCATGCACCAGAATTAACGTATAAAAAATAACACCAGTGAATCAGGTGGACACATGTAGTTGAAAAAGAAAGGTGAAACTCACAGGTAGAGGCAAGAATCTTGAGGTCAACTTAGGGACTGGGTGTATTCACTATTGGGGCCATGTGCAGGAAAGGGCTGATGATAACCAGGGGGAGTTCAGCTATGATAATGAATAAGTAATAGCATGGCTGGAGTTG
The DNA here is from genome assembly GCF_024711535.1 of Dipodomys merriami. Taxonomy (NCBI): domain Eukaryota; kingdom Metazoa; phylum Chordata; class Mammalia; order Rodentia; family Heteromyidae; genus Dipodomys; species Dipodomys merriami. The sequence goes on from NW_027204492.1 coordinate 85,377,732, forward strand.
TTGGGAGTACATGTAAGTGGAAGGATTTCTTTCTCCCTTCCTTCCAGTCTCCCCAGCCCAGTCACAGAAATCCCATCTCACTCCACCCTCTTTCCCCTGGTGACTCCCTCCTCCCAGTGTCTTCACCCCAACATTGTGCAGATACATGACCAAGGCCACCACTACCTCCCAGAAGGCCCAAATGTCCTCTGAACCAGCTGCTCATAGGTCTGCATGCCTAGGGAGTGGCAGGAAGGAATGGAATTGTGGATTTAGGAAGTCAGGGTTGGGATAATAAGTGGGAAGGTGGTTCTGGGATCCTGGACCTGGGGAAGTGATAAAGGCTACAGGTGGGGGTTCAGCAGTTAGGGGGGGATTTGGGGGTAGAGTCTGGAATGTGCATGTGAAGTATGGAAGTGAGGATGCAGATCTTGGAGCCAGGATGTGGGTTCAGATCGCGGAGGGAAAGAAGCCTGGGATAGGGGAACTGGGGCTAGAGGCAAAGAGTAGGGAGCTGGACTTCGTGGACTTTCCATTACTTCTAGATGTCATCATCTGCCCTTGGGGCAGCTCTCTAGAAACTGGATCCCGTTCTCTGAGGTATAGTGTTTCATACCATTAAAAAGTGGGGTAAGAAACCAGAAAGTCCAAGTACACATCTCACTGGCCTACCTGTGTGGACACCTGAAATAGGGAGTTTGGGTCTGACCAGGGACATCTTGGCCACATGATGGATGGTAGGGTCTGGCATCTTGTTTTCATGATGGGGGAAGGTGAAGCCCCTGCTTCCCAAGTGATGGGTGTGCCTGAATCCTTGAAAGCAGTGGCAAGCACCTGGCTGATAGGTTACTAAACCTGTTAGTCCAGTGCCTGGGAATGGGAGTTTCCTGTGACCCTGCCCCCTGACCTGACCCTATTTAGGCCTGGACCCGTGTCTCTGTGTTTATGTCCTGTTTCCTGGCTCTTCTCTGGTCACCATGGTGTCCCAATTCAGCTCTCCATTGGAACTGAATTGGTTTGTTGGTATTTTTTGTTCTTTCCTTCCTCTCTGGCCTTCATGGCTCAGTTTTCTAACAGTGTTAAGTGTATTTCCCAACAGCTGGTCTTTGAGACAGGAGTCCACCACACAGTTGCCAGCCTTTTAATAAAGAGACTCCAAAATGTTAGCTCTCAAATGTGTCTTCTCCATTTTCTTACCTTACAACACACTCAATACTGCCAGTCACACACAAGTTCACCTGGGACTGGAAGGAGCCTTTTGTGCCAGGAAATTGCCTTGACCTGAAGAAAAAATAAAACTGCTGTTTGTGACAAGCAGATGTTAACAGATTGGTGCAAGTCACCTAGGTAAACTCCTTGGTGACAGGGAGACAGGGCTGTTAATGTTCTTGGGGTCTCACTGCAAGATGGCTCAGTGGCCCTTAAGAAAGACATCCTGTCTGGGTGGTCATGGATCATATTTGTAATCCTAGCTCCTCAAGAGACTGAGATCTAAGGATCATGGTTTGAATTCAGCCCAAGCAGGAAAGTCCATGAGATTTTTATTTATAATCGCTCGCCCCAAAACCAGAATTGTAGCTGTGTCTCAAGTGGCAGAGCAGTAGCCTTGATCAAAAAAGCTCATTGATAATGATTATGCCCTGAGTTCATACCCCAATACTAGCACAATACAAATAACGAAACATCATGCCTCACACCTGTGGCTCATGAGTGTAACGTAGGCTATTCAGGAGACTAAGATCCAGAGGATCAAGATTCAGAGCCTGCCTGGGAAGAACAGTTAAAGAAACACTGTGACTCAAATTTCCTGGGTATTCTGAGGGCCTTCTTTCTGCATATGGGCAATGGTGAGCTCTGCTTAATTTAATCCAGTGTCTCTTCCTGTTTCTCACATTGGCAAACTCTTGTGAAGTCAGTTTAAGTTTATTCTCTTATTTCCCTGTCTCTTCTTATGAACTTTCTACCACTAACCCTCTCTCCAAATTTCTCCTGGACTACAAATCTCTACTTAGCATTGTTGGAGTCAGAGTTGAGCTCAAAACCACATGCTAATGGCATGAAACATTAGCATGAGCTAATAGTTTTACTCAGAAGCTGAGACGTGAGAATCAAAGTTTGAAAGGAACACAGAGAAACCAAGAGACTCTTATCTCCAACTCACTAGCAAAAAGCTGGCTAGCTCAAGTGGTAGTATACCAGCCTTGAACAAATAGGCCAAGTGAGAACCCGATTCCTTGGGTTCAAGCCCCAATACTATCATTAAAGAAAATGTTCACTTGCCATAATCTCAATTTTTTGTGGCTAGAGGTGTGCAGGGGTGTTTTGCTTCTCCTGCTGAGCATACTATGATCCTTGTAAATATGAAGTTATTGTCTAAACTGAAGCTGTTGTCTAAAACCTCAGGTTTTCTCCTTTGAATCACTTCATTGTTCTTATGAGTCAATTATACAATCTGTATGTGCATTTTACTTCTCATGTATTAATTAACTTTACTTCATTTTGTCCCAATGCTTTTCTTTGTGTTTCAGTACTGGAGATTGAACCCAGAACCTTGAACTTGATGGCTAAGTGCTCTACCATGTCAATTGTGCTCCTAGACATTTTTTCTTTTGAGACAATTTTACATTAACTTTGCCCAGCTGACTTTGAACTAACAATCCTCCTGCCTTTGTATTGAGTAGCTGGGATTATATGTGGTCACCACCAAGCCTAGCTGTACTATATTATTTTTGTTTGTGAAAGTACTAGTGCTTAAAATCAAGGCCTGTCACTCTTAAGTCTGGAGCTGTTACCACCTGAGCCCCATTTCCACTTCTGCTTTTGGACAGGTTCACAGTAGGTAAGATTCTCAGAGAATTTTCTGCTCAGGTTTTAGAACCATGATCCTCTGAACTCAGCCTCTTGAGTACCTAGTTTGACCTTCACTCTTGGGGACTTTTTATAAGAGTTCTTTTTTTTTGAATGCTGCTCTTGGGACTTGAAATCAGGGCCTGGACACTGTCCCTGAGTTTTTCTTCTCAAGGCTAGTGCTCTACCACTTGAGCCATAGCCCCCCTTCTGGATTTTTGATAGTTTATTGGAGATGAGAATAACAGTCTTTCCTCCCTTGGCTGTATTCAAACCTGGATCCTCAGTTCTCAGCTTCCTGAATAGCTGGGATTATTGGCATGAGCCACCAGCATCTGGCATTCTTCAGAAATTTATGAGTTCTTTAAGAAGCTTATTTATGTCAGTGTTTCTTCTTAAATGCTCCATTTTTTAGCATTACTGGGGCTAAAACTATGGGTCTGCACTTTCTTGGACACTACAGGAAAGGCAGATGAAGAAAGTGATTTTGTCAGAGGTGGAAGCAGGGAGTTTATTTAGAAAATGGAGGCACAGGGGACAGGAAAACAAGGTGAAGACAAACCTCTAGAGATGAAACCAGGGAGTTCAGAAAGTGTGAAGTTCAAGATAGAGTAATTGAGAGATAATGATGGTGGCTCAGACGTATAATCCTAGCGACTCAGGGGGCTGAGATTTGAGGAATATGATTCAAAACCAGTCCAGGCAGGAAATTCCAAAAGACACTTACCTCCAATTAACCATCACACAAAAAATTCTGGAAGTAGAATGAGGACAGCAATGGCACTGAGTTTAAGCCCAAGGAAGAAAACACACACACGCACACACACACACACACACACACACACACACACACACACACACACACACACACACACACACACACACACAAACACACCCCCCCCACAGTATGTATCCTGGGAACATTCAGGAGGGGCAGCATATAAGACCTCACCCATGACCTGCCTTTCCCTCCCCACAGATCTGGAGAATGCTTCTCCTTACAAACTAATCCTTCTTCTTGTAACCTTGATCATGCTGGCTGGGGTTACTATTTTTGTCGGTGTGTACCATTCGTCCAGGGAATCATATATAATATTGGTCAGTATCAATCACTGCAGCCCCCAGCCTGACCTCATTGGATTGGTCCTGTACCCAAACTTAGCTTGACTCCTGTCCCTTTTGTCCTTCAGGTTCCACTTAAGCCACGAGTGTCCCCTGCTTCTTCACCAGAATCCTCTACCTTCATCTGGTATATTGTTATGTGGAGCCGCTTTTCTCCTAATCCAATAAGGAAGTGAGCATACCATGGGCTAAAGCAAAGGAAAAGAAGCAGCATTCAGAGGGACTGCTTGTTCTCAGATGCCTGGATATTTCTAGAGCATTTTTAGGATGGGGTTGTGTATGTTAGTGGAAGGGTGAAGCCAGGAATAAGACTGGATAGTTTTGGAAGAAGGAAGGCAATTATCTTGAGGGATAGAGAAGACCGAGCACAAGCAGGGTGTAGGACACTGGAGGAGGTAGAGGGGCTGGGGGTGGAACTCAGTGGCATGCATGACCACTTGAGTCCCATCCTTAAAGGGAGAAAGGACTACTATATACAGGGAGGATTTTTCAGCCTGATAAGGGTGATCTGTTCTGAAGCAAGGTGGAAGTACTCTGAAAAATGAAGATTAAGGGAAGTGCTACCTTTAAGGAAGAGAGTTAGGGCCTGGTGTGGTATTTATACCTACTATCCCCAGCTGTATGAGAGATTTAGGTAGAAGAATCTTGGTGTGAAGCTGGCCTGGGTTATATGTGTGTGATCCTACCTGAAAAATTACTAAAAGCAAAAAAGGATGTAGTTATGGCTCAGATGGTAAAGCACTTTCCTAGCAAAAGTGTGACTCTGAGCTTAAATTCTAGCACAAATAAAGACATTTTAAAAACTCTAAGTGGGAACACAGAGGAGAGTCAGGAATGGATGGGATATTCTGGAGGGAGGGCTAGTGAGGGTTTCAGGAGCCTACTCAGAAGTAGCCTGGATGAAGAGTCCCTGACAGCCCCATCTTCTGTCCCTCTCACCTGCAGGCCCTGTGTTTTGGCAAGCTCAGAATCCACCTCAGGACAATAAGTCTGGGTTTCATGTTTACCAAGTGAGATAGAAGCCAGAACCATATCTCCGGATGATAACATGGACTGTCTTAACCCGCTCTATGCCCGTGAGCATGAGCATGTATGTCGAGGGAAAAAGGCCATTTTCCTAAACCCCTTCTATGGAACGGTGACCATAGTCCCAATTCCAACCCAAAATGGCATGGGAAATCAAGAGGGCGGGGGAGACTTCAGTGGCCCTCACCCAGCCCAATCCCTATTCCAGTACCTGGCCCACGTGGTTGCTCAGGAGTTCCCTGAGCTTAAGACAAAGAATAAAAATGCCGTTTGAAATCACAAGTCTCAGTCTTCTGATCTCTAATAAACACATCTTGGAGGAACCTGTCTGATGGAAGGCATGGGTAAACTGAGGCCCTAAAAAGAGCTATATTCACTCACTTCTCTCCTCCTTCAGTGAATTGATACAACAAGTGGGAACTTTCAGAGTGGCATGTTGGAGATTAAACAGTAAAAGCTGTAGATGGTGGACATAGATAGAGCATTTAATGAAGCAGACAAGCTGGGAGCAAATAGCTCATGCCTATAATCCTAGATATGCAGGAGGTACATATCTGAAGATGGCAACTCCAAGCCAGGGCAGGAAAGTCCATGAGACTCTCCTCCCCATTGACCACTGAACACTGGGAATTGGAGGTTTACCTCAAGTGGTAGGTGAACTCAGGGCCTGAGCAAATGGACATGACCCGGTTCAAGCCCCAGTATCAGTAAAAACAACAATGCTATTTATAATGAAATACTGTGATGAAGAGGGTTCTTAAAAAAAAAAACAACAAGTCATACAAGTCTTCAAGGATGCTGGGTACTGGTGACTCACTCCAATAACCCTATAGCTACTCAGGAGTCTGAGATCTGAGGACTGTGGTTCAGTGCCAGGCTGGGCAGGAAAGGCTGTATGATTCTTATCTCTGATTAACCACTAAAAAGCCAGAAGTAGAGCTGCAGCTCAAGTGTTAAAGTGCTAACCTTGAGCAACAATGTGTAGAGACACTACCTGGGCCCTGAATTCAAGCCCCATGACCAACCAAAAAAGTAGTCCTCAAGAATGAACCTGGTTCTAGTTCTCAAGAAGCTGAATTCTAAGGATCATGACATAGAAAATTTCTCCAGATTTGTCAATGAACCAATAAAAAGGCAGAGGTGAACATGTGGCTCAAGAGGCACAGTGCCAGCCTTGAGAGTGAATGTCCTTGACATCAAGCCCTAGTGATACAAAAACTTTATAGTGGACACAGGGCACCAGTTCAAATCCAGTGGGAGAACAATAAGGGAAGGGGTAAAAATGCTCAGCAAGAAATGTACTCATTGCCTTACTCATGTAACTGTAAACCCTCTGTACAGCATTTTTACAATAAAATAATTTTTTTTAAAAAAGGCCAGTCCAGGCAGGAAAGTCTGAGAGACTCTTACTCCAACTAACCATCAGAAAGCTGGTGGCTCAAGTGGTAGAGCACTCACTTTGAGATGAAGCGTACAGGGACAACACCCAGGCCCAGAGTTCAAGCCCACGACTGACAAAAATAAAAGAGCATATGGGGAATGGCTAGAGATAGAATAAAGGTAAAATTGTAGAGTAGAACTAAAAACAGGCACACATTTTATAGTTAACTTGAACAATTCAAAAGGGAAAATATTTTAAAATAATGATTGTGGTTCTCAGATTTAGACAACTTCCTATGTAAAAGGATCGTACCTTAGTCAACAGAAGAAGAGCAACATATCTGCACACCTCTATATACACTGCAATGTTAGATGATGAAAAACGAAGAATTTCTTTGGTGCCAGTACTGGAACTTGATTTTGAACCCAGGTTCTTACTTGGCCTATTCACTCAAGGTTGGCATTCTACCACTTGAGCCAGCCAGTTTTTTGCTCGTGAATTTGAGTGCTCTATATAGTTTTTTTTTTTCTTTTTGTCGGTCGTGGGGCTTGAACTCTGGGCTTGGGCGTTGTCCCTAAGCTCTTCAACTCAAGGCGAGCGCTCTACCACTTGAGCTACAGCGCCACTTCCTTGCTCGTGAATTTGAGATAGGCCACTCTTGGATTTCTCTGGGCTGGTTTGGAACCTAAAATCTCACATCTCAGTTTCCCAAGCAGCTAATTACAGGCATCAGCCACCAGCATCTGCCTTTGAGCTCAACTCTGCCTCCAGCAAGGGTAAGTAGGGGTGTGTAGTCAAGGAGCAGGGTGGAGGGAGGCTTAGTGGTGAAAAATTAGTAAGAAGAGACATGACATGAGGGGAAAGGAGAATAGGCTTAAAAATATTTCACAAGACTCTGTTAATGAGGGGAACCTGCAGACACTGGACTGAGGGCAGAGATCATCACTACCCACATTCAGAAAAAAATGCCTCAGAATACGCTGGAAACTTGAGTCAGGAGCTGGTTATTTTATACACAGAGTCTCATGAACTGTTCTCCTCAGCCTGGCTTTCCCCTGATCCACTGCATATGAGTCCTGATTTTCCTGTTTTACACATATGAGTCATTGTTGCCCAGGCAGGGTACCCTTCATTCTTTCTATTTGTGCTTGACATCATAACCTGGGACTGTCACTGAGCATTTTTGCCCAAGGCTAGTTAGTACTCTGCCACTTGAGCCACAAGGTTACTTCCTTTTTGCAGGTGAATTGGAGATAAGAGTCTCACAGACTTTCCTGCTTTTAGATCTCAGTCACCTGAGGGCCTAGATTACAGGAGATAGCCACAACCAACCAGCCAGCATGTCTGTCTTAAGGGCCTCAGAAGCATTTTGGAGTGAGATCATAAGGAAATTAACAGCACTGCCCCCTTGTCACCCAGGAGCTTAGCCTAGGTGATTTGCACCAAGCTATCAGCATCTGTTTGTCATAGAGACAGCAGTTTTATTCTTTCTTCAGATTGAGGCAATTTCCTAACACAAAAAGCTCCTTCCAGTCCCAGGTGCACTTGTGTGTGACTGGGAGTACTGAGTGTCCACACAGCCAGGCCAGTGAGGGGTGTACTTGGACTTTCTGGGTTCTTACTCCACTTTTGAATTGTGTGAAACACGACACCTCAGAGTATGTGATCTGCTTTCCAGAGAGTTGCCCCAAGCACAGATGATGACATCCAGAAATAAGGGGGTGTCCACAAAGCCTTAAAGCCACCTTGACAGGGGACCTACCCCAGCTGCCTACTCTTTGTCTCTAGCCCCAGTTCCCTGATCCCAGGCTTCTTTCCCTCCGTGATCTGAATCCATATCCTGGCTCCAAGACCTGCATCCTCAATTCTAGACCTCACACGCACATTCCAAACTCGATCCCCAAATTCCCCCCTAAGTGCAGAGCCTTCACCTCTAACCTCTGTCACTTCCCCAAGTCCAGGCTCACAGACTTCCACCCTTCCCACTTCTTACCCATACCCTGACTTCCTGAACCCACTGCCCTGTACCTTCCTGCCACTCCCTGGGCATGCATACCTATGAGCAGCTGGTTCCGAGGATATTCAGGCCTTCTGGAAGGTAGTGGTGGCCCTGGTCATGTATCTGCCCAGGGTTGGAGTGAGGACTCTAGAAGATCCTGTGCCTGCTGGGGAAAAGAGGATGGGGTGAGGTATGATTTCCCTGGCTGGCCTGGGGAGACTGGAAGGAAGGGAGAGAAAAATCCTTCCAGTTACATGTACTCCCACCAACACCAGCCATGATGTTATGGGTTCATCACCATATCTGAACCCCCCACCCCCGCCCCCGGTTATTGTCTCTTTTTTGCACATAGACCCTGAGTGCGCTCAGCCCTTTGACTGACGTGGAGATCCTTAATTCTACCTGGGAGGTCCAGCTAGCTTTTCAACTTCTGTTTGCCTAACTCACATATTCTTTTTTTTTTTTTTTTCAGTAGATGTGTTTGTTAATGGTGGTTCAGCGTTTCCAGTGTTTTAAGTCACGTATAATCATGGTAGATCCTATGTCAAAAAATAGCAATACTTCTACTTTATCAGAAAATAAACTGTCTCCATTTATATGCTATGATTATCTTATAGTTCTCAAATTTTGTAGCTTTTATAAACAAAATAAGAACTAGGCATATTACTAAACTTCATTTGCCACAACAGGGTTTCATAAAATCATCTAGTTGAAAACATAGCATAGTTTTTGTGCACTCTACTCTTACAGAACAATTAGATTAATAATTGATTTCATTATTTTATTAGCTTTATCAATATACATGGCAGCTTTCTCAATTTTCAAAGTTCCAAAAGTATGTAATTTTAAAGGTAAATAATCATTTTTCCTTAGATGTCATACTCCTAGAGTTATTAAAATCTATTCATAAACAAAATAATTGACAAACTGACTTACGTAAGGAGTGAAAATATTTTAAATTAAAATGCTTTAACTGAATACAAGATGTCTTTTTCCTGAAAATTAACTATCATAGTTAAATTTAGTACCACAAAGCTAAACAGATTATCCCCATTAATTTCTCAAGTGAGGGAAATTCATTGGGATTCATATATAAGTTTTAAACATGATTAAAAATGAGCAATATTTTATCAGTTATAGGAAACCTTCATTTATAGAAATTTCCCCAGGTCCATCAATCATCTTAGACCAAGTTTCAGCCTGTGTCAATCTTAAAGGTTAGATTTAGTACACCCAACTTACCTAAGAAATGTGTCAATTTAAGGATATGAATTTCATTAATAAGAGACCATGTAGCTAACTCACTATCCAAAACCAACCCCCTGAAAATCTAAAATTTAAAACAAGAATGGTGAGCGATGTTGGGCTCAAAATTTCATAGGATAAACCTTTTTAAAAATGTAAGAAAAAGTGAAGCTAACATTTTCCTGATTAAAAAAAGATCCCTAAGTTTAATAATCATTGAAGGGATAACAGTACCAATATACATTTAAAAGAAATTTAAATCTCAGTTAAGAAAACTAGACATAATGGTATTAAGGTGCAACAAAAATATTAAAATATCTAACACCTAAAATATAGATACTTAAGGTCCTAAACACACACATTAAAGGTAAAAGGGCCTTATAATATTTTACAAAAATTCATCTTATAAAATCAGTTCCTAAATAGCTCATAATCTGTTGGCTTTAGTGTTTCATCTGCTATCAACTAGTGCAGTAGAAAACCACTCAGGCTCTTTTCAAATGTTTCTTATTATAATGTGATCTCCTGTCTTTTCTCAAATCATATTTTGCCCCATATATTCCATATGTATACAGATGAACATACACATTCTGCCCCAACTGTACATTAATTGGGAATACCTGAAAACAGACCTGACATATAGTCTCACGAGCAGATAAATGAGAAACCATATGCTGTACATGGTCATATATTCTGAAGTTTCCTTGATCCCAAATGGAATAGACATACCTGGCCATGCCTTTGTGCTATTCATCAGGTAGATGCAATTGACGTTCTCTTAAAAACTGCTTTCCATGGGCTGGGAAGGTCCTGGGTCCTGGGTTTGATTCCTTAGCACCACACAAGCAGAAAAAGCCAGAAGGGCCACTGTGGCTCAAGTGGTAGAGCGCTAGCCTTGAGCTGAAGAGCTGAGGGACAGGGCCCAGGCCGAGTTCAGGCCCCTTGACCGACAAAACACACAGACACGCAGACACACAGACACACACACACACACAAATGCTGCTTTCCATCTGTCTGACAAACTGTTTTTCCTTAGTCTGAACAGTGTAGTGTTCTCTTAAATGTCAAATCTGATAAAATTCTTGTCCACACAGATTAAATGCTTTTGCCTCTGATGTAATCTCTTTCATTTTCTTCTATGATGGCACTCTATAACCATATGTTGGTCTACGCAGCTGGACATATGTTTAACCAGTTTCATAATGCTGGCCACAATTAGGACATCGGAATGGACAAGCAGAATGTTTAAACAGATGCTTTCTTTGGATATTGCTTATGTGGCAATGATTGTCCCTAAAAAGCATCCAATATTTCAACAAACACACATGTCTTATTTTAGACTGCTCATCAGGATTTTCTTTCATGTCCATTTTCTCCTCAGTATTTCCTAGTCCATTCATTGTCCAATCTTGAGGCTGTCCATATCCTTGAGTGTGTTCCTGAAGCTGTCTGCCCTGCACCAGTCTTTGTCCATGTTTACCACCTGCACAGATCTTTTCAATGGGCTTGTGTTTGGCTAAAGCCTCCTTGGTTATTGTGTGTGAGTCCACACAGCTCACAGGATGCATTTTCAGCATCTTCCTGTTCTGGACTGTTGTTGGTAGGAGGCCTCATATTTTCTAAACCACCACTTTCATCAACATGTATGGACATCCAAGGTTTTAGGGCTTTCCTACCAATTTTTTTTGGGGGGTGGGACGCTGACATCTTCTTCAACATAGTTTCTATAAAATGGCTCCTGGGGTTCATCTTCTAACATCGCTGCCAGGGGATTCATTACAGTCTTTATCATTAACTCTAATAATGTAAACTATTTTTTTAACTCATCTGTAGGAATCTCTTTGGGTTCCATCTTGAAAATGATTCCTTTCCACTCAGCCACTCTGCTTTTTTCTTCACTGACTACGTCAGACTCCACTGTGCTACTTTTTTGGTGCCAGTGCTTGAAGGTGAGTCATCAGGAGCCTAGCTTGTGTTTTCTCTGTACTTGTCTGCCTGTGCAGACAAGTGTGTGGTATTCCTGTGTTTCCCCTCTCCATTGTCTACTATTCAGTGGTAGATCTTGAGTTTTGGCATGAATGTCTGTTAGTACAAATAGGCACATGTTCATTTGTTAGTTTTCAAACCTGAAGTCAAAGTCACAGCTATTACAGGTACAACTGCAACCAAAGCACACCATGCTTTCTTTTGGAGTAGACAGCTTGGACATGAAACTTTTTTTAAAATCGTCCATCTAATAGTGGTTGAGGAAAATTACCTAATTGTAAATATTCTTCCTCCAGCTCCCTGATATGACATGCATTTACTGTTGAGCTTGGTTCTGCACGCCACAGGTTGATTTCATTGGCATTTCTAGGCATAATGTCTACATACATTCTTATCTTAAACATCATTTTGTTGTTCTGCTTGCTCGAAGCAGAAGATGAACATTTTGAACTAGAAGAGGCTGCATCGCGTGTGTGTTCTAAGCAGTCCGGAACACTCATTGCCATTTTGAATTACTCAAAACTAAACTGGGCTGTCATGATCTTTCCTAGGTACATAAATTGCACAATGAGGCCAAAATGCTCAGCAGTAATTTTCCTATTGCTAGGATTCAGTTGTGCAGTACTATGCTGATGGCTCATGACAAATATTCTAAAAAAGGAGCTACAAGCAGCTCAAACTGCTTTGTGTGCTTGAAAGACAATGTCGTTAGTTGCCATACAAGATCTTGGTTGTTTAGCTTGCTGCTGATGAACTAGCTGCAGTGCCTAGGCTTGGCTATCTTCTATTAGACACCTGGCCACAGCAAGAACCAGGTGTGTGGAGATTTTAGGGAGTTTAAGGTGAAAGGGCCATGGGAAAAGCGGGCAGAGGCAGTGGGAGGGCAAGCAATCCTGTGAGATGGGGCTTCGCCAGGGAGTAGGCTGTAATGGAGGACTCCCACTGTTGCACAGCCAAGCCTGCCGCACCCGGTTGAGCAGGCCCTGCTTAAGTGGCAACTCCAAGAGTCTGCCCAGCACTTGGCCTGAGGTCTGCCAGCCTTCCCCTCCCTCTGGCTCGCCCGCGCACCCCCCCCACCCACTCCGCCGCTGGCGGGGAGCGGCCCTCAGTTCCTGGCTTGTTGGGGCGGGTGGCACAGCCGGTACCGCGGGGACTGGCGCGGCGGGGGCCTGACCGCCCCTCCCCAGGCGGCATGGCAGGAAGGACTGTGCTCCAGCCCACATCCTAGAGGCGCTAGGCCGCTTCCCCACTCAGATGTCAGATTGCCGCCCCCTCAGGGCTCTGCCGCCGGGCTCTCCCCCGCGGTACTCCCTGGAGCTTTCTGGGGGTGCAAGCACCCTCGTTCGCCCCGGGACGCCCATTCCCCACGCTTCCCGCACTCTGACTTTCATGGGCCAACCGGCTCTGTCCCTGAGTCATTTCCCCGCCTTGCGCGCCACACCCGCACCCCACCTCGTCGTCCGGCTTTCCCTGCCCCCCATCCTCCACCATTGCTGCTCCTCACTGGCCTTGTGCCTCATCCTGGTCTGGCGGACACACGGGGCCATCCTTGCCCCCCCCCCGGACTGAAGTGATGCCCATGCTTTGGCGTACTCTGTGGGAAGTCCCCGGGTCACGCGATTGTGCATGGGACGCCCTTGTCTCTCAGGCTTCTCTCCATGTTCCCGCCTACTGTCATGACAGGGATTTTGGCACGTGAGCCAACCCCGAGCCCCAACTCCGGCGGGCTGATGCATAAGTACGTATGTACGTACTTACGTACACACGCACCCCGGTCCAGCACTCCAGTGCCAGGAGTTCCCAGCTACCAGGCACAGGGCTACATAGGTCCATAGCCCAACTGCCTGCTAGGCAGAGCAAGAGCAGGGGCCTATGTGCGCATGCGCTCTTCATGAAGCCTTTGCATGCCACGTGCAGTGCGGGAAGGGCGGGCTCTGCCTCCTCCCACTCGGAGGAGCCCACCTGCTACTGCTGCCAACATATTTTTTGTGCCACTTCTAGGGCAAGATCTCAGGGTCTATAGCTGTCCTTTGGCCTTTTTGCTCAAGATTGGCGCTCTGGCACTTGGGCCACTGCTCCACTTCCAGGGTTTTGGTGATTAACTGGAGAAAAAAGAGTCTCACACACTCTCCTGCCCCAGCTCTCTTTAATTAAAATCATGATTCTCAAATCTCAGTCTCTTGAATAACTAGGAATACAGATGTGAGCCATTGGTGCCAAGCCTTTCAGTTGTTCTGTTTAAAGACTTGGGTTGGTCAAATGGTGTTGCCTGTGGATGATAAATGCCTACACATCCTCTTTTGACTCCAGGAGACATAGAGACCATGTGCTGATTCTAGGAGTGTTCTGGCTGATTCTGGCTGGCAGTGGATTTCCAATGGCCATTGTGTGCTGAAGCATGCTTGTGTGCATGCATGTGTGTGTGTGTGTGTGTGTGTATGTGTGTGTGTGTATTCAACTTCATCTCTGTTTGACTCAATAACTTTTCTGAAAATTCCTCTTGAATTGTATATGTGTGATCCCTGATTAAACTGTACATGTCTTCTCTATTGCAGTTCAACCACATAGGCTTGGCTGTTGTTCTGACTCTGTGATTGATTCTAAATCTATCCTATGGTGGAATCTGTCAAGTTGTATGTGCCCATTGGGGCTCCAGGTATGCTGCTGTGTGCATTTCCAAATGTAAACAACTCACAACCCCTCTGTGGTTCCACTTACTTACATTTGTTTACTGTGCCAGAGCCTCTTGCATGCTACCACTGAGCCACATACTCAGCTCCACATTTTTTTTTTGGTCGGTCATGGGGCTTGAACTCTGGGCCTGAAGCTGTCCCTGAGCTATTTAGCTCAAAGTGAGCACCCTACCACTTGAGCCTCAGCACCACTTTCGGTTTCCTGGATGTTTATTGGAGATAAGAGTTTCATAGGCTTGGGGCTGGGAAGGTGGCTCAGTGGTAGAGCGCTTGCCTTGCATGCATTAGGCCCTGGGTTCGAATCCTCAGCACCACATAAGCAAAAAGAAAAAAAAGCCGGAAGTGGCGCTGTGACTCAAGCAGTAGAGCACTAGCCTTGAGCTGAAGAGCTGAGGGACAGCGCCCAGGCCCAGCGTTCAGACACTACAACTGGACTCCCCCCCCACCGTCGCCTCCCCCCAAAAAAGAGTTTCATAGCCTTTCCTGCCTGGGCTAGCTTTGAACCATGATCCTCAGATCTCAGGCACCTGAGTAGCTAGGATTACAGGTGTGAGCCACCAATGCCCGGCAGCTCCTCCTTTCTTTCTTTCTTTCTTTTTTTTTTTGGGTCCGGTTTTTGGCCTGAACTCTGGGCCTGGGCGCTGTCCTTCAGCTTTTCAGCTCAAGGCTAGTGCTCTACCACTTGAGCCACAGCACCACCTCCGGCTTTTTTCTTTTTGCTTATGTGGTGCTGAGGAATCAAACCCAGGACCTCAGGCATGCAAGGCAAGCGCTCTACCACTGAGCCACCTTCCCAGCTCCTACAGCTCCTCCTTTCTTGAAATGGGGTTTCACGATATAACTGAGGTTTCCCTTGGACTTAGAATCCTCCTCCTTACCCTTGCACTTCAACCTCCCAATGGCTGGGATAGAGAATGCTGAGATTACAGGTGCCAGCTTTGTTACTATTATGCCCACCTTCTGTCCTCAGCTCCACCCAGACCTGAGCTCCTCCCAGCCCTAGAGTTCCCTCCATATGCTGTCTACTCCCTCTGTCCAGCCAGACCCACCTGAGCATGCACCTACCTCAGTTCCTACCCCCAGACCCTCCTGCTACCTGGATAGGGATAGGTGCCATATGCTCCCTCTCCTGGGAGATATGGCCCCTCTAATAAACCTTACAGTGATCTTTCTCCTGTACCTGTTTGCCTCAGCCTGGTCCCCTGGGATGGACGTGAAGGATTGTTAAAAGCTCCCCTCCCACTTCCTCTATCTGTTTGGACACACAGCCCTGTGTAATTGGGAACAGTCCTTAACTCTGGTCCCTAGCTTTTGAATGTTGTGACTGTGCATGTTTTTTTTTCTGTCTCACTCTGGGGAAGTTGGTTTGTGGTCTGATAGTTGTAACTGAAAGATATTACCTGTGTGTGTATTGTTAAATGATCTGTTTGATTGTGAAAAAATCTAGACTATAAATGCTTATTTTTTGTGCATGTGCCAATTTGGGGGTTTGAACGCAAGGCCTAGGCACTGAATATAGACATGAGCCTCCAGAGCTCAGCAACTGTGGTTTTAATGGTCTGGAGATCCCAGTTCAAAATATGTTCAGGAGTTGGATGCTGGTATCTCATGCCTACAATTCTAGCTACTTAAGAGACTGAGATTTGAGGATTTGGGTTCAAATCTTAGCTCTAGCTAACTTCCTCAAAAAAAAAATACCCAGAAGTAGATTTGTGTCTCCAGTGGTAGAATACTGGCCTTGAACTAATAATCTTTTATTTTATTTTTTTTAGGTCTGGTCGTGGGGCCTGAACTCTGGGCCTGGGTGCTGTCCCTCAGCTCTTCAGCTCAAGGCTAGCACTCTACCACTTGAGCCGCAGTGCCACTTCCAGTTTTTTCCTTTTTGCTTATTTGGTGCTGAGGAGTAGAACTCAGGGCCTCAGGCCTGCAAGGTAATCGTTCTACCACTGAGCCACCTTCACAGCCCATGAACAAATAATCTTAAGAACAGTACTCAAGCCCTGAGTTCAAGCCCCAAAACTAGCATACACACCCATTACCCCTGCCCCCCAGACACATGTAAGTATAGGGAGAAAAGTCCTGATATTCTTAACTCAAAATTAATCACCAAAAAGCCAGGAATGGCAGAAGTGGAGTGCTAGTGGTATATCATTAGCTCTGAGAAAGACAGCTAAGGGATAGCACCTAGGCCATAAGTTCAAGCTTTAGGACAATCACACACACATACACACACACACACACACACACACACACACACACACACACACACACACACACACACACAGAGGACACACACAGAGAGCACACCGAAGGTGTGATTTGCATTTCAGTGAGACAGCATTGAACGGTAAAGACCCTTAGCTCTCCCTATCTCAGAAGGGGTCAGCAGCACCTTTGTGGCCCTGTGGTTCACACTTGACTCACATGGATCAAAGGGAGTAGGAACTCCCACCACAACCAGAAACTCTGGTCCTGACCCCCAATGCATTACTCATGTTGGAGCCATGGGGTAGATATTGGGGAGTGACATGTATCTGATATGCAAGTTGACAGAGGGACTGGGGTAAGAGGAGATAGAAGTCCTCTATTCCTTCCATGGACTGTTTCTGTTCCTAACCCCATGGAAGTTTTGTTCTTATACAGGTAACAGACACAGTGCTCATTATGGCTTTGGCCTTACATGCCACCCTGAAGTCCTGCCCGTCTATATGGAACTCTGCCAGTGAGTTGGCAGAGAGGGAGTTTGTATGGTGGGATAGCTGGGAGGAGGAGTGCACTCATTGTGTCGTCTGATGGTCCCTTTAGCAGCCTTAGAACTTTAGCTTCTAGATAGACTGTGACAAAGAAGGGGTTTTGTGTAGTCAGAAGCCCTCCGGCAAAAAAAAAAAAAGCAGCCATGATTGCTGAGTGAGTTTTCCTACTACTTTAAACCCTAGTAGCTGTGAGAATGGCAGAGATCATGGGTTCAGCTGGAGCAAGTAGCCCATGCCTATAATCCTAGCTATGCAGGAGGCTCACATCTGAGGATGGCAACTCCAAGTCTAGACAGGAAAGTCATGGGATTCTTCAATTAACCACTGAAAAATTAGTAATTGGAGGTTTTCCTCAAGAGTGGAGCAGTAGCCTTGAGGAAAAGCTATGGGACAATGTTTAGGCCCTGAGTTCAAGCCCCAGTATCAGCAAAACAAATTTTTAAAAATCAACGAAAAATGTTCCCAAAATTGCTAAATCCAGCTTGTTGCATTTTTTTATGTGACTCTCACCTATAACATCATTTGTTTTTGAATGATTGGAAACAATAAAAAGAACAGGAATTTTTTGATACATGAAATTATAGGGAAGTCACATATCCATATCTAACCTTTGTGGAACCCAGTCAAGCTTGGTCCTTCACATACTGTTCATGACTATGGAGCTGAGGAGTTGCCATTCAAACCATATGGTCAGCAAAGTCTGAGCTGTTTACTCTCTGACTCTGCAGAAAAACCTGACTAGCCTCTGATTTAGCAGAATAGAGAGGAAGTACCATTTCAGAGAGGTGAACCTGAAGCTAAGCGGTGGTGTGAGTGTGATGTGAGGAAGGAGGTTGTAAAGCGACTTGTTAGGAGGACCTCGCTGAGGAGGGGACAAGCAACAGAGTTCTTCCATGCCTAGAATGAGCATATCCCATGGTTACATAGGCAAAGAACATGGCCAGCACTGGGAGCACAAAGTGCAAAAGTACTTAGGAGCCTGGTAGATCCAAGCAATAGCAAAGAGGAGATACAGTACGTATTCAAGGCCAATTAGAAAACAGCCTTTACAAGAAACCTGAGTTAGAAAACATGGATTTTGCCACTTTAATTATTAATGAAGGTATTACTCTAGCTGGGTATGGAAAGCTCACACCTGGACCTCATGTCTCAGCTACTCACCAGGATGAGATCCTCAGATCTGGGTTCAAAGCCAGTCCTGACAAGAAAAACCTTGAGATTCTTATCTCCAATCTGCAACCAATAAACTAGAAGTGGAGCTGCGTCTAAAGTGGTAGAGCACTATTCTTGAGGAAAAATCTCAGGGACAGTGCCCAGACCCTCAATTCACATTCCAGAATCAGTAAAACAATAGTCCTCATGAGTGAGGCTGGTCCTAGCTCCTAGAGGCTGAGTTCTAAGGATCACAATCTAAAACCAGCCAGAACAGGAAATACTCTGGGACTCTTAAACTGGTATTCTCTGAAACTATCCCACATATTTAAAAAGGGATATTACTCTAAAATGGTAAAGTGTATGAAAGACTTTCCCCAAGTTTTACTAATATATAAATTCTCAGACAATTTTTTATTTTTATATTTATTTTATACTGAAGATTGAATCCACACATGGACACATGCTAGATGAGCATTCATCCATTGAGCTATAACTCCTGCCTCCCAGATAATCTAAAAATGTTTTCCAGACAGTATCTCGCTTTGTACGTGTTTGTGTGTGTATGTATGTGTATGAGAGAGAGAGAGAGAGAGAGAGAGAGAGAGAGAGAGAGAGAGAGAGAGAGAGAGAGACAGACAGACAGACAGACAGACAGACAGACAGACAGACAGACAGAGAGACAGACAGATACACAGAGAGACAGAGAGAAAGAAAGAGAAAGAATATGCCCAGGATGGCCTGGAACACTACTCTACAAGCTAGAACTTACACAGCTGGAGTGACAAGCTTGTTCAACCAGGCTAAGCTTATTTGTTGAAATGGTCAGCTTGATAACTTTTTTTGTTACATGGGCTTCACTTAAACCTTATTCTTCCTAATGTCTGCCTTCAGGATATAAGTTGAGCTACACACCTGGCTTTCCAATGTAATTTTTGGAGTCAGTATTGGGGCTTGAACTCAGGGCATGGGCCCTGTCCCTTAGCTTTTTCCTCAAGGCTGGCACTCTGACACTTGAACTATAGCTATACTTCTGATATTGTAGTGATTAATTGGAGATAAGCATCTCATGCTCTTTCCTGCCTGGGCTAGCTTCAAACTGAGATCTTCCTGAGTAGCTAGGATTAGATGTGTAAAGTATAGCCTCCTGGATCATCCCAGATTATTTTAATGCTTATAAAGCCCACTACTGGTACATAATCTGTTCCAGTATTTTTTGTGTGTAGTATAGATGTGAGTGCGTGTGTAATATTGGTATGTATTATAGGTGTGTATTCTAAGTGTGAGTCTGTGTGTGTCCCTCTGCTCAAGTAATATTGGTATTCTCTTTTTAAATTTGTATTTATTTATATTTTGCTGGTAATGGGGCTTGAACTAAGGACCTGGGTTCTGTCCTTTAGCTTTATACCTCAGGCTTGATCTCTGCCCTTTGAGCCACAACCCCATTTCTCACTTTTGGGTGGTTAATTGGAGATAGGCACCTCATGGTCTTTTCAGCACAAGCTAGCTTTGAACTGAAATCCTGACATCTCAGGCTCCTTAGTTTCAAGGTTATAGATCTGAGCTACCAGTGCCTGGTTTCCTTTTTGTTATTTATTGCCAAAAATATAAGCTCTGAAATGCCATGCGATAATCTTCATGCTGGAGATGGAGCCCACAGGCTTGTGCATAGGAAGAACAGACTCTACTGAGAGCTAAACATGTCCTCTGTTGTGTACTTTATGCACTTGTCCAAGTCCACTTGTGAACTGGGAAGGGGTTCATGCCTGTAATACCAATATTTGAAAAGCAGAGATGAGGAGAACTCAGGTTTGAGTGTACCCCAGATGCACATAAATTTAAAAATGAAGCCTTGGTGGAAAAAACAGTTTGCGATTCCAAATCCCAATGAAACAAAAACAATCTAATGGGACTAGTATTTCACCCTGTGACCCTAGCTATTCTGAAGTAAGAAGTAGGTAGATCTCAGCAGCAGCCTGGGCAAATCTGTGAGATCCTATCTGAGAAATAAATAAAATACTGTAAGGGACAGCTCAAGTGCTAGGCACCTACTGGCCTGGCAAGCCCAAGGCCCTGAATTCATGCTACAGTACACCAAAAGAAAAAGAAAAAGAAATGTTGAGAAACAGTAGAATGGAGCTCATGGAAAAGTGCAGTCCCATTAAGGGTGGTGCCATTTTAGTATCTGCTTCCTTCTCCTCCCTCCACCCTGTAGCCTGGGCAATTGCAACTGATTGTTATCATCCTGAAATCCTTAAAATGAGGCTTGTTGGCTAACACAGAAGTTCTGGTAACTTCTCTTGGAGTCATAAGCTAAGGTAGACAAGGTATGGTTGAGATCTTAACATCACATGGAGTGTCTAGGCTTACATATCTTCTCAGGAAAAATAGTTACCAAGAACAACGATAGTATATTAAAATTTAAAAAATGTAAATGCCCAAGTAAATAATTCAATTGTATCATTTGGATACTAAAATGATGCAGTTGAAGGCTGAAGGCATGAATCCAGTCCTAACAAGTGCAAGACTATGAATTCAAAACCCAGTAATGACACTCAAAAATATGCAGTTAAAAAGGAAATATTGGGATAAAGAAGGGTTTTTTTTTCAAGAACTCTTATAAAAGTCTTCAGGAATGCTGGGTGCTGGTGGCTCATGATAATAATCCTAGCTACTCAGGAAGCTAAGATCTCAGATTGTGGTCCCAATCATCTGGGAAAGTCAAATCTGAGAGATACTTATCTCCAATTAACTACCAAAAAGTCAGAAGTGGAGCTGTGGCTCAAGTGGTAGAGCACTTGCCTTGAGCAAAGCATTTAGAGATAGTACGGAGACAGTCTGTTCAAGTCCCAAGACCACTTAAAACAGAAAAGAATGAAGTTGGTACTAGCACTTAAGAGGATGAGTTCCTGAGACTCTTTCCTTTAATGAACCAACAAAAAGGCAGAGGTGGATATTTAGCTCAAGAGGTAGAGTGCCAGATTTGAGAGTGAGAATCCTTGAGATCAAGCCCTAGCAGTGGTACAAGTATCATATATCTGTCAGGCACTGGTGGTTCATGCCTGTAATCCTAGCTTCTCAGGAGGCTGAGATACGAGGGTCATGGTTCAAAGGGAGCCTGGGCAGGAAAGTCTGTGAACTCTTATCTCTAATAAACTACTCAGAAAACGCCAGAAGTGGCACTGTGTCTCAGGGGCTAGAGTACTACCCTTGAGCCCAGAGAGGCTCAGGGACAGAGCCCAAGCCCTGCGTTGAAGCCCCAGAACCGGATATATGCATACATACCTATATATACATACATACCGATATATATATAGAGAGATAGATAGATATGTGTGTGTGTATATATATACATATATGTATATATATGTATATATATATATATATACATATATATATATATATATATATATATATATATATATATGGAAGCTACTCTTGTCTTGGTGGTGTACATTTGTAATCCCAGCTACTCAAGATGAGAAGCAGGAGGATTTTGAATTCAAGGACAGCTGGGGAAAGGTAGTTAGACCCCTGTGTCTGAGAAGAAAAAAAAGACTGGGAGCCTGACTGATAAGCTAGAGAGCTTGCTTAGCAAGTTCAAGGTTCTGGTTTCAATCTCTAATGCTAAAATACAAAGATAAACTTGTGGAGAACAGCCAGAGATAGAGGAAATAAATTCAAGTTAAAAAGAGTGGAAATGAAAATGGGCACACCACTTGTACAGTTAAATCATAAAAAGAATAGAGTAATTCAGAAGGGAAGCATAATAAAATAATGGGTTTCTCGGATTTAGACAACGTCCTATCTAGAAGGATCATTGCATACTGTACAGGAGAACAGAAACACACTGTGTTGCAGACCCTAGTATGCCAGGAGCTGGCAACATGGGAGCAAAGGCTCCTGGCCATTGACTCCAACCCCCTGGGCTGCAAGTCCTTGCCCTTTTATTTGAAGAAGTGTTTTTCTCAGATTATGGGCCTGAGGGCTTATTTGAGGGAGTAGGGTAGACAACGATTGTTTGAAATAGAATGAGAAAGGATGCATATACTGTCTGCACTTGTTGGCGCAGAGGGTCCTAGAACAATGTGATGCAAGTGTTTGACAAATATAGAAAGGGTATATAGCTGAGGCTTTTGCTGGAATAAACAGCGTTGTGCCTTCAGCCTTCTCTCTGTCTCCTTCATCAATCGCCTTGCCCCTTGGGAGCCCCTGTTCATGCTGTGGCTGGACCGCGGCAGAACTGCTCTTCTACACACAGTGGAATTGGTGATTATGACAAATGAACGTTTTAGGAACTCAGGCTCTTACTTGGCATTTTTTCTCAAAAGTGGCCATCTTACCCATTGAGCCAGTCGTGTTTTTGCTGGTCAATTGGAGATATGGCACTCTTCGACTTCTCTGTGTGGGCTGGTTTGGAATCTCAATTCTCACAGCTCAGCTTCCTGACATTAGCACCTGTCTTTGAGCTCAACTCTGTTTCCAACAAGTTAAGTGGGGATTCGTAGGCAAGGAGCAGGGTAGAGGGAGGTTTAGTAATGGAAATTAGTAAGAGAAGTCATGGGGGAAAGAAGAATAGACCTAAATGGATTTCACAAGATTTTGCTGATCTGGGAAACAGGCAGAAGGCACAGGACTAAGCGCAGAGTTCACCATTGCCCGCCTTCAGAAAGAATACCCAATAATACCCTGGAACCTTGAGTCAGGAGCTGGTTATTTTACACACACAGTTTCATGAACTGTTCTCCCCAGATCCTCTGGTTGTCAGTCTCCTGAGTAGCTTTGTTTACCTACATGAGCCACTTGTGCCCAAGTAGGATATCTTTCATTCTTTGTAGTTGTGCACTAGCCTTGAACTCAGGGCTTGGGCACTATGCCTGAGCTTTTTGTGTAAGGCTACTACTCTGCCACTTGAACCAAAGCTTCTCTTGTAACTTTTTGGTAGTTAGTTGGAGAGAAGACTGCCATGGACTTGTCTTGGACTTGTCTTGGCTGGGCTGGATTCAAACTATGATTTTTAGAATTTAGACTCCTTTGTAGCTAGAATTGTAAATGAGAGCCACGAACTCCCAGCTAGGTTGTCTTTCTTAAGGGCTTCAGAGAAATGTTGTGCTGGGACCATAAGGAAGTGAACAGCCCCGTCTCCCTGTCACCAAGGAGTTTAGCCTAGGTCACTTACACCAAGCTATCAACATCTGCTTGTCATACAGACGGGAGTTTTATTCTTTCTTCAGATCAATATAATTTCCTGACACAAAAGGCTCCTTCTAGTCCCAGGTGAACTTGTATGTTCATTGTTCACGCGGCCAGGCCAGTGAGGGGTGTACTTGGGCTTTTCTGGTTTATTTTTTCCACAGGAATAATGCTAATTATGAATGCGAATAATTTATGGTCACTCCAGAAGAGTTTAGAAATAGTTTCAGGAAGCAGGCTGCTAAGTGACATGGGACAAGAAAAGAGAATGGCAGCTGGGCACTGGTGGATCACACCTATCATCTTAGCTACTCAGGAGGCTGAGATCTGAGGACTGCAGTTCAAAGCCAGCCTGGGCAGGAAAGTCCACAAGACTCCTGTGTCCAATAAACTATCCCCTACTCAAAGAAAAGCCAGAAGTGGTGCTGTGGCTCACGTGGTAGAGCATTAGCCTTGAGCAAAAGAAGCCCAGGGACAGCACCCAGGCCCTGAGTTTAAACCCCAGGACTGGCAAGAGAGGGAGGGGGTTTGCTGGCTGAGTAAAATGCAGGGAATCAGAGTAGAAAAATCTAAACATTCCTTTGGTACTGTCTGTAGGGGCAGTCTCTAAAGTAGTTCCCCTACTGATGTTCCTATTTTGTGTAATCTCATCTTGTACAGTTTAGGTGGACATGTGACTTGGCTCTAATGAGTGGAACATGGCAAAGAGGATGGGAAGTCACTAAATATTGGAATTTTAGTAGTTTTTGTGCCATATCACATTTCTTTTGGATGAACATGTCAATAGGGTAGCAGTATATGACAGGAGAATTATTAGATCATATGCAGATTTCTCACTTTTTGAGGAAACAGATATTTTTCCACAGTAGCTATACCATTTTCCATTTCTACCAGAGTTGCAACAGGATCCTGATTTCTTCCAATCCTCATTAGTTTCCGTTGGGTTGAAGTTGTTGCAAGAAAATAGCCATACTAGCCAGTGTGAAGCTATTCCTCCCTATAATTTTGATTTGCATTGTCCTAATGATTGCTGGTGTTGAGGAAGTTTCCATGTGCCTTCTGGTCATCTCTATCTACTATCTATCTATCTATCTATCTATCTATCTATCTATCTATCTATCTATCTACAGATATATATCTTCTCTAATAGCTTCTCAATTCCTTTGACCATTTCTGAATTGGTTATTTCTTATTGAGTTGTAGGAGTTCTTCATGCTGGATAATAACTCTTTATGAACTACTGACCTGAACTACTGACATCCTGTGGATTGTCCATACACTCTCTTGTACACAGTTTTTATACTTTATACACTTCTTTTCAATTGTTACCTGTTGTTTTTGGCATCATATTTAGGAATTCTTACCAAATCCAAAGCAAGGAACATATCCCCTATGGTTTAACAGTTTATAGTTTCAGCTCACATCAATTAAAGGAAACATACCTTCTTGTTTCTGTTTCTCCTTGATATTTCTTCCTGAATAAAACCGGGGCCATCCAGGTGCAGGACCCAGATCTGGGGGCAAGATGGATGCGAGTGTGGGTGTGGGATGCAGGTGCATAGGTCCAAGCTGACCATGTCTGCTCAGGAGCCCATGTGTTGGACTTAGAACGCCACGTGATGCTGTAAGTGTGCCCACCCCCGGAGCCCTCAGACCACCGCTTTCGGGTTTCTTACCCCACATTTGTAGGGTGTGAAACACTACACCTCAGAGTATGGGATCTGGTTTCCAGAGAGCTGCCCCAAGAGCAGATGATGACATCTAGAGGTAAGGGAGAGTCCACAAAGCCTTTAAGCCACCTTAAGACAGAGGTCCTACCTCGGCTCTCTACAACTCTAGTCCCAGTTCCCACTTCCAACTGGCTCTGATCCCAGGTTTCTTCCCCTCTGTGATTCGAACCCACATGCTGGCTCCAAAACCTGCATCCTCACTTCCAGTACTTACATGCACATGCTAGACTCTACCCTCCAATTCCACCTAACTTCTGAACCTTCACTTCTAGCCTCTATCACTTCCCCAAGTCCAGGCACTCAGACCTACCCTTCCCACTCCTTACCCCAACCCTGACTTCCTGAACCCACGATCCCATTCATTCCTGCCACTCCCTAGGTATGCCGACCTATGAGCAGCTGGAATAGAGGCCATTCAGGCTTGCAGGGTAGTAGTAGTGGCCTTGGCCATGTGTGTGCACAATGTTGGGGTGAGGACTCTGGGGGTGGGAGTCAGAGGGTAAAGAGGATGGGGTGAGGTGGGATCTCCCTGGCTGTGCTGTGCTGGGGAGACTGGAAGGAAGCGAGAGAGGAATCTTTTCACTTACATGTGCTCCCACCAACTCCAGCCACGTGTGACCTTTGCATTATCCTACCTGAACTCCTCTGGTTATCAGCCCTTTCCTGCACATAGACCCAAAGGGTAACTCTCAGATCCTCCACTCCTCCTGTGAGGCCTAGCTGGCTTATCAACCTATCTATCCATACCTGACTTGCAAGTATTCTTTTTTGGTGCCAGTATGAACTTAGGGTCTGTTGCTGTTCTTTAGGCTTTTCACACAACATTGTTGTCTGCCACTTGATCTCCAGCTCCACTTCTGGGTTTTTGGTGGTTAACTGGAGAAAAGAGTCTCACAGATTTTCTGCCTGGACTCTCTCTGAACCATGATTCTCAGCTCTCAGCCTTCTCAATAGCTAGGAGTACAGGTATGAACCACCAGTGCCCAGGCTCTCAAATGTTCTATTTACATTGGCTTAGGTTTGGCTGTTGTTCTGACCCTGTGATTGACTCTAGGTCCATCCTATGGTGGAATCTGTTGGACTGTGTCCACTGGGAGTCCAGATGTGCTGCTGCGGATGTTTCCAAATGTACACAACTCACAAACCCTCTATGGTTTGACTTATTTATAGTTTTTTACTATGCCAGAGCCTCTCGCATGAGAGACAAGCACTCTACCACTCAGCCCAGATCCTCCTTTTTCTGACTTGAGGTTTTACTATGTACCTGAGGTTTTCTTGGGACTCAGAATCCTCCTTCCGTAGCCTCACACCTCTGACTCCCAATGGCTAATGTAGAGAGTGCTGGTACTACAGGTGTGAACTCCACTACTACCTTCTCTGTCTGTTTTGACACAGCTATAATTATGTGGGATTGTGGTGTGTGTGTGTGTGTGTGTGTGTGTGTGTGTGTGTGTGTGTGTGTGTGTGTGTGTGTGTGTGTGACTGTCCTTGACTCTGGTCCCTGGCATGTTTGGAATGTTGCATGTCTGATTTTCTCAATCTGACTCTGAGGAAGTTGGTTTGTGGTCTGATAGTTGTAATTGAAAGCTTGCTTTTTTTATTAGCTGTGTGTATACTGGTAAATGATGGATTTGATTCTGAAAGTATCTGGAGATTAAAAATGCCCAATTCTTTTTTTGTAAGTGCCAATTCTGGGGCTTGAACTCAAGGCTAGGTACTGATTAAAGGCATGAGTCACCAGAGCCTGGCCATAGGGGCTATAATGGTCTGGGAATCCCAGGTCAAAGTAAGCCCAGGGAGGAATGTCCTGAGATTCTTATCTGCAATTTATTAAGAAAAAGCCAGAAATGGTTGGGTGCTGGTGGCTCACGCCTGTAATCCTGGCTACTCAGCAGGCTGACATCTGAGGATCATGGTTGGAAGCCAGCCCTGGCAAGAAAGTCCATGAGACTCTTATCTCCAATAAACTACTCAGAAAAAGCCAGAAGTGGTGCTTTGGCTCAAGTGGTAAAGCAGTATCCTTGAGCACAGAGATGCTCAGGGACAGAGCTCAGGCCCTGAGTTCAAGCCCCATGACTGACCAAAAGAAAACAGAAAAAGATAAAAAAATGCAAAGAAAGAAAAAAAAAAAGAAAAAGCCAGAACTGGAGCTCAAATGGTATATCATTACCTTTGAGTAAAATAACTAAGGGACAGTGCCCAGGCCCTGAGTTCAAGCCTCAGTACCTCAGTTCAAGCCTCACACACACACACACACACACACACACACACACACACACACACACACACACACACGGCTAATTTGTGATTTGTAGTGAAGAACATTAGGTATTCCTATCCGAAGGTCTCAACAGCACCTGTGAAACCCAGTTGTTCACAGTTGATTCACAATAGAGATGTAGGAGAGTAGGAGTTCCCACCACACAGATTCTCTAATCCTGTCTCCACTGAATTACTCATGGTGGAGCCCCACGGTGGACATCAAGGGTTACATATGTGTGATAGGGATAATGACAGTGGCTGAGAGAAAGAGAAAGAGGTCCTCTGAACGAGCCTCTTATACCATAACCCCAAGGAGTGTTTCTGTTCATGATGAATGTCATACCCATAATGTGCCATTATGACTTTGGTCTTGTGTGCCACCCTGATGACCTACATGTAACTCTGCCAGTGAGTGGGCAGCCAAGGGGCCTGTGTGATGAGCCAGTTGGGAGGGGAGGGGCACTCATTGTGTGTGATGGTTCCCATAGCAGCCTCAGAACTTTAGATTCAGGCAAGAGACCCTGACTAAGGAGGACTTTCAGACGGTCAGTCAGAAGCCCTCAGGAAATGAAGGGCAGTATGCTGCCTCAGTGAGTTTGCCTACTATTTTAATGCCCAGTAGCTGTGAGAATAGCAGAGATCAGAGGATCAGCTGGAGTGGGGATCTTTATGGAGAGGGCTGGGAAGCAGAAATGGTTAGCTGGATGGGGAAGAATACGTTTATGGGGAGTGAGGCAAGGATAAAACAGTAGGGTGGTGGGACACAGAGGGACAGCGGGGACTTTCAGATGGAAGGAGAGGATATTAGGGGTGGGCGGAATGGGTGAGAGGTTAGCAGAGAAGGGAGGATTGGCTAGCCACACAGCACCTCCGTGTGTACAGGATGAATGCCAGTCTGGAAGGAGGGAACTCTAGAGGCCTGAGCTGGGATTGAAGACTCAGGCCAAGTCCAAGGCTCTCAGAATGACAGTTCCCTGACTTGTAGACCTTAGTACCTCCCAGTACAGCCTGTAAGCTATGGCCAATGTGTCCATCAGGCTTATGTTCCTCATGTAGAGACTCATGGTCACTTATGGATACCTCATCTTCCCCAATGAGTACAGCCAGGTCCTGGGCTGGGGGCTGGAAGGAGAGCCTCTGAGCTGCTTCCCTCTCAGACCTTGGACCCATCAATACCCAAGGACAGGGTGCATGCCATCTCCTGTCTAGATTTCTGACACTTCGAGGGTGTGGTTTGGGGGTGTCAATCCTTGTACCCCTATCACATCCTGAATGCCATGTCTTTTCTCCCATGTCCAGATTTTACACGAGGGTAAATGATCCGTATATACAGCGAGGAGGATCTGCTCAACCGCTGGATGCACCTCCATGTGTGGCCTGCCTTGTGACTGAAGCCACCAATGGTGCTGAATCCAGAGGTATAGGGGTTGCGGGGACAGGGAGGGCGGCGGGTGAGGAGGCCCAGGGAGCTGGGTGCCAGGGGTGGGTGAATAGAGAGCCTGGGCATGGTTGCTTGGATACAGACTGGAGCTCTGGGGGGAGGGGGGCTGGATGGAAAGAGGAGGCAGGAATGGATACACCAGGAGGCAGAGTTCTCTTATGAGCAGAGAAGGCAAATATCAATGGTCTGCCAGAGAAAGTGTGGGGCAGAGAGGCTCAGGGAACAGGGCTAGGCTAAGATCTGAAGATAATGGTTTGAAGTCAGTCTGGACAGGAATGTCTAAGAGACATCTATCTCAATTATCCACTAAAGAAAAGCTGAAAGTGAGGCTGTGGTTCAAGTGGCAGAGAGTCAAACTTGAGGGATACAACTAAAAGCACAGCACTCCAGCCCCAAGTTGAAGCCCCAGTACCGGATCAAAAATATATTTGGTTTCCTAACCCGAAAGAAAAAATAAAATCCAGCTGTGGATTTGATACTCAGTGTCACAAATGAAAAAGAGAGAGAGTGGGTGGGAAGGAAGGAAGGGAAAGAGAAAAAAGGAAGGACGGAAGGAAAGTAGGAAGGAAGGAAGGAAGGAAGGAAGGAAGGAAGGAAGGAAGGAAGGAAGGAAGGAAGGAAAGAAGGAAAGAAGGAAAGAAGGAAAGAAGGAAAGAAGGAAAGGAAAAAAGTTCAGAAATGGCAGAAAAAGATGGAGGCCCAAGTAGGGAGGCATAGGAAGGATGAGGCTCAGGTGGGCAGGTGGGAATGATTTTGACAGGAAGAAGGTAGAGCTAGTCAGATAGAGAAAGAGGGAAGGCAATGAGACCAGGAAGACAGGTGCTGGTCTGATGGGGAGGCAGGAGTGAACAGAGAGAGGAAGAAAGGATTTCAGACATTTGTGGAAGGGCAGATAAAGGAATAGAGCTTGTCAGAGGGAGGAGACAAAGCTCTTTGTCTGCTCCTGTGTCTCTTGGAGGCACAGATGGATAGACAAGATGAAGCCACAGTCCACTTCTCTTCCAGAGAAGAAAGTGGGGATTTTAGAGGGGATAGAATTAAAGGCCTGCTCCTGGAATTGGTGCTGGTGGCTAACCTAAAACCCTCCCTATTCCAGGGCTGAGATCTGAGGATTGCCCTTCAAAGCCAGCCCAGGCAGGAAAGTCTGTGAGGTTCTTACCTCCAATAACTACCGAAGCACTCAAAGTGGATCTGTAGCTCAAGCGGGGAGAGTACCAGCCAGGAGCCTAAAAATCCACAGGGACAGTACTCAGGCACATTCAGGAAGGGCAGCACACGAGCCTTCCCCCCTGACTTGCCTTTCCTCACCACAGATCCGCATCCTGCTCGCTACAAGCTGCGAGTTCTCATCGGCGTCTTCATGGTTTTAGTGACATTAATTGTTGCTCTCATTGTCTTCTATCGGCCATCGGAAGTCTCTCTGAAATTATTGGTTAGTATCTCCAATCCCAGTTCCCAGGCTGTCCTCATTGGGTCGGGTTTAAATCCAAATTTGGTTAACTTCTGTCCCTTCTTGTCCTCCAGGCTTCAAGTAGACACAGAGCCTCACCAGTGTCGACACCAGCCTCTTCTACTGTCACATGCCTTGAGTGATGGAGCCCCTTTTCCTAGCCCAACAACTAAGTGAGTATCCTATGGGTGAGTGCTGGAGAAAAGAGGCAGTGTTCAGAATGAATGCTTGGTCTCAGATGCTTGGAGACACACATCTGGAACATTCTCAGGATGGGTGGGTTGGGTGGGTTAGAGGAAAGCTGATGCCAGGAAAAAGGGTGGATGGTTTTGGGAGAAAGAAAACAATGGCCTTGTACGGGACAGAGCAGATAGTGCTCCAGCAGGGTAAATAAGAGATGGATCACAGAGGAGAGTCAGGGATGGATGAGACACTTGGTGGGACAGGTGAGAGTTTCAGGAGTCTTCTCAGGTTTAGCTTGAATAAGGAGTCTCTGACAACCCCATCTTTTCTCTCTCCCACTTGCAGGCCCTGTACTTTGACACCCTTGACATCTTTGAGATCATCACTCTGGGCTTGTTTATCAGTTGGGCTAGAGGCCAAAGCAATATCCCTTATAATGAAATGGATTTCCCTAACCAGCACTATGTCTTATTAGTTTTCCCCAATCCCTTCAGTGGAGTAGTAGTACTACTCCCAGTCATAGCCCCAACCTTCCTGGACAATGGAGAAGGCAGGCAAATCTTCAAACATCTCCACCCATCCCAGTCCCTACTCTGCTTCTTGCCCCCATAGCTGGTTAGAACTGCTCCCTAAAACCACAGCAAATAATAAAAATTCTATTTGAAGTCACTGGTGTCAGTCTTCTCATCTATGTTAAACACATCTTTAGGGAACTGGTCTGAGATAGGCAAGGGTAAACTGAGGCCTCAGCTAGGGCTCTATTCACTCACTTCTGTCCTTCAGTGAATTGATACAGCAAATAAGAACCTTCAGAGAGGCAAGTTGAAGACTGAGCGAACATTCTCTATGCTAGAGATAGAGCACTAATTGAAGCAGAAAAGCTAGGATCCAGTAGCTCAGTCCATAATCTTAGATACCCAGAAGGGTCCCACATGAGAATGGCAACTCAAAGGCTGGACAGGAAAGTCCATGTTACTCTCATCTTCAATTAACCAGCAAAAAATTAGGAAGTAGAGTTTTTTTTTTTGGGGGGGGGGTCCGGTCGCGGGGCCTGAACTCTGGGTCTGGGCGCTGTCCCTCAGTTCTTCAGCTCAAGGCTAGCGCTCTACCACTTGAGCCACAGCGCCACTTCTGGCTTTTTCTTTTTGCTTATGTGGTGCTGAGGAATTGAATCCAGGGCCTCGAGCATGCAAAGCAAGCGCTCTACCACTGAGCCACCTTCCCAGCCCCGGAAGTAGAGTTTTTGCTCAAGTGATAGAGCTCCAGCCTTCAGTTCCCACCCCAGTAACATCTCTCTCTCTCTCTCTCTCTCTCTCTCTCTCTCTCTCTCTCTCTCTCTCTCTCTCTCTGTCTCTCTCTCTCTCTCTCTCTCTCTCACACACACACACACACACACACCCCTGAAAGATAAAGTAAAAACTAACCTGAAAAAATGCAACAGACAATGGTGCTCCCAGATGGCTAAATTTAGCCTGTGGCTTATTTCATGTGAACCTTACCTATAACTTATTTCTAATGTATGTGAAACTCAAGCTTGTTTATTCAAGTACTATTCATGAATCTGAAGATGAATCCTACATGATCAGCAAATTCTGAGGTATTTACTCGCCGGCTATTTTCAGAAAAAGCTGATTGGCGTCTGATTTAGGAGAGAGAAAATACCATTTCAGATAGAGATGAACAAACAAATGAGTGACTGTGATGTGGGGGAGGGGGAAAGAAGCTTCTTAGGATGGCCTCAATAGGAGGGCACAAGCAGCCCGAAGGAGCATGCCCCATGTTTACCTAGGTCAAGAATGTGCCGGGCACAGGGAGCAGCAAGTGTAAAGGCCCGGATGTAGGTATGAGCCTTGCAGATCCAAGTAAGAGTAAGGAAAACTAGGGTATGTAATCAAGGACCAAATGCACACCAGCTGTGTCAAAAAGCTTGAAGGAGAAGGATTGGGATTGGGGGGGAGGGGGGAGACTGGGAAGGGATGTGAAGGGTAAACCAAAGGAGGAGGCTGCAATGCTTGGTAAGAAATGTACACATGATCCTGCCCATGTAATTGTAACCCCTCTGTAGAGTATGTTCACAAATAAAATTAAATTAAAAAAAAAAGAAGCTTGAGTTACAAAACACAGATGTTTGCCACCCAAATTGGTAAAAAAAAAAAAAAAAAAAAAGTGCTACTGCAAAATGTAGAACTTCATGAGACTTTCCCAAGTTTAATTGTCTTTAATCATCTCAGATAAATTTTAATTTAAATGATTTTAGCTTTGAAGTTGGGACTGATTTCATAGTGTGACACATGATAGCTAAGTATTCTACCACTCAGGTCCACCTCCAGCCATCCAGAGAATTACTTTCTAATTTAAAATGTTTCCTCTGTGTGTGTGTGTGTGTGTGTGTGTGTGTGTGTGTGTGTGTGTGTGTGTGTGTGTGTGTGTGTGAGTGCGCGCACACGCACGCGTGCAGCATGCACTATACCACTATCCTCCTCAGCTGGTCTTCTCACACTCCGGGATGACAGGTCTGTCCCACAGTGCCAGGCTTGTCAAGATGGACACAATGCTAACTTTCTTGCCTGCACTGGTCTTTAACATTGAAACTCCTAATCTCTTGTCTCTGAGGGGCTGGGGTTATAGGTGTGAGCCACATACCTGTCCTCTCTAGTTAATTTTTTTGTGCCAGTAGTGGAGTGTGAACTCTGCACATGGGCACTGTCCTTTAGGTTTTTCACTCAAAGTTGGTGCTATACCATTTGAGCCACAACTCCACTTCTGGAATTTTCTACTAAATTGGAGATAGGTTTCTTAGGTACTTTCCTGCCTGGGCTAGTCTCAAAAAGGGATCCTCAGATCTTAGAACCTTAAGTAGCAAGGATCACACCTGTGACCCCCAATAACCTGGTCTTCCAGATAATTTTAGTGTGTATACATAATCTTTTTCTCCACTATTTTTTTTGCCAGTCATGGGGCCTGAACTCTGGGCCTGGGCACTGTCCCTCAGCTCTTCAGCTCAAGGCTAGTGCTCTACCACTTGAGACGCAGTGCCACTTCTGGCTTTTTCTGCTTTTGTGGTGCTGAGGAATCGAACCCAGGGCCTCATGCATACAAGGCCAAGCACTCTACCACTGAGCCACCTTCCCAGCCCTTCTCCACTATTTTGTGTGCTGTGTATGTGTATTTCTCCATGCTCAAGCTAATTTGCTCTTCCTTTTTTTTTTTTTTTTTTTGTTGGTCATGCAGCTTGAACTCTGGACTTGGGCACTGTCCCTGCTCCTCTTCAGCTCAAGTCGAGTACTCTACTGCTTGAGCCACAGCACCACTTCCGGTTTTCTAGTGGTTTGTTGGTGATAAGAGTCTCATGGGCTTTTGTGCCTGGGATGGCTTTGAACCATGATCCTCAGATAGCCTCCTGAGTAGCTAGGATTACAGCGTGAGCCACCAGTGCCTGGCTTGCTCTTCATTGTTTATGAGTGTGCACCTGTACTGGGGCTAGAACTAGGGTCTAGGCGGTGTCTGTGAGGTCCCTTTCTCAAGGATTGAGCTCTACTTTCACAGCCACAGCTCTACTTAATGTATGTGTGTGTGTGTGTCTGTGTGTGTGTGTGTGTGTGTGTGTGTGTGTGTGTGTGTGTGTGTGTGTGTGTGTGTATGTGTGCGCGCGCGCAGATCATGAAGCTTGAGATCAGGATTTGGGTACTGTGCCTGAGCTGCTTCTTTTTTAAAAAAAATAATTTCTTATTGTGAAAATGCCTTACAGAGGGTTTACAATTACATGAGCAAGGTTATGAGTACATTTCTTATCAAGCATTGTTTCCTCCTCCTTGGTTTCCCCTTACCATCCCTACCCTCACAGCTCCCTCCCAACCCCCCACCAAAGTTGTAAAGTTCATTTTTCGACATAACATCTTGTATATCTCATTGTTGCAATGGGTCCACTTGTATCCCTATTGAAACAATTTGTTTTTTCCCTTCCCCTCCCCAAATTATACCAACATCAAATTCAGTGAAAACAGGGGTTATACCGTATGGGAGGGACATACAAAGCAACAAAGAAATCATCTTATAAATATGTTAGACACAATAGCAAGAAAGAAAAACCATTTGAGTCCTTATCTTGGGGTTCATTTCACCTAACATCAACTTATTTGACCATTTCTGCTTGTCTCAGACATATACTAGTTATTGCAAATAAGGGAAACCATGGGACCTATGATTCTTTGGGCCAGGCTTACTTCATTTAATATAATTTTTTCCATGTTTTTCCATTTCCTAACATATGGGGAAATGTCTCCTGAGCTTTTTTGTCCACGACTAGTGCTCTACTAGGTGAACCCCAACTCCACTTCAAGCTTTAGGTGATTAATTGGAGATAAGAATCGCATGGACTTTCCTGCCCAGGCTAGCTTGAGCTAAGAGCCTCAGATCTCAGCCTTCTGCATAGCTAGGATTACAGGCAGGAAACACCTGCACCCAGCTCTCTTCTGGCTTCCTGATAATTACTTGGAGATAAGAGCCTCCTGGACTTGAACCCGGGCTAATTTCAAACCCCAACCTCAGACCTCAGCCTCCTGAGTAGCTAGGATTACAAGTGTGAGCATCAGTGTCCGGCACATTTTGGGTTCTTTTATGCCACTAAATGTAACCTCTGAAAGGCCGCCTGACATTCGTAATGTTGGAGACAGAAGCCACATACATTGTTGTGCATTCTAATCACACACTCTCCTACGGAGCTAAACATCCCTTCTGATGCATAGTTCATGCAGTTGCCTATTTCTACCTGTGAGCTGCACAAGGGTTCATGCTATAATCCCAGCTATTTGGGAAGCAGATATCAAGAGGACCCAGTTTGGTTGTCTCAGACATATACTAGTTATTGCAAATAAGGGAAATCATGGGACCTATGTTTCTTTGGGCCTGGCTTACTTCCCTTAATATAATTTTTTCCAAGTCTTTCCATTTCCTAACAAAGGGGGCAATGTCATTCTTTCTGATGGAGGCATAGAATTCCATTAAATATACCACATTTTCTTGATCCATTCATCTGAGGGGTATATGGGTTGGTTCCATATCTTAACTATGGTAAATAATGCTGCAATAAATATAGTTTTGCTGGTAGCTTTAGTATGGTCTTGTTTGTGATCATTTGGGTAAATGCCCAAAAGTGGAATTGCTGGGTCATAGGGGAACTCTATGTGGAGTCTTGGATAATTTGTGGAGGGGAAGGGCAAAAACAAATTGTTTCAATAGGGTTACAGGTGGACCTATTGCAACAATGAGATGTACAAATCGTTATGTTGAAAAATGAACTTTACAACTTTGGTGGGGGGTGTGGGGTGGGGGAGATGGGAAGGGATGGGAAGGGGAAACCAAGGAGGAGGAAACAATGCTTGATAAGAAATGTACTCATTACCTTGCCCATGCAATTGTAACCCCTCTGTACGGTATTGTCATAATAAAAAAATTTAAAAATCCAGGTTGGCAGCCATCACACATGAATAAAATGTTAATCAGCCAAAGTCTTGCCAAAACGTTAAAAAGTTTGAGCATCCTCTTTAAGTTTTTTTAATGTGGGCCTATTTTTATCACCCTTGTAATCCTAGATACTCCAGAGCAAGAGGTAGCAGGATCTTAGCAGCCTGCCTGCCAAATGTGGGAGATGCTATCTGGGAAATGAATAGCTCAAGTGGTAGGGTGCTACTGGCCTGGCGAGCTCACGGTCCTATATTCATATCCCTGGACCAACAAAAGAAAGTCAAAAGCCATACAGGGAATGGTGCTCATGGATTACTGCAGGCCATTAAGTAACCACATCTCAGTATCCCCTTCCTTCCCCTCCATCCACCTTGCAGCCTAGGCAATTGTAACAGAGTGCTGTCACTCTTCGATTCTTAGAGATG